>NW_026578000.1:5857500-6417500 GCF_029603195.1 Condylostylus longicornis
CTGCCTCCACAATTCCTTAACCGAAAAAGAATAGCAATGTTATTTCAAAAAGAAAAACAACTTCACATTTAAAAAGTAACGAAGGAATACATTACACGCTCTTACTCTCTTTTGTTTCGACGAACGAAACGAACGAAAACAATTTCACTCGGATTTTTGTCTTTTAAAAACTAACGAACGAATACATTACGCACTCGCACTCTCTTTTGTCTCATACGCAATTATAAAGTACCGACAAACAACATTAATTTGATTTTAGTCGTGAATTTTTAGAAAAGGAGTTTCACACTATATCGCTTACCGGTTCCTCCTTCAAGTACAATAATTCTAATTATCCCTAGTAGCAAAATCAACAAATATTTTTACTAAGCTTATTACGAAATGATTAGAATGTCATTTCACTTTTTCGCAATATTTCATACAAAATCCTTTCTTTCTTTCTCACTCACTTATCTTAATTTTCAATGTCAATGGCAAAAGAAACACAACAAAAACACACAAAAAAATGAATAATTCTAACTTTCACTATAATTATTTTAAATAAAATAAAAAAAATACAAAAAATGTGATGAAAATTTAAAAGAAGAATTTCATCTTTAATCCTTTGGGTTCCATAAATTTTATAAGAAACGAACCAAACTTTTTTTTTTTTTGATATTCTTAAGACTTTCGAGGTTTTTTCTCTTGTACTTATCAAAGAGAAAAATATTCATGTTGAAATGTTCAAATCCTTAATATTTCTTACAATTTTATTTGTTTTTTATCTACTCGTATTTTTTTTAATATCACGTTACGTCAGTGCTTTCTCTTTCCTTTTTCTCTGTATTTTTTTATTATAGGTGTCCTAGGAGATATTATAATAGATGTGCGTTTGTGTTTTATTTTTCTATTGTTTTGATTTGTTTTTAATGTTATCAAATTTCATTTTTTTCGAGTTCTGGCAAAATAAAATAAATTTAGTCAAAAGAAAAAAATGAGTTTTCGTTAAAAAGAGAAAGAGAGATGAGGACGGAGAGAGAGAAGTAAAACAAATTAAATGAAGGGGAAAAAGAAGATTGTAAAATAAATTCGGATTTTTTTCTTTCTTTGAAAATTTTGTAGGCAAACACATATGATAATATTTTCCATATTTTATCATTATTTTCTTGCTATTGTATAATACCCGGAATTCTGGCCCTACTCGTATGTACAAAGTAAAAAAATTTCTTTTAATCTAGACATAAAAAATTCTAAATATGTAACGCTCTTTGGGGCTACCATCTTATTTTATTTCTAAATTGAATTTCACATTCGATACAACCAGTAACGAAGAAAGATTCACGTTTTAAAATATAAATTAAAGGTAGAATTAGAATCAGAAATTAGGGAATCTCACTTAAGGAAGTGAGTTTAAATGAGAATAGCATAATGTCGTTTAATATAATAAATTATTCCCGAGATGACGACGTGCTAAAGGTATTTAATAACAAAGCTAAACTACCAGTAATTTATGTATCTTTAATAAAAGAACTGATTACTTTTCGAAAAAGAAAGAAAAATACAAGAAAATACTATGAAGAGAAGAAATCCTGTTCAGAGAAAAACATGTTCAATGACCTAGTTTGTCTTAGTATACACTTTAAATAAATGGGCAAAAGTAATTAGTTCGGTTATCATTTAAGCAACTTAGTTTGAAAATTTGTTTTAGATACGGAGAGATATGAAGGCGAAATTCAAAAACAAATTTGATTAAAAATAAACTAAACCTACAGCAACCGTTCCAAGTTCCATACTGCTTTAGAGGATACGAAAATTAGTAAAACGCTCCAATAGTACTCTCTTGTTTTCGATATTCTCATTAAAAATTTAACCACAGGCATATTTCAACGTATACCATCTCACCGGCCCTCATTCTAGTTTTTTTTATTGATCCGCCCGATAGCTCGCACTCTTACTTTTGTAGACTCGCACGGTTTAACTTTTAAACCGTGAAAAAACCGTAACGAAACAGCAAAATTTGAACTAAATCTGACAAAAAAAATTTACCAAATTATACGCTATCCGATAAATTTTTCGGCTTACTCAAAATTTAAACTTTTTTTCGCAATAAAGTACTTCGATAACTCAAAAAAAAAAATTTTTTTTTTCTTATATGCTCACCTTATTTTTGTCAAATTTACAAGTTTATCTAGAAAAATGAGACAATTTCTATTACATACGATTTATATCAACATGTATGTTTGTGTGGGTGTGGCTATAATATTGTTATATGAATTTTTCTACAATTTTTTTTTTTATAAAGAATACCTTTTCCTTTTTTTGAAATCCAAGTTGAAAGAAGATTATTATTTGAAAATTTCTTTAGATTTATTTTAATAAAAAAGAAAATAAAGAAAAATATTGCCATTTCACAAATTACCGTTATAATAATAAAATGCAAAGCAAGGTATAAAGAAAATATTCTCAAAATATTTTGAACGTTAGAAAAACGCAACTATAAAAAAGAAGAGTAATTTTTTACACAAAAGTATGTGTGAGGGTATGTAATTTTAAATATATTTAAAGGATTATTTCATGTACCTAATTCTGAATGTCAGAAAATTAAAAGGCAATATCACCTCAACTCAACATATAGATAAATAAAATCCTTGTTTTGTTTTCTTTTATTTTAAATTTATTCTTGATTTTTTTTCAACTGGAGCATTTAACAATATTGTGCCTAGAAACGTAAATGTCAGTTTAAATATTCATGGAATCATGTAGATTTCTGCCGTCAATTTAAATTTCAAGTAAAATAAAATAAAATTAAGATATTAAATATTTTTTCTGTTTATACACACTTATGGGAAAATGGAAAAAATTGTAGACAGCACATACATACAAACTTTTTTTTTTTCACAAACACGAGCAACTAGAATGATTTACAATTTATGATTAACAGGATAAAATCGGCAATACTTATACTCTTAAATGATATAAAAGAGATAAAAGCAATAGCGTGTTCCCTTTTGACACATTGCGGAACTACTATTTTATAATAAAAGCGGCTCAAGTTCTTTAATTTGTTGAAGGCAGTCTGATTTGAGTTTTATTTATGTTCAATTTATTGATTATGAATTTAAAATTTATAATAAATACGAGTTGTTTTTTTTGCTTCCACTTGACTGTAATGTCGAGATTTACAGGTCACTGAGTTTCTAACTTTACAGGTCATTGAGTTAATTAGGTAGTGGCGAGTCTGCCGTGATTATGACTATTATAGTGATTTGACTAGGATTTGAACCCGAGGCCCTTTGCTTGAAGGGCCTGCACCATAACCATTAATCAGATATTGGAATGTCTTGTTTTCTACCTCAACATATTACCAAAAAAATCTAAATAATTAACTTTTATACGAAAGCAGTATATACAAAGTCAATTCTGTAAAACAAATACCTGAGAATAGATCTACATAAATTTATTCTGTGCAAGATAATTCAAATATTATGAAGACACAATTTTATTTTAAATCTCACGGCGACTGTCTATAACATGAAAAAAAATCATTAATTTCACGTGTTGATTAAATTATTTTTTTTTTATTTTTATGCCTTTGAGACTGTTTTTTTTTTCTTTTATTTTTAGAATAAATTTGTTTTGATAACATTTATTCACTTTGCACAATTATATTTGAAATGATTTATTAAGTGTATAATTTTAGTAAATAAATCAAAAAAAAAAACCATTCCGCCTGACTGATGGTGGGATATTTAGGATTAAAAATTGAATCAGAAGGCAACGAACCTCATTTTATTATTGCATAAACAATTTCAATATTAAAAATTAAATAATTTTAAAATTACTGTGTAATTAATTTTAAAAAATAAATTAAATTATTTTTCTAAATTTTTTAACTATTCTTATTATAGACCTTATTCGATTGGAGTACTGGTGTCATAACAATTGGTCAGATTTTCGAAAATATTTCGGCGAAACTATTCCTTTGCAGTATCAAAATTTTTCATCCATATTTAGAAGAAGAAATTCCATATCCATAAAAGAAGAAATTAATAGCCATAATGGGTTACAACGTAAACCAGAAACACTACTTGAAAGGCAACCAGTCAGAATTTTAATCAAATCCAAAAATTCTTTTTTTCATTTCAAACCCGAATTTTCCGTAATTGTTTACCGTCAAGTTTTTGATTTCTGAGGTAAAGTTAGTTTCCCAGTAATGAATTTGATTGTAGTAAGACAAAATTTTTTTCGTTAAAATTTAACTAGTTTAACTGCGGCTAGTATTTGCAATTTAACGAAGAACAAATATTTCTCACAATTATCAGTTTTATAAACACCAAAATAGAAAAATTATAAACATCAGAGAGTTTCAGATAAACGATGTGCAGGTTTAATTTATGCAACAACTTATATAATTGCATACTTATAGGAGTTCTAAACATGCTCATAAGGAATTCTCCAAGTATACTATACTCAAAATATTATTTACATTGTCGTTTCAAATATATCATTAGAATAAGTATCTAATTTTCTATATTTATTTTTTCTTTTAAAAGATTTAAAGTTCCAGGAAATGACTCCTAAAAAGTTAATACTATTACATAAGGAACTTAATTAAATTTTTTTGCTTTCATTTTTTTTTTAACACTGATACAACAAAATTAAAGCTTTCAATAATATTCTGAATCGTTGTAGATTATTTAAATTTCAAAATTGTCTTAATTTTGTATTCTCTTTTTTCGCTCTGTCTCTCTTATATTATTTGGCGGGCTTAAAAATAATTACAACCTTTATGTCTTCCTTTCCTTTAATTTTTTATTTTCTTATTCTAGTTAAATATGTTTTTTGTTCTGATGACATTTAATTAAATTTCACTCCTTATTTTTGCCTCATGTTTTTTGTTTTCTCTTTTATAAGTATTTTCCAATTAAACTCTCGATTTTCTCATTCTCATTGTTTTTCATAACTCTACATTGTACCGACAACGTGTATTTAATTTTTGATATACGCTTTTTCTTTTTCGTTACCCTTATAAATTTGATGATACCTTGGCCTTGCTTCTCTTACATATTTTTTTAATTTGTTAAAATGAGAGTCAAAACATAAGCATTAATTTTACTTAATACCTTTTCACATACGGTTGACAATATGACATACGAATATAAATGCAAATATTACGTACCTACTACTTATGTATAATTTTTTTTTCTTGACAAAAAAAAAAGCCACCATCTTTAATGCACACTCTTTGATATATGAGAAGTATTAAAATAAAGAAATTGTACAAGGTATAAGTAAAAAAATTCGAATTGATATCAATACGAAAATGTACAGTACATATATAGTTATGTAGATATTTGGGAGCATAAGCGCATTAAGATAATTTAATTTATATAAATAAACATGTGTTTTTAGTACAGGTTCTAAGTTTGAATAAAATTTTACAGGATCTGAATTTCGTAGGTTTTTTTCAACTTTGACAAACATTTAAACTTCTGAAACTTGATTGAAAAATTAGAACTTATGGCATTAGCAAACCAACTATTTATTACGATTTTCAAATAAGATACATTTTTTCAATTGGATTTTGCATATTTTCTAAACCTCCCCAAATTCAAAAACAAGATGAATAAATTTTGTTTACATTTTAGAAAAAAACAAGATACGCAACACGGAAAAATTTTTCTAACTTAAAAAATATATTTTGCTAACATATTATGATAGCCATTCACCTTGTTCTCAACATACATGACCACGTTCTAAAACTGTCACAACTCAGAACGGTAGACTGTACCCATTTTAGTGGCAAATAATACAAGAGAAATATAATTTCTCGTAACATAAATAGAAATGAACACACACTCACAAAGTTTGGACTATAATTCAAAAGGCAGTAATAGTATGGATAACCCCAGAAAAACGAACTTGGCAAAAAAAAATAGTTGTGAATGAAATATGAGGAAAACATGAGAAAAAATCAAAATAATGACTAAAAATAGCTTGCAATGGAAAAGAGATACAAAATTCTGCGTTCCGAATTTTGTCGAATTCCTCTCTCTCTCTCTCTTCCCTCTCGCAAAATTCGATTTTTGATGTACCGTGTCGAATTATAGAGAATAAGCTGCAAGAAACCGTTAAGCATATTTTCAACCAATCATTAAAGTTTCATAATCATCGAAAACACCTTGTGTGTAAAAGTATGTATGTAAAACATATTATAGTAATTATAAAAACGATGACAGTACTTCTTACACATACACATATATATAAAATGTACGTATATTATGTAAAAGTGAAACTCTTGTCAAGTGAATTAAGACAAAAGGAAAAGGATCTTATTTATGTTTTTCTTATATTACTCTTTTTTTTTGTTTTTCCTTATTATAAGTAAACGATGACATTTATTTATATGTCAGTTGATTTTTATCAAGAATAAAGTATATTTTTGCGTTGATATGTGGGTATTTACGTATTATATACATGTGTACATAAAAAACCATAAGCATATGCTGAAAAAAATATTTTTTAAAATTAATTTTAAAGATATGAAGAAAATTAAATAATTTATTTGGTTTGTTTCATTAATAGAGAAGGGTTTTTTTTACTGTTAATATCTTTTTTCCTTTTTGGATCCTTTCACTTCTACTTCTTCTTCTTAAGGATGATTAATTATTTTAATAAAGTGTGTACATATATGCATATATAGGAGAAATTCGTTTATTTTGTTGTGGTATTTTGTTTTTGCGTTTTTGACAATTTTATTGTTTGACATAATAATGGTGGTAAATTTGGTGTTGGTTTGTGTCTTAAATACCTGCTTCAAAGTATTTTCTGAAAATAATGATATTTTAATTAAATTATGTCACAATTATTTCAGAACTTTATGAAAATTATTAATAATTATCTACTTTGTTAAATATTTTAATATTAATGAATTCCGAGGTATAAAAAGAAAAAGTCAAAATCATTATGAATTTTAAAATTTAATTTTATTTAATTATGAAATTAAATTTAATAAGGCGTAATTAATACAAAAAAAAAATAAGCGAATTAGATTTAAAAGATATTTTGAGAAAATTTTCTTTATTTAAGGTTTTTGTGTGATTGTGTTATGAAAATAGCATACATAGGTGAAAGAAAGTGTTGGATGTTAAATCAATATGAAAATGTGTTAGATTTTTAATTTTAAACAGTTACTTTGGAAAAACATTCTATTTAGAAAAATAAATTTGTGAAAACAAGTATTTCGAGTAGGTACGAAACGTATTAATGTTCCATATAGATTTCAGTCTCACATTTAAAATAATGAACTCCCTATGGAAAGTGACATCACATTTTGGATGCCGTAAATTCTAATACTTCTAATATTATAGAAAAAAGCTTGGAAAATAAGGAAATCTGCTCTTCCATGATTCTAGACGTAGCACAGGCATTCGATAAGGTGTGGCACAGGGGCCACACAGTATAATTAAGTTGGGGCAAATATTACCATCGTCATTTGTAGAAATTTTGAAATCTTACTTAGCTGATAGATTATTTAGAATTAAACAAAATGCTGAATACTCCACGCTAAGAGAAATAAAGGCAGGTGTGCCTCAAGGCAGTATATTGGGTCCAACGTTGTATCTGCTTCACACGAGTGATTTGTCACAAATAGAAAATGCTACGATAGCCACTTTTGCTGACGATACTCCAATATTGGCAGTAGGAGCGAACATTGACGATTCGACAAAAAAATTGCAGGAGGCAATAAACAAAACAAGCCAGTGGGCTAGAGATTGGAGGGTGAAGTTGAATGAAGCAAAATCGGTTCACATAAGCTTCACCAATCGGAAAATAGTGAATCCACCACAAATTAACGTAAACGGAACGAATGTAGCGATCCTTAACCCAGCAAAATACCTAGGAATGACTTTGATGACAAGCTAAAGTGGAAAGAGCATATTAAGAAGAAACACATAGAATTAGAAAATAAATATAGAGAAAATTATTGGCTCCTAGGTCGTAAGTCCAATTTGGCAATTGATAATAAGATCTTAATTTATAACCAAATCATTAAACAAATATGGCGATATGGCATTCAGTTGTGGGGTTGTGCCAAGAAGACTCACATTAACAAAATTCAAACCTTCCAGAATAAAGTTCTACGGGGCATGGTAAATGCGCCATTGTATATACTTAACAGTGATATCCACAGGGACTTAGGAATTCCTTTGGTTGTGGATGAAATTAGAACAGCATGTAAATATGGAAGCAGCTCAGCTGCTAGACAATGGCGTTATGACAGAAAGACTTAAATGAACAAGACCATTCGATTTAACACGAAATACCAATTTCTTTATGGAAGGTATTTAATTCCTGCACGGAAAAACCAAGTTAGCGCGGAGGTAATGGTTGGTCTGTAGGACCAGTTTTATTCGTTCAGAATTTAGGTGATTTTTTCGGGTAGGAGTCACGCTCCCCCACTGTCGGTGGAAAAAGGCAGATAGAGCCGTCCTTCTTCGTCTTTCGAGATTTTTTCACCTAGTAGAAAAAAATAAGTTTATTGTTCTTGGCCAGGATATTCCACATGTTATTCGTAGACATTTGTTTACGAAGGTCTGCACCTTATCCGTGTAGCTATTCTTTATTAGCCACGTTTTGCTGTCATACAGGAGCATCTATTTGACACACACGTCGAAGATCCTTATTTTGATACCCCGTAGTGATGCTGCTTCCATTCTAGCAAGTCGGAGTCTGTTTTCTATGTCTCTTTCAGCACTCCCATCTATAGTAACAATAGTACCCGGTAGCTGAACTTGGACACACTCTATGTTCTTATGGTTTATTTGTAGAGGAATTGTTGCTCTTCTATTAAATCTTGGAAATTTTGTTTTGCTTATGTTTATACGAAAACCAATTTCAGCATCGTTTTGTTACAGGGTTCTTTTTTTTTTTGCATGTCGTTATATATGTGTGTAAGAAGAGCTAAATCATTTGCATATTCCAGACCTTCAAATCTATCTGTGAGGATCCATTTCATTCCTCCTGCAGTGTTTGTAGTTCACAACTTCATCAAGCACCTAGTTGAACAGAAGGGGTGAAAGTGGGCAGCCATAGTACTTCTCGATTAAAGACCTTTTCAAAGTTAACAAAAGCGATGTTCAACGGCGAGTTCAACTTAACTGATTGTTCAATAATTGTCCTTAGTGGGTTAATTTAGTCGACACAGCTTCGTCCTATTCTGAGGCCCACTTGTTCCTCTCTGAAGCTTGTTTCTATACTGTTTTCGACTTGGTAAGGAGGTACAGCTTCTAAAAAAATTTTGCCTCGTTGCTATATAACAGAAGGGACCCAGTGGGAACACACATTATGAGATGGTACGCAGATGAGCCAAAAAACAGTATTGGGGCGGGTGCGGGGGTATTTGGGCCAAGAACCAAATTCTTCGAGCCTATGAGAACTTTTCCGAGTGTGTTTCGGGCTGAGTTGCACGCCATTCATATCCATAATGTGCGTCCGGTTAAGCCTGGAAAGGGGGTATCGGGGACAGGAGATAATGATTATGTCGGATAGCCGGGCTGCGATCGGAGCACTGAACTCGTTTTCAATATTCTCCGCGGCAGTATATGGCTGACTTGAGAAGCTCAATGAGTTAGGCAGACGCAACCGGGTCACACTGTGTTGGGTGCCGAGCCATGTGGGCGTGGAAGGAAATGAGGTCACTGATGCGCTTGCAAGGAAGGGGACAAACAAACCTCTTCCTGGGCCGGAGCCCTTCTGCGGAATTGGACCACATACTGTTCGTTGGGAATTAAGGAAGAAATGAGAAAGAAGGCGGTCGAAGCGCTGGAGAAGTCTTCCGGGGCTGCGGCAAGCGAAGGAGCTCCTGGGAGATTATGACCAGAAGCGATTTAAGAAAATTATAGGGATGGACAAGAGGGTCCTCACTGGCATTTTGACGAGTCACTGCAGACTTAGACACCTCACTCGGCTGGGCCTGGAAAATGAGGTTACTTGCAGATTTTGTAGGGAGTATGCAGACACCTCTGTTCACCTCCTGGAAGAGTGTGATGCTCTTGCTCGTAGGAGGAGGGAGGTACTGGAAGGTTTTGCTGTAACGGTGGCGGAGTTATGGTCTTCTGGCCGTCACAAGTTACTTGAGTTCATCAGGAGAGTGGGTCGCGAGCGTCTGTTTTAGGACATGCTCCCCACTCGGATGGGGGCGCACAATATATCCTTATGCGTGGTCCCGGTGCGCTGTTACGGCCGTTATACAAATCTACAATCTACAACCTATGCTGTTTTCGACTCTTGAGTGGATTATGAGTGCTAACACCTTGAAAATATATAGTTCAACATTCTGATACCTCGTTAATTTCGACATTCAGGCAAGTCACCCTTTTTTGGTGGTTTTACTATGATTTAACTTTTCCAACTTCTTGGCATAATGTTGACTATAATATATCGTCATTAATAAATGAACTCACTTAAAATTTGCAGTAATATAGGATTAAAAACTTGAAGTGAAAATTCAAATATTTTATAAAACAGTTGGGAGATGTAGGATTTCAAAACGAGCTGATAATTTAATTATTATATAATTTTTCTTTATGTAAAGCTCTACGCAGCTAAAACATGTGTTTTTAATACTTATTATATTATAATATTAATCGAGTCAAACAATTTAACGAAATATTCGTTAATTTTCTCAAATTATAACGAAATATTATTAAAAAAATTTCCAAAAATAACTTATAAAAAAATTGTATTTTTTAAATTCTATACATACGTAATTACATAATTTAAGAATTTAATGTTATTATATTTACAATAAACGCCTACCTAACACACGTACACAAGATTTATTCTAGGGAAAATATTATTACATCTACTCTCACACATTACGCATAATATATGTAAATGAAATGTGGTAGAAATTCTTGTGTTATAAAATGCTTTTCATTGTAAATATTCAAAAATCTTAAAGAACGTTATTTTTCATTGTATGTACTTACTTAAATTTTACCCAAAAGAAAATTTTCTGTAAAAAAAACACAAGATAAATTTAGTCCTATTCATAACAAATAATATTAAATAAATACACACAATTTCCAGACGCAATGTTTTTTTAACTAATGAAAAATAAAAAAAAAGTTTCAAAGAATGTGTGTACTACCTAGCTATTCCAACAGTAAACACACGATTTTGTTAAAAATAATAAACCCCTCTTGCATTTCCTTGAATTTTTTAAATATTTACTTGAAAAAAATATAATTATAAAAACATTCCAGATTTAAAAAAGTTTTTTAATGGGATAATTTATAAATGGGAAATTTTTGATAATTTGGCGTCGAAAATAAATTATTAAAGTATATTTGTAAAAGTAATTATATAACTCAATTTGTAAAAATTGTGTTTATGCAAATATTCAAAGTTATTTAATTTACAATTCTAAGTCTAAACCCTCACTTTTAATTCAAGATTTCAGTTGAGAGGTTTGCAGCTTGAAAGGGTTACCCTTACACCATGTTACTGCAGCCATAAAAACTTAAAGTTACACCGTATTGCTTATCGAGCCCAAGCTAGTCTTTTAATTTTCATTTAATTACAGATTTTTCCTAAGCACCACAAGTTCAAGAGTCATAGTTTGGTGACATCACCAAACCCCATATCTTAAACAATAGTCTCGTGGCCAGTGCTTCACAAAAGCAAAGAGCTTTGTCCGAATGGATGCGGGTATTTTTGGGCAAAGAACCAGATTCTCCGAATCTATAGGAACTTTTAAGATTTTATTTTAGGTGGAGATGCACGTTATGCATTGAATTGTACCCAGCGGTTTTGTTTGAAAAGGGAGCATCGGAGGCAGGATATAACAATTACGACAAACAGCAGGGCTGCCATCGGAGCGCTTATTTCGTTTTCGGTAGCCTTCGCGGAAATATCGAGCTGTTTTGAGAAGCTCAATGAATTAGGTGGAGCTCAATAAGTTACTCTATGCAGGGGGGTGGAGCTAAAACTTATTTACCTGGCCTGGAGCCGTTCTGTGGAATCGGACCTCATACTATTCGTTGGGAGGTAAGAAAGAAATTAGAGAGGAGACGATCGGAGTACTGGAGAAGTCTTCCAGGGCTGCGGCTGTCCAAGTAGTTTTGGAGATTAAGACCAAAACCAATTTAGGAAGATTATAGGGTTGAGCAAGAATCAAGATGATTTTCTCACCGGCGTCTTGTTGCAACAGTGCAGACTTATGGGGTGACTCAGTTGACTGCTTTTCAAATACAGTAGGGAGGACGGGACGACCCTACAACAACTTCTGGGGGATTGTGGTGCTCTCTCTCTTACGGCAATGGAGTTACGCTTTTATGGGCCTGATAAAAGTTTAAGCGCGATTTACAGTTTACGCGCGATTAATTTGAATTAGATTTTGAAGCGTTTTTATAGAATTTTCTAGATTTCTTGTTTTAGATTCTACTGTATACACTTTTTTCTCCCATATTTTTATTTATTATTATTATTAAAAGCATTTTTTTATGCTCATTTTACTTTATTTTCTCAGTATTACGAGTATGAATTGGGAAGTTGCAAAAAAAACGTAAAATGTTTATTTTTTTTTCTTCTTCTTGAATTTTCAATCTGCCTCTTTTGTATGAATTTTCTTTTTTTTTTTCATATTTGAATCTTTAGAATTTTGTTTTACATTTTCTAAATGTTTTATTTTATTTTACATTTATCTTGGTTATTTTTATTTTCCTCGTTTTTCTTCTTTAACTTTATATTGATTATACTATATGGTGGTAAATCGTAGCTATAGCTAGTGTTATTTCGGTCGTTCTTCATCACAATAGAGATATCAAATCAAACAGTCAAAATCAATTTGATATCGAATAAATTTTCAATAATTTTCCTTTTATATTTTCAGAAAATTTTTTTCTTTTATTGTTATTTTTTTTTTTTGCTTTCATTTTTATTTATTGGAAAATTATTTTCTTTTCTTTTTTTCTTTATTAATAATGTAGGTACCATATATATTTTGTATGTGTAGGGTTCGAGAATAAAACCAAATGATTTGTTAAAACACATAAACGAGATTTATGGGTCATAAGGAATATGTAGACTTTCAAAATTTATTAGACATTTGAAATTTTTAAGGGATTTACTGTTTGAATTGTTATTTTTTCAAAAGTATTCGATGGAATTATCGGTGAAATTCAAAAATTTATTATAAGTATAAAGTGACATTAATTTAACTAGGTTTATTTTATCATAGATTCAATTTACCTCTAATTGATTGAGGTTTCTCTATTTTCGCTTAGATCAAAGGCACTTGTAACCGTTTAGAGCTGGGGATTCGCAGAGATAATTAAAAATAATCACCCTTTCATGCACCTCATGTCGACGTCAGGTTATATGGTATACTCCGAAATTGGAGTCAATTTAGGGTGTATCAAAGTATATTTAAAAAAATTATAAAAGTCCGTTAATGTTAAAATAGTTAAGCCAATCGCAACAGTAATATTGGCCTCATACTTTGTTATCTGCGTATTTCATTTATTCATTTGTATTTCATTCATTTCTTATTGACGGTGATCATGTTTCATAGCATCACCACCAGGAAATCAATATAGAAAACCACATTCGAAATAAAATCATAATCAATAGAACAGAAGAAAGAAGAAATTCGATTTTTTTTTTCTTTTATTCAAAATAGATTTTCCATTAAGTTTATAAAGTTATGTAATGTGGTATACGTATGTGGTAGCTGCACAGTTATGTGAATAAATTCATAGAACTGAGAAAATTCTAAGATAAAAGTCTAAAAGTAAAATAAAACAATGGAAAATGAAGAAAAGGATAAAGCAAAGGCAGTGAATTTGAATATGTTTATTTGCTCTCTTTATTTCCCAAATTACAAGATCCTGTAAATAGCTTAAACTCTAAAGAAAATTTATGCTTTTTTTAGCTGCGCTATCTTTAAGAAAACGAGGGGAAATCGATTTTTTGCCTTTCAAAATTAATTACGAAAATTTTTAATTAATTTCTTCATTTATAAAATAACGTAGTTTATTAGAAAAAAAATTATAAAATAATTTCTTGCCTTCTCTATTTCTTGCAATATTTGATTTTAAAATTTTTGAATTGATTTTTTAAGTTGAATTCCTATTATTACAAATATGAGAATAGAATGTCATTAAATTATAATCAATATTTACGACCATGAACTTGAAATTTAAAATTAATCGATAAGATATAGAAAAGAAATCAAAAATTAATTTAATTCTGAGAAAACAGTGGGGAATATGCCTTAGTTTTCATTGCCCTAAACAAAGAGAAAAAAATTCCAAAATTAAAAATTTTACTTTATAGTTTTGGGTTGGTGAATTTCTACTCAATTAATTCATCTTTCTCATTAACATTATTATAATAGCTGGAACTTAACCAATTCATCTATATCTCATCAAAATTTACTGCAGTATTTTGATTATTGTGTTTGGTTTTTGTTTATTCGAAACATCTCTTTGAGAATTTCCTCATATTATTTGTATATTAATTGTATCCTTACGTTCTAATATTATTCTGTTCTAGAAATTTTTTTTGAATGACTTTATTGTAATTGCTTTAATTAAACCAAATAACAAGAGTAATGGATTACATTCTTAGAAATTAAAACCAAAATGTCATAGGTAAATTTATTTAGTAGAAAAGTTTAAATCCATATACCCACAACCTTCAAAATGATAATACAAAAAGTGTATGAATTACAAAAGTTCTGAAAATTGGGTCAATTATTATTGTGTCAAAATTGAAAAAGATTCATTTATTTTTAAAACAAAAAAAAAATCTTACTATTCCAACACATTTTGTGTAATTACAGATTTTAAAATTGAATCAATGCTCAATGCTCTTGAATAAGATACTTTTTTTTTCCTGAATTAAACATACTCGTATTCTTCTGAACACATTTACAAGCATGTTATAATTTTTATACTGAAATGAAGTGTCTATGCACTTTAAAAACTGAAATATATAAAAAGTGGGAATGAAAAATCATGATTTCATATTGAAAAGAACGGATAATAGTGGAAAATTTTTCTAAAACAATTTTTTTCTATGTGGTTGTACCGACTTGCAATTAAAACTTTTAGAAATTTTTTTTCAAAAAGTTGGTAGCCTGTTTTTACATTGCAGGAACCCGCTTATGTCAACTTGAATTTTCATATTTTTAAATTAAAATTTGAGCTTTAGAATTAAAGAACAATAAAGAAAATGATAATCAGTCATTAAAACAAGTAAAAATGCAATCACATCGGTGTAACTGCGGCCAGAATAAAAAATTTTCTTCTGTTCGATTTTAAATTAAATACACTGGTAAAAATTTATTAAGCTATAGATTCTAATGTAGCCCTTTTAATTATTTTGCTTATATAGAATTTGATTCTGTTTAGTACTGTAAGCAAATTTAAGATAATAAAATTTATATTTTTTAGATTATGCCGCCTTTCGTAATGGCGCCTGAGCTGATACCGTCGTAGTTATATTGAACTCTTTAAAAATTAAAAAGAGTATTGTAATTTTTTTCTCATACTATAAACGAACAGAGAGAACAGATATATTCGCTGTGAACGCTGTGTGCATTGATTATGTTACGATGTTTATGAACGTTGTTTCGTTCTCATTCGTTTATCTTTCGTTATGTTATGCTTAACTGTATTTTGTCTCATATCAAACTATATAATTAATGAAAAAAATCTTTGTTGTGCATCTAAGAAGAATTTTAATTTTTTAATGTTTAAAAAATTAATTTTAAAAAGTTTTTAATTGTTACTACTCGTATAATGTTAGGTTAATAATTAAATTTTCAAGTTTTTAAATAAAATTCTAAGAATATTGCATAACTTTTAAATATTTCTATATTAAAAATTTCTATGCCATCAGTAAATTGTTTTTTTTTTTTCACATAACATTGAATAAACATTCCTTTCTCTGTTTTTCTCATACACATGTAATTGAACATGAATGTGTGCAAAACTTATATAGAAAGTGAACAAAAAATTAAAATGAATTTTTTTTTATGAAAAAAAAAATGTCTAGGGGAAATTCATACAAACAAAAAAATTAATGGAAAACATCCTCAAGTACCGTTGAGTAGAGAAAAACGAAAAGAAAAATTATCTTTTTTTTGTTCTTTTTTTTTTTACAGTTATAAATAAATTCATTTATAAAAGCAGTAAAACTAGGTTATAGGTTAGGTATAAGGTATAAAGATGATGGTTGGTTATGTAGATGAACAAAAGAGATGATTTCCTAAATACACAATACACAATTTTAGTTTTATGCTTTAAAAATAGCATTCTTTAAATAAAAGTTGGTTGAGAAAATCAGCAGAATAACAAAATAAGGAAAATATTATAAAAAAAAACAAACTATCATCATCATATGCTTTTAATTTTCTACCTACCTATTTTTCTCACTTCATTCAAATATTCATGAATAAAAACTCTCATTCAATATAAAACTAGAATATGGTTTTTCTTTTTAGTACACGTCTCTTAAATATGTCATTCTACCGATTTATTTTCATATATATTTTCTTATTCATATTTCACTTACACTCTCTCCCACTTAGTATGAGAAGTCAGAGAAGTAGTAAAAATGAAATTAATTTTAACCTCAACTTGTTCGATGTGTAAATGATGAGATCATAAGATTTCGGTTTGAATTATATTTTTTTCATATAGTAAGTATTTTAATTTAATGAGATGAAAACAAAAATATGACGTTTAGTTTGGAAGAATGACAAAATACAAAAGAAAATAAAAAAAAAATGATCAATGTTTATTGTATTTGACAACTCAAAATGATTGCTATAGAACTTTTTTCCTTCATGATTTTTTCCAATATAAAAATAATTTTGTTTCAATTTAAAGTTTTATTTGAACTTATAAAGAATTTAAGAAAATTTATAATATTAGAAATTGCGAAAATTATAAATAAAATTAAAGTTTAATTGGCAAAGTTTTATACGTTTCTATATGTTCATAGGAAATTCACTCTCTTTCCGAAAATAGGACCTTCACAGGTATATTACGTAGTTCTTTCTTTTAAAAAAATAATATTAATACCTCCTGCTACCTATTTGGAAACAGAATCTGATAACAATTTTAGGTGTCGCCGTTGCATTGACCAAACGATCATTTTCAAAGCTAAAAATAATTTAAACTTGCGTATGTATTTCAATTAATAAAAAATATTTGCAATTGACAGGGTAATTCAAGAGCTCGAGTGGGAGCCTGAGAGGGTAAGCTTTTGGTATACATACGATCATTTATAAATAACAAAAATTTTCATGTAGAATTGCAGAGCATAGTTTAATCTTAAAGTGTTCCCGCCGATTATGGAATAATTTCTGGAATAGCTTTTTTCAAAACCGTCTTGTATAAGCCGTAATGAAAGGAAACATTAGTTTGACATACCGCTATCATTATTTTTATAAACAATATTCAAACAAACACACCCACAATATCTTTAAATTATTAAGTCACAAAAAAAATTCTCAATTATATAGCAGAAAAAACTCATTATTTTTAACTTCCTGTTTAATAGATTTGCATACGAACATACACACTACCGTTGTATACAATTCCATATACAAACACAATGAAAAATGGTTGGCGTCATAAAAATTGCTACTGTTATATAATATTGTTATATGGCATTTTCAGTACAACTTTGTTTTATTATTCATTAAAAAGGATTCAAATAACATAAGTAAACAAAATACAAATAAGAAAACACAAAAAAAAGGAATATGCAATTAGTCATTCGATAAAAAAAATTGAAAGAATCTCAAATATACCACCTTTACGAAGTTCCTTCAATAAGTGATAATCAATCATCGTTTTAAATTTCCAATCAGTATGACATAAAATCAATAAAAAATCACATGTAAATTGTATACGTGTTCATAATAGATAAAATAAAAGTTTATACGAAAAAGAGCAAAAAAAAAAAAAATATATGGCAACACTTTAATGCATCCTTTTATCATACTGCACTGAAAATATTGACAAATTGAATAAAAATTATATATTTTGATTAATTTCACAGATTCAAAACTAAAATGAAAAATGACATGCACATACTAAAATATGTATATATAGATAACGGTACAGAAAATGACAGCAAATAAATATAACGAAGATAGTAAAAAAAAATCATTTCGAAAATGCATACAATCAAATACACACAAGAGATCACCGTGATAGTAGTCCTTAATATTTTTATAAAAAAAATAACAATTACGAAACTTTGATTGATTAATAGTTCTGACAAAATGTTTTCAAAGAGAGAAAAATTGATATGAAACCCGTTGTTATGCACATTAAGTTCGCAAATGTATTGAATCGTGTTGCTGAAAAAGCTTTCAAGTTCAAAAAGAATTTCATATACATAATATGACACTTGTGACATTCAAAATTAATTATCTAAATACTTTAGTATAAATGATAATTGCAATATCTAGTTGGCACCAGTTCTTGCAAAATTCTTTCGAAAACAGTAATTTTATCTGTCAATTAACACTCTTTATGGTGTTGAAAGCTTTTACACATCACTTTACACACTTTTTCTGTCAATCATAAATGTCATTGAATAGTACCTCTCTTTGAATTTAAACATAAGAGAGTTCGAAATATATAAACTGCATCGATCAGTTCGATGGATTTGCTTTTCATCTCTGATTTAATAATTTGCCTTTTAAGAAAGTTATAAAATATATTGCGAAATAACTTGTTAATTTCTTTTTAACATATGTACTACAATTACATTTGTGTTGAATTACCCGAAAAATCCAATTAATACGAAAGCTCCCGGCAAAATTAAATGTAAAACGAAAAAAAAAAATTAATTAAAAAATTTCCACGAAAAAAAAAAATGATTTTAATTTCATTTATTTCTATCGAAATTAATATAAATTTTTGATGAAAATTATCATAAAAACTGATAAACGTTAAAAACCATATTATACACACATACTCGTATTAAACCTGAATTTCATATACATACAATATATGTTCATCATAAAACATATATAGTGTTCGATTCTCAATAAATTCTCATTAAGTAATCTAAAAGTATGAATGACTAAAATCAATATAATGCATGCAATACCACTAAAATCACCACAAATATCGACTATTTGTTCGACTCAATGCAGATGCGCTCAATAAATTTATTTTTTTTTTTTTTTTATATGACAACAGAATTTTCACAAGTTAAGGTATAGTTATAGTACACCTATACTGAACTGCTATAGGATGATAACGTCCACTCAGTTTAATATAATGAAAAACAATATAACAATAAAAAAAAAAATTTTAAATACATATGTACATATATGACTGAATTTTTTTGTTATAATTCAATTTGTGAAGGATTTATATGAATCGAGAGTGAAAAATATAACAGTATTGGATAAATATAAGAGTTTCAATTTTGATTTTAAGAGAAAATAAAATTGAATTATTGTCGCAAACATCGTGTATCAATGTGTCAAATTTTGATTGTAATTTATCACAAAAAAAAAATTCAAATATTTATACATATACTCATATATTACTCACATGTATTTATGTAGGTGCATATACAAACCAACTTATACATCATACTTTAGTGAACGTTTCAATCAGCATTTTGTCAAAATAAAAACAAAAATTTTAACATTCAATCATTTCAAAATTTCAAATGAGATTAAAAAGTTAAATCGTATATATTTCTCTGACTTTATGTTGATATTTAAAATTTTATAATAAAATAACAATAAAAATGGAGAATGAGAAAAATTTTTGAAAAATAAAAAATTTATGGTTATACGGAAAGTTATCAATGCATAAGCAAAATGCAAATACAACAATTTTTTAAGAAGATTCTTACTGAAAAATTAAATTTTTTTGAATATTTTCAAAATTTTCATTAAATATTAAGAAACGTTTTTTATGGCAACTTACCTATTGATTGCAGTATCAATTTCTTAAGATTTTGAAATCGAATATTCTCTTTTCTTATTTGTCCGTCCGCCAAAATCATACGTGAATAAATTTACTGTGAACAGAACAAATCATGTAAAAAGAACAGAAATACCAAGAAGATGAGGTGATCTGTACCATAAGAGGGCAAACAAGCTATTGACGTCCACTAAAGAGAAAGGGACAATGAAAATTGATTTTAAACTTGACTACTGTCTGCGGAAATGGGAGACTGGCTGCCGCGTCGACTATCTACGCAAATTTAGCTTAAGGAAATTAATTTTATAAACTTAAAATGTGCACACCATGAGAAGTGGCTCTTTCAACTGCTGGAGTATGACCCAAATTTGTAAAAACTTACGTTTTGAAAGATCTTACTTTGCATGAAAAGTTGCAATATTGTGTTATTAGTGGTATGTCTACAATTCATCTGCGTCAATTCGAAATCTATTGTAATAATTGCCACAATTTTAACAAGCTATTAGTCTAACTAATAATTGTACTAAGTTAAGAGAAAGCATACAAAAAACAGTAAATGCAGACAGACTACATTTAAATGTAAAAGAATTCAAAAAATTTATTGCAATTAATACTCGTAACTACTACATTTAAATTAGTACACTCATATAACTCTTATAATATTATACAAAATATTTTAGCTTAATAAACAATAATCACGATTAAGATGACCAAAAAACCATAACCAAAACGGCAAATTTTTTTTTTTTTTTGAACTATTCAATCTAAAGTGTTTATTAAAAACCTGTTTACCATAATTAATTTTTTTTGACAATAGTAAAAAAAATAAACGTGTTTTTATAAAATATGCTAATACACATAAGGGTCTAAATGTCAATCGAATGTCAATTATATTTCTATGAAAAAAAAAACTTTATTGACATTACGTCAATAAATATTACGTACAAAATGAATAGTACTTTATGACAATAGTATTTTACATAAACAAAAGATATTTTGTACAAGTTCAAGTTTGCCTATATAATTTGTGCACAAAATATGCACAATTACATGTTAAAATGTAAAATTTAGGCATGCTTTCAGAATCACAATATATTGTCGCAACATATCAATTTCTGCCTACATATAAATATAGGAAGAAATTGAAGGGGTGGCAGACGAGCCAGCGAATCACATATGCTTCGATTCGAGCTAAGGAATTGAACAAAATTCGAAATGTGTTCCTAACACAGTAAGCAAAATAACTGCCTTTTAAGTGAATATGATGTAACTTGAGCAATGCCAACGGCTCAAAACCGCTGTCTTGAAGTCATTCATTGGATTGCCGCCATTGCACTTCTACATTCTGTTGACAGCCACAAACCTGCTTAGATGTCACAGTTGACACAGTGTGCTCGCACTGGAAAAAGTGGCATCAGTCGGTTTCGTGTTATTGTTAGCTTCTTCACTGCGATGAAATATCCCCTTAGCAAACTGGACAAATCGAACTCCCTTTTAGGTAAATTCGGCCGGGACGATGAGAAAACGACCGTA
Source organism: Condylostylus longicornis (assembly GCF_029603195.1). NCBI lineage: Eukaryota > Metazoa > Arthropoda > Insecta > Diptera > Dolichopodidae > Condylostylus > Condylostylus longicornis. The sequence goes on from NW_026578000.1 coordinate 5,878,992, forward strand.
CATATTTTATGTGAATGTTCTACTCTGTTACAGGAGGCGGAGATGGTTTGTTCGGACATTTCTCAGTGTTGAAGAGCTCGCAACAAACTCCCTAAAGGACATCTCCGAGTATTTACTTGGCACCGCGGTAGTATAAAAAGGATATGGAAGGGCTACAATAAGCCATGACTGGCTGCGGTGATCGGAACCGAAGAGTTCCTTTGCCCACATCTCTCTTCAATAAAATTAAGTAAAAACAAAAAATTTTATTGGAATGCAGAAAAATCTGGTAAAAATTCTGAAAAATGTTGTGTCAGTGTCAAGTCGTTTATGTCGAAATGAAAAATTTTATAAAATTTCGTACATTTTACGCAACACAATAATATAGAATGGTTAATATTATATTTGTTTCGTCGGGTTATTGCCATGATGTAACAAAAACTAAATAAAAATTCGCTATTGTTTAAGAATCAAGTTGAGTTGTGACGTAGAAAACAACAATATATCACATTTGTTTTTTTCGTATTTTGTTTGTATTTTCAATTCGGTTCATTGAAAGTGATAATTAAATAATTAATCACGCTCGCTCAAATATCGCATAAATTTTATATTTTCAACTTTTCATTTGCTCTTCTTCTTATTCTAGTTGTTTTATAAAGCATAAAGATAACCGCAGAATCAAAATTTTGTTCTGCTTTTGTCTCGTTTTCTTTAAAATCCAGTTCCGCAGGTGATTTCCCATAACAAATAAAAATTACAAACAAAACAAATTAAACTTGTTTATTTTTTGTTTTTGATTGTCATTTTTAAGAAGCTTTCAAGAATCAAGAGAACAAAATTCTTTGAGCTTTTTAATTTTAAACAAATATTTTATGTTAGTTGTTTACGAGACTTAAAAATGTGTGGATATAAAGTTTTTGAAAATATTATAAAAAATGTTAAATAATAAAATTTTCATTAAAATTTTTATTAATATAAATTTACTAAATTATTTTTGTATAGAATCTATAATAATAAAAAATAATTCAAATATAATATTTAATAATTTATTAAGAAATAAACGTAATCCACAAGGAAGAATAATTTTTCCAAATCAGGTACATCCACAATTTTTTAATCGTCAACGTAATTTAGCAGCTGCCAGAGCTCATGCTATACAAAATCATAATATTGCAGTAAATAATGCTATATTAGCGGCAAATAATGCAAATCAAAATAATTTTTTAACATCAATTAATAATAATAACAATGGTGGTTATAGTTTACCAATAGACAATCCTTATTTAAATGGTTTTTATATATTTAATGGTAATGGCATAAATAATAATTTTCAGCAAAATACAGTTAATAATAATGCTGTTCAGAATGGTTATGGTATTAATCCTCAACAAATTCCAATACAAAAAAATTTTAATCAATTTCAAAATCGTAGAAGACCATTTAGACAACAACAACAGGGAAATATATTTAATCCAATATTAGCTGGTTATTCAGGGTTTCGACCAAATGGTTGGGGTACTGGAATTTATGGTGAAAGACAGAAACGTATCAGTCAAATTAGTAGGTTATTTTTCAGTCAAAAAATAATTTTTGTAATTCCTAATCGACCTAGTACAATCTAAGCTATTTCCAGTTGAAATAATATTATATAAGCAAAATTACTATATTAAGGTGTACAGAAGATGTTGTACAAAAAAACAGCCGGATTCATAGATGATTCATTTATTTTATTCAAAACTTTCTTAAAATTTCGATTCTAAAAATTTTTCAATGTGGTAGATAATGTTTAATTAAAACCTAGAAAAGCGAACAATCATTTTTGACTTCAAAATAACGATAATGTTGCTTAATTAGTCAATATTATTTAGGTGACCAACCAACACAACGAGTAATACTTACCAACTGAACTTTATAGTTCAGCAAACAGTAAAATGTACCAATCTACGCAAGATATTTCGAAATCAGAACTTATAAATTTAGACTATTGTGCAGGGATTACAAAATCAAGTTGTGTGAAAATGATATTTTATTGGTCCATAAATTTTGAAAATCGATTGGAAAAAGTTTTATTGTGCAGTTGAAAACTCAACGAAAAAATTACATATTGAATAAAATTTTTTACTGTTATATAAATTTTAGAATTCTTGGAGTACATGAGAAGAATTTATGGTAATGAAAATTATGATGAAAACAGTGATATTCTGTCAGCTGAAGATTTAAATGGAAGAGTTATTGCAGCTCCAGGAGAATTTCCACATATTGTAAGAAATTGAACTTTTTAATTCTATTCATAAAGAGCTCAATTATAAATATACTCAATTAAAAACTGGTTTTGTTAAAAACCATTTCTTTTACAACAATATTGTTCTGGTTTAAACTAGATTGAACCGATTTTTGTTTAAGAACTTATACCATAGATAAATTATTTTAGATCTTAAAATTGTAATTGAATTTTTGAAGAAATTAAGAATAACTTTTATGATATCATAGTTTTAATATAATAACCGAATTTTTTAATAACAAACAAATAATTATAGCATACAAAATTAATATTTTGTTTTTGTTAAATTTTTAGGCTGTAATTGGCATTAAAACAGCACGTGGTCCTGGAAATTCTCATTGGAAATGTGGTGGTAGCTTAATAGATATTTTTTTTGTATTAACTGCAGCACACTGTACAGATTTTGGAGGGTAAATATTCCAATTTACTGCATAAAAATTAAATAATTTGTAATAATTAAATTTTTTACAGTACTATTTTTTCAAACATTTTCTTGTATTTTTTTAGAGAACCACCAAATTGGGTTAAAATTGGTGATGTAAATTTAGAAGTAAGAGAAGATACAGTTGCAACACAAAGATTTCGTATTGCAAATATTTATCGTCATCCAAATTATAAAAATAATTTAGATTATTATGATATAGCTTTAATAAGATTAGCTCGACCAGCTGTGTAAGTTTCAATTAATATTCATGAAATGAATGAAACTCAATTTAAAATTTCCCTTTTATATAATACTTTAGTTTTACAAAACATGTTCGGCCGGCAAGATTATGGGCATCAGATGAAATACCATTTGAAAAAGTTTTTGCATTAGGTTACGGTTCAACAAAATTTGGTAAAACACCAACAAATGTTTTAACATTTTTCAATTTAACAATAATTAATAATAATGAATGTAATAAAAGATTACCACGTACATCAGAAACACCAGATGGAATTTTAAATAATCAAATTTGTGCAATTGACAATGAACAACATCGTGATACATGTCAGGTAATAATTTTTATTAATATCAGTGCCCTGAGAATATAAATTATTCTTCTGTTAATGAGAGCAGTTCGGTTTTATATCTCGGGTACATTATTTAATATACATTAATATCAAATTTTAAAATAATTTATTTTAATTTTAATTAATTTTGATTTTAATTGATTTTTCCAATAGGGCGATTCAGGTGGACCATTAGAAATTATATTACCGGGTAGACGTAGAGCAAGATATTTTATAATAGGTGTAACATCATTTGGATCAACATGCGCTGGACAAATACCAGGTGTTTATACAAAAGTTTTTTCATATTTAGATTGGATTGAAAGTATAGTTTGGCCAGCGACAGAACAATATCAACAAGATTTTAATTATTATAATGGGAAAAAATAAATTTAAATTAACAAATAAATTTTAAGGTTTTATTGGTTTTAAAGTTAAAATTTTATCATACAACATGCAAGAGGAAGGGGTTGGATCTATTCACATACTGAAATTTGGTGCAGTATTCAGTCATTTTTAGTTTATAACCATAATGCCAATAACAAGACATCACAAGTGCAATTTATTGGACTAGCAGCTGTTGTCAAAGTAACAATTTTTCTCATCTAATTGGCAATACTCTATTTAATTTTCCATTAGAAATAGCAAAATACCTACTATAAAATATTGTCCATTTAATAGACATTTATTAATTTTTCTATATTAAAAATCCATTAATTATTGAAAAAAACAACAAAAATCGAATTTATTCATATTTTATTCAAAAATACAAAACCATTTGGAATACAGAGAAATTTATTTATCGCACAATAACAAAATTATTTTGAAATCAATATTAATTGAGCACAAAATGATAATGGCATTAAATTTATTAACTTTGCTTCTCTTGTATTTTGCCAGTAGTACAAACTGTTATATACAAACTTTTATATACAAACTAGAAGAAATCAAAACCAATATTTTAGAACCCTATAGAACCAAAATATGGATACTCATATAAATACACACATACATAAATTATTCGAATTCAATACAATGATAATAATTACCTGATGCGTTTCAAATAGCAAGAATATTTTCAAAAGATTAATGATCTACCAGAATAAAATAGCAAAATAAAAATCAAGAGTAAAAAGGACACAATACAAAATAAATATTTTTCAAGGATATTTTTGCGCTCTGAAAAATTATCTAATACTTATTATAATAGAGAATTTTATTCATTTTTGTTCTCAATATTGATTCAGAATTTTTCTTTTTTATATAAGAGTGTTAATCAGAACGATTAAAAGAAGAGAGATAATAATGTTTATAAAGAGAATATCATAATGATTAATGAGTTTTTTGATAAGATCCGGAGAATAAAAAATAAAACAAAAAAATAAACAAAGAAAAATAACCCAATAGAGAAACCAAGAAAATTCGAATAAATTTTTTTTACCATATCGTTCTCTTATATTCTATCTTGTCCGATCTATTGGGAATAATTTTATGCAAACCAAAACTCCATACCAATAAACAGGAATGTCCGTAAAATTGCAATTTCCCTACAAGTAATTTGAATTTGAGTAATGAGTATGCTTCTATGTTTGTATTAGAATTTAATAAAAATTTTCGCTTTCAATTTATAATGCTAGAGAAATTTATAATGCAAGAGAAAAGCACTGAATTCTATTAATCTGTTCTTGTTTCTACATAAGTCAATTGACTTCGAAATTGCGCTCTTCTCCTCTGAATAGCAAGTAATTTGTTTTGCTGTTGCAAAACTTTTTATCCCTCTTATTGAAGTTTTGTTAACACATTTGAAAAACGTTCTTTCCCCAATCTAACAAAATCTAACAAAAATCAAAAAGAATCTAACAAAAAAACGTTTTTAATTTATTATTGTTATGCTTGTTTATGACCTATATGTGCTAGTCAACATTTGTAAGAATACTTTACCAAATCACCTACTTAAGAGGTCGACCAGAAGAAAGGGGGCAATAAACTTTGTTAAAATTAGATATGAAAAATGAATTTACACTTTAGTCTTTCACAATTTTGCATATATTAATAAATTTCTCGTAGCTAATAAATTTACAAATCTCACCTTTCCAATAAATGCAGGAAATTCTAATTTTCTAACCGGATTCATACCAGTAAACTGTGTAAACTAGAACTAAATGTGTGCAGGATTTACTTTTTAAACTTTTTCGAATGTTTTATTTTTACCAATACCTTAGAGTTACACTAAACAACTATTAAATTCTTTAATTTACAAGTCCGCACACATTGTTTTTCACTATGTATATAAAATTTCGTAAATGAAAGATTGGTTTATTTATTTTGTTTTTTTTTTTTTTTTTTCAAAACAATTCATAATTTATTACAAAAGAGAATATCTCAAAATTCTATGGTCTCATATGAACATATTGATTATTTTTAGATATGCATACACTATTTTCAAAGATACATACATATACGTACATATATGTATAAATAATAAATTTATTATGGGTACGTGATGGTCTGCCCGGTACCATATCGTTAATTTGATTAATATACTATTTGATTAATAAATAAACACAGAGAAAAATAAAAATTTAACAAACAATAATGGCTATTATAATATATTAATAAATTTTTAACGAGATTATTATTTTAATGGAAGAAACAGAATTTTATATAAAAATATTCAATATTATATTTTATAAGGATATTATAGAATACATTGCTTTAAATGCAACATCAATATTCCTTTTTACGTGATGAAATGCGTCATACAAGTTTTATAGACGTAAATTGGTTATTCATAATGAACGTCAACACAGACAGGAAATGCCATTTTTAAAAGCTTTATTATTATTATAATATTTTTAACTAATTATTAACATTATTATGGTAGTAAAACTTCATTTTAAAATTTTAAAATTATAAAATCTGTAAATTTGTTTAAAATTTTATAAGGTGAATTTGTATTATGACTCAAAATTTTAAAATAAATTTAATTTTATAACATGATTTATTTAACAATACGGATTACGGATCTAGCGAATGTAAATGCTTAGAAACGGGCCTTAGCCAATTTCTGAAAAGCTCGGCCAGGTTCTCGTGAGGGCAGGGAATTTTGTGAATATCACAACGTGCCTTACTGGCCGATGTGTGTCATGCGGTGGCCGCGTTAACCTAATCTAATCTAATCTTATTCAAAAATAATATTAGTAATATTGCAATTATGATATGAAAAGGTCATTATAACCTTTAAATACAAAAAAAAATATCTTAAAGCAATATTTTTCATAAAAGGGGCAAATTTTTAAAACACGTTCTTTGCGAACTTTCAATTTTGTGTTATTTTGAAAAAATTCTTCTACATCTTAGTATTCTAAATATTCGCGAATTTTTTCTCGAATTTCATAACTTATCAAATTATAATAATTAAAATAAAAAAAAAATATGTTGTGATATAAAAAACGTTGTCAGAATATAATTTGAGTAATTTATCATTTTTGTTTTCTATTTTTTTCTTATTTTTCTTATTATTTTCCTTCGACAGTCCTTTTTTTTATGGTTTTTTTGCCTCGAACACACAATGAACTTTTAATTTTAATAAAGAATCATTATTCTTGCACGTAATATTTAAATTTATCATGAACATTAAAAATAGTTTTAGAACAAAAAAAAGGTGCAAAATTATTAATCATAAATTTCGCGTTATAAAAAATTTCTCTCTCTCTCTCTCTTAATTTATTAAAATATGGGCAGTTTAACTTAGATATAAATTTACAACCTTTAATAATAATTATTATTAAGAAAACGCTAAATACTTATTAGACTAACAAAATATTTTCTCAGTCAACGTCTTATTGTAAAGGCTAAAATGGTAGGCAATCAATATACAAAAAAAAAACACGTGAAACGAAAATTTGGTTTTCAAAATAATTAATTAAAATTATTTTTTTTGGTAAATTTTCAATATCAAAATAAATGATATTAATATTTTTAATAAAATGTGTTGGAAACATTATTTTTTTAACCCATAATCATTTAAATTAATTATTTACGCGTGTCAACTTTTAGAAAATTATAGTTAGGGTGAATCATTCAATTATATAAATTCGCAAAATTATTTTAATATTCAATAAAATATTCAAAAATGCAAAATTACAATGAATATCAATTTAAATACCTTTAATAAGAAACACTAAATTGAGCAAGAAAATATTTGTTGACAGTGGGGGCTTACCTTCGGATTACAATGGTTTGTGTAAGAAGTTTGGAAGATACCGCCTGACCCTTAATATGGATACTGATATGATTGATAGGAACTTTTTTTTTTCCTTCACGGGAACCGAGGCCCTTAGGCCTTCCTCACGTCAACTCATAGGATCTATTGTGATTCCCACCCTCACCTACATTTGCTCTATACCTAGGGCCCTAACAAACCGCAGCATGACAGCCACATCAAGCTGCCCCCCCCCCCCGTAGCATCTCAGTCGCGGGCGAGCAAGCGCCAAGCATTCACACAATAAGTGCTCCATGGTTTCGTCCTCCTTCAAGCATAAACGTCCTCCCTGTCCAAGGGGACGCACAAATTTCTTACAGTGCCACAGGCCTAGGCAGCCATTCCAGTGTTCAACTCTGGCCCGCTCCTTGCATTCATTCAGGGCACGCAAGACCATTGTCCTGGGCGTCCCAAAGCATGGTTTCGGCCCAATGAATGGAGACGCCGCTCCCTCTCTGGCAAAACCATCAGCTCTCTCATTCCCGTTCACGCCGTAGTCTCCTGGCACGCGCATCAAGGTTGATTTGTTGTGCCTAGCAAGGATGCCAAGGGTGCTAATGCATTCTTTCAGCAGCCTGGATCCTACTACATCAGACAAGAGGGCCCCAAGAACGGCCCTATTATCCGATATAATAAATATAATGCTCCATCTAATGTTCCTCCTGATACATTCCAGGGCACACAACTCTATGGCATATGTCTTAGCCTGAAATATCGATGAACAGTGCCCGAGGGCCCTTGATCACCGTTCTCCTACGCCCTAAACGTACACACCCACGCCCACTCCTTCATTGGTTTTAGATCCATCCATATAGGAGACGACGGCTCCAGGGTCAAGTTGTGGTCCTCCCCCCTCGCCGAAAAAAATCTACCCTCCAGCCAGATCTAGAACGTATGGCCTTACTATGTTTCTCTCCTCAGACCAAAGTTCAAGGGTATCCCCATGTCATATAAGCCATTAATTTCCGCAACGATTTTTAGATGGCTACAATTGATCGAACAATTGTAGTGTAGGTGCAATAAACCATTTTAGGTCTAAGACCCAAGTTTTTCCATAAAGCCTCGTCGCAGCCCACAGAGCCCGGGTAGCCCTAACTATGACTCCATCAAGATGAGGCCCCCAGTTTAGTCGTTGATCCAGGATTACTCCCAGATATTTGACCCCCTTGGAAGGCCCAAAGCTTGTGCTCCCAGGAGCAACGGACGCAAACTAAATTTCGGCCGCCTAGTAAATAGTTGACAGGAACTTGGCAATGTATCTTAACCAATACGAGTAGGTGGATTGACTATTTACTGAGAATGAGAGAAACTAATGCTAAGTTGTTTCGTACCTTACCCTCTTCCAATTCAAAGTAGTTTGGGTGAGATTAGTGGTAGCTCAAATGGTGTCCGCCCCGTCCCTGGATCCACAAGTAATTATTTAATCTGGGATAAATATATAAATCTATTATCAGAACGTTCGTGAACTTAGAATTAAGACTGTTGCACTCCTTACCAACTCATGGACTGCGATATTTTTGCGTTATCCTAGACTTGGATTTGCTGTTCAATCAACAACATGGAGATATTCAAGTCTTCATATTCTGTTTTTAGAAAGGACCAATACGAATCGAATCCTATTGACGTTGTTTAAGCACGTGCACCGAAGGGTGATGGAGTTCTAATTGTTGTTAAGAACGATTTTTACGCTAGTCATGTGCCGGTCATAAATTCGGAATTCCTTTGAAATTATAATTGTTAGGATTGTGTTTCAAACCAAAAAGATGGTCATAGTTAATTGTTACGTTCCACCAAACTCTACGTCTCAGACAGTTTAAATAAAAATTGTAATAACTGGTGGGTTAGGCAAAAAATATAAATAATTGAATAAGAATATACAGTCAAACTTCAATATCACGAATTCAAGTAAGTAGAAATTTTTTTTAACACAAAAATTGATGTATTATGGGGATTTGACTGTATTTCAATCCATCTTTATAATTTCTAGTCTAATAATTTACAAAATTAATATTTTCCAATAATTTAATATTATTTGGAGACTTTTTCAAATTCTCCATTAAAAATGCTACTTTCAATTTTTATTGACTTTTAGGTGTTTAAGTGTCATATTATACCTACGATATAACTTGCAAAATAAAATAATCTAAACAATTTGCAATTCAAATTTTTGTTGTCTTAAAATTTAGATATTATTTCTGTATACGAAAATTTAACTAGACCAATCTTGTAATTATTATTATTTTTATTTTATTGCACTAAATAAAATTCAAGTATTAAAAATTATTCTATTGACCTTGTTATTATACAAAATAATTAAATTTGTTATGAGTAATTATATTTGTAATATAATTATTTTTACCTTTGACTTTTTCATATTTGGTGTACAAAATGAAAATAATGACATGAAAAGGAAACAAGATTATAATATTAATGCCATTTTGTTACGAGTATAGTACAAATCCGCTTATATATAATATTATTATTTAAATATTATATAGTTGTTAATAATTGTTATAATTGTTATACTTGGAATTTTCTAAATGTGCATTGTAGGAAAGTAAATATTTAACCTTTTATTTTAACAATTAAATAAATTATTTTCATAATAACAGAATTGGTATAGAATTAAAATATGTAGTTATTTGCTTGACGCATGTTTAAAATTACAATTTACAAATTGCAAAGTGTAAATAATAATAGCATACTTATGACAATTAAAGCAAATTCATGCTGTAAGACGATATTAATTATACACATTTAAATGAAATGGAATATTAAATAAGTAATATGCAAATTGTAATTTTGTTAGATTTCACTGCAAATATTCATAGTAAAGTTTTAACCTTCTTACATAATATATAATTCAAATATTTCCCTTGAAAATTCAATATACTTTAAAGATGGTATATTTTATGTAAATTTTCTTTATATTCACATATAAAATTAATTTGAAAAAGTTTTACTTTAAATAAGTTGAGCCATTTTAATGAATGATTGCCCAAATGATGAGTTTTATATGAAACATAGCAGTCTTCAATTAATTTTTATTTTTATTTAATTTTCTCAAAATATCATTTCTATTGTAAACCGACATTCAGTCACTTAAAATGTAACTAATTAAGTAAATACATAAGTAAAGTTCAATTAAATTTCATTATACTCTAGTGCGCCTTAAAGTTATGCAATAATAACAATTGCTATTCCATTTTCTCGTTTTATTTCAAAAATTTTACTTCAATTGCCTTTTTCTTTTGTGCTTGATCTTTTTTTTTTTTAATTCTCAATTTTCTTATTGAAATGATTAAGGCTAATGGTTTAGTGGGTGGTATCCACCCCTATACATTATCACCAGAACAACTTAAACTCAATATTATATTTGTATTATAAAATATGTCAGCAACTTTCTTCATTTATATTTTTATTAATAATATGAAAATTTGCATAATTTTCAATTGAAGAATACAAAATATAGAAGTGTTTTTTTTTTATTTTTTTGATGTGATTCTCTGCTTATACAAGTACATATACATTCTTTTCATCAACACGCTTTATTCATTTCACTTCACTCCCTCAATCTCTTTCGCATATTTACTCAATTTTTAAATGAGCATTTTCTTATTGGCATTCTTAAAAAATTTGTTAAACAAATTGACAGTATTCATTCAGGAGAAAGAATAAAAAAAAAACAGAATACAAAAGAAAAAAGCTTTATGACTTATTTCAGTAATAGAATCAAATTAGGCCAGAATTTTCACTTAACGACAGCATTGGGGAATTCCTATACATATGAGTTAGATATACATATACACAAAAGTTGCTAATATGCTAGTTTAGAATTCGGGTAGAAAAATGAAATGTCACTCGAAACGTGTATGACAAATTAAGAAAGGTTGCTAACTTTATTGAAAAAAATTTGATTTGGAAGCAAATTTAAAACATGTGGCAAAAAGAATTATTTAATTTTATTTGACTGAATTTTCAAAGTTTTGTAATTGGTCTTGTTAAAATAGTCATCTTGATATTAAGCTATAAAAATTTAATTTTTGAAAATTATATGCACAAATTGGGCCCGAGCTATATTCTATGGGTCATATCGAAGGAAATTTCCAGTGCCACAAAGTATTTCACATAGAATTGCCCCATCTGTTTTTGTTTAGCAGAAATATTTCATCCAAACATTGCGAAAAGCAAAAGTAGGTTGAAATTGTGTAACATTAGAACCGGATTCGAACCTTAGTTTCTAGTTCAAAAAAGGAAGACATTAAAAGAAAAATCATTTAAAAACTTTAATTATAAAGTTTATTATCAGCGTTATAATTTAAATTACACTTTAAAAGTAGGATGGTAACTCTAATTAAATTTCAATGACAATAAGAAGTACAATAATAAAGGAGGTGAAAAAAGAAAAAACAAGAAAAGAAAAACTCCCACGCATAAAATTTTAATGAACTTTTCATTTTGTACTTTTATTAATAAATTCCTTTTGGCTTTTTGACTTTATATTTTCCTATGGAAAAATGCAAATTGACATATTATAATTTTTGTTTTTTTCCTTTAAGATTCCTTAGAGTCTATATAGTTAAATGGAGGTAGACAATTTTCATAAATGTTCAATTTCCGAGGGATTCTTTATTATGAAAATATTACGCTATTATCTACTTCACGAATTCAGACTACGCACACATACTTGTAAAGAAATGAAAAAAATTTAATGTAAGTGAAAGAATGATAAAAATTTTTTCGTTTTCTTGAATAATTTGAAAGAAATAGAAGAATATAAGGATAAAATCACTGTGTATGGAATATAATATGACTGCATATATTATTCTACATAAGTATAGTGACAATGGATAAGGATTGCTCAGAAAAAATTTCAAGACTCGTAGGCAATGAAATAGTAAAATCAATTTTCAATCAATTTTCGAAAAATACAAATGTAAATTTCGTTCGCATTTGCTTATCTTTCACTGTTATACGACAAATACGACATTTTCATACGACATATACGAGTAAAGATTTCCCGACACGTAGGCTAGCCACACATAGTGACCCATATGAGGTAATCCATTGTATTCTTGCACAATAACTTTGTTATTTATTTCACAACCCATTGCCGAATTTTTCTAAACAACTTCCCAAAGTTTCTTGCTGATAAGATAACTAGAGTAGTCATAGTAAGTAGTTAAGCACACACAGCCTTACTACTAAATTTTTTCCGCAAACTACTTTAACTTTATATGTATAGAAAGAAAAAGGTAAATTAGAGGTTTTTTATTAAATCAATAAATATGACATCAGTGAAAGGCATGAGTAATTGGCATAACCAACTTGCAAGGCAGCATTCACATGCCGCCAGCATGACCAACATGGCTAGCTTGCATAACCAGTTCGCATAACCAACTCGCATTACCAATTATGGTTTCATTCAGTTACATGAGCAGTGCATGAAAAACACGCACATACGAGGGCTGTCCCAGAATTAAGTAGCCTAACCAAGAAAACACAAAAATTTTGAAAAAAAAAAATAAACCTGACAGAAAACCTTATCATTTTAAGGATTAACTGTCACACTTTTATTTTTGTTTTTCTTTTCAGATTACCGACTATTAATAGTGGAGCTTTTCAGTAAATTTTTAATATGGATAAAATTGGTCATCGTTATGTCATTCAATATTTTTATTTGAAAAGTCTTAGTCCAGCCGGTATCAAAAGTGAACTAGATTCTACACTAGGGCAGCCTGCTCCCTCATATGCAATGATTAAAAATCGCAGTTTAAACGTGGCCGTACGAGCTGTGAAGATGAACATCGCACTGGTCGACCAAATGAGGTCGCCATGCCAGAAACGGTTAAAAAAATCCACAAAATTATACTAGACGACCGTCGATTGAAAGTGCGGTAGTTAGCTAATATATCAAAAAGTGTACATCGAATATTGACCGAAAATTTGGACATGAAAAAGCTTTGCGCAAGATGGGTGCCGCGTTTACTCACAATCGACCACAAACAACATCGTGAGGATGTTTCAATGAACTGTTTGGCCATGTTTACTAAAAATAAGACCGAATTTTTGCGTCGATTTATAACAATGGATGAAACATGAGTTCATCATTACACTCCTGGAATAAAAGAGCAGTCGAAACCAGTAGGGGAGAACCGGCTCCGAAGAACGCAAAAACAGCTTTATCGGCTGAAAAAGTTATGGCGTCCGTTTTTTGGGATGCGCGTGGGATAATTTTTATTGATTATCTTCAGAAGGGAAAAACAATCAACGGCGAGTATTATGCAAACTTATTGCAGCGTTAGAGTGAAGAAATCAAATTAAAACGTCCACATTTGTCGAAGAAAAAAGTGTAGTTTCATCAAGACAATGCACCAGTTCACACATCTGCAATCGCCATGGCAAAAGTTAATGAATTGAAGTTTGAATTGCTTCCTCACGCACCATATTCATCAGATTTAGCCCCCTCAGATTACTTTCTATTTCCAAACTTGAAAAAATGGCTTGGTGGAAGAAGATTTCTTACAAATGAAGATGTAGAGTCTGGCGTTGATGACTATTTTGCAGAGTTTCCCAGTTCTTACTATAAAAATGGTATCGAAGCAATTCAACACCGCTGGCAAAAGTGTATCGACCTAAAAGGGCACTATGTTGAGAAATAAAAATAAATTTTGTCAAAATTTTTGTGTTTTCTTGGTTAGGCTACTTAATTCTGGGACAGCCCTCATATACTTTGACTTTTACATATGTAGATTTTCCCATGAATGTGAATTTATTATTTATTTAATTTATTTTTATGAAAAATGTTTATTAATGCTCAAATATTTCTGTTTCTTTTTAAAATATTGAAATAAAAGTCTTCTCTTTAGCACTCAATTTTTTTGATGCATAACTTCATAAGTTATGCATCATATTTATGTTGTAAGTAAATAATTTTTTACTCTTTGCCATATTTTTCGGAATTCCTTTAATATTATTAAGTTTCTATATTCACTTTCATGCAAAACATTTCTCATTATAAACTTTTACGTCTGTAAGATGCATTCAAATATAGTTATAAAGTTGTAAACGATCTATACTTACTAACTAACCTACTATTACACTGTAGATGAGCGTATAAGAAATTCAAGTGTCTTATGTGTAAAAATTTTGAAAAATAGTTTTTTATTATTTACATCTTTCACATAAAATATTAAAGTAGAAAATTTAATAAAATAAAAAAAATTTTCTTTTTACAGTAAAAACTTTCAAAATAATTTGTATATGACAAAGTTTTCTAATAACATTTTTAATTACATTTGAACCTTTTAGTAGCCAGAAGGAAAAAGTTAAATATAAGTGAATTTCTTACAGTGAATATTGTGACTATTTGTGACTACTATATAAGAAAAATTGAGCTTCCAAATGAAGAATTGAAAGAAGTATTACTGCACTCGTAATAAATTAATTACCTTTTATGACTATATTCTTAAGGAAGTTGTAAATGCATGAAAGCTGAGGTCTGAATTTAAAAATTTGTTAGAACTGGATCATGGTTCATCAGGAAATTTGTTATCAAGCAGATTTTCTTGCTATCCTGTGTAGTAATTAGTACAAGTGTAGAAACAACTTGAACGCCGATTAGTTAATCAATGTTCAATAAATTTCGACTCAACCTGATCTTTTAGTTTAGTTTTGATAACAGGCGTAGACTTTCATGATTAAACTGACATTTTTAATTCTTCACTATTGAAATTGTTGCAAGAAAATTTGGTTTTTGTGTACAGAAATTTTAACTCATGAATTCAGTATGGTTATTAGAGCCATTCATTTCACAATCATTCTGCCGTCTATGATTTTATACTTTAAAATTGAAAGAACTTGGAAACGTATATGTATTGAATCCATGGAAAAGCAATAATGAGCTGTTATGATAATCAAATTTTCATTATTCCAGAATTAAGGAATTATGTTTCATATTTAGATGCTGTTAAAAACTTCTAAAATTTGAAAAATTTATGCTTGTGTAATCATAACTCTTATAAGGATAACTCGTATGCTAATCTTCTCATATAATCTCGCATGTATATGAACACGTTACAGATTAGCTAATTATTATAGTTTTGTTATGTAAATTATGAAAGAAATACTAAATATTATAATTTCTTTACGTTATACTCGAAGTTGCCGGAGGGTAAAAATAATAAATGAATTCAAAGGGAAGAACTCATAAAAGATTTTAAAAGATATCTTCTTACATTTTGCTAAATAAATAATTTTTTAATACGATTGTTGGATTATCTTATAAAAAAAACATCAAAACTTTCTCAAAAATATAAAAACTTGAAAGTTAATTTATGCAACTTAAACTCACAAGTATGCTCTGCTACATCATAAAACTTATATGAAAACTAAAATGCGTAACTATGGAAGAAAACAAGTGAAAGATTAAAAATAATTTTTCATTGTGATTTTCTTTTATGGAATTTAGAAAAACAATGATGTTATACGAGGAATTCAAAAACTATACCATTGCAATGGTAATTGCATACAGGTACTTTAAACCTATCAAAAATTTCATGTGGAAAATTTCAAAATGTCTGTAAAAATTATAAAGTAATATTTTCTGATCTTATAAACTGTATGATTTAAGAAAATTTCTAGAAGTAAACAGATTTCATCCTTACTCTTTAAATGTTTGTGAGTCTAAAAGACTTCGAACTCATTAAATTCTAAATTTTACAGCTTATTAGACTTGTGACTTTGATTACTCATATGTCTCACGACTACTTGCAGTTGCATCTAACATCTAATTGGAATTAATCTTATTAGTAGAATTTTAGTGATAGTTAAAACTTGTAAAGTCAGTAAATTCTTACAAAATCGAACTTTCCTTATTTTAAACTCCAAACCCTGTTCCTATTAAGTACATTTCATCTTCTTTTCCAAGTTTATACAAAATAACTATGAACTACAATTATTATTCAAAATTGCTTTTCATTGTTTCTCTTTCATTCTTTTGTTTCACTCTTTCTTTTGGTATATAAATTTGCCATCTTAATATCTGACCCTTTTTAACATTAAGAATTACAAATCATTTGTAAATTTTCAAAAAACTTTACCAATATTTTAAGTTTTACTAAAAATTTAGAAATAATTTTTGAACAATTAAAATGCTTTTTCATTCTTCTGCTATTGCATTATTTATACGCATTCCTTATAATAGGCGCCTATAAATATGTGATACCTATATTATTAATTATTATAGAATATATAAGCAACTAGCTATATGTTCAACACTGTAGGGTAGATTTTTTTTGGCAAAAAAATTTCATATATGTATTAGCAAGTTTATGTGTCACACAATGCAGAATTTTTGTCCAAGGATATTTTTATGATTGTATGTCTGATTGTAGGTCCTTATTTATAATGTTAAAATGTTAAAAGAGCATCTATAAAAGATTTTATATTTAAATTGTTTTATTCGCAAATTTTCTATAAAAAATTTTCTAATAAAGTTTTATAAGTTAATTTCTGTTTTTTGTTTTTATTTGGAATAAAAAATAATATGTAGCCGGAAGTAAGTACCTTTTGTCGCATTTTATGACTGCAGAAAAAATTAAATGCGTAAAACAATTGGAATAATATTTTTAGTGAAGTTATTAGAACAATTCTAAAATATTAAAAATTTATTGCCTAGTATTAAAAACAAATAATAAATATATTTTGCGGTTACAAAATTTTTGGCGACAAAAATATGTAAAATATTTTAATTTAGAAAATTAATATTTAAATACAGCGAAATCTCTATAAAACGAAGTTTTCATCCTAACGAAAATTTTTCTTTAATCGCTAACTCTCTATATACCAAAATTTTTCTATGAACAAAACTTATTTGAGTGTCTTTATAAAGATTGTCACGTCTTAAAGACTGAATTGATGCAAATAAAACTTCTATGAAAAATTAAAAATTTTCGCTCAGTTTTCGATGTTCGGCAAAAATTTCGTTTTAGTAATTTTCTTGGACACCTCTAGCTAAAACTTGATAAATTCTCCCCATTTATAATCTGACGAATATACCACCGTAAACATTTCGAATGTCTATCAAAATTTTATGAATAATAAAAGAAACTGCATTGGAAGCTATATACTGTAAAAGACGAATTTCTACAAAAGACGATATCCTTACCAGGTATAAAATTAAGAAGTGAAAACTATAAACAAAAAAAAATCCTTATTCTCAATTGAAAAACCTATTAAATATGCTAACAATTTTTCACATCAATTTCCGCTAGAATTTACAACCATAATCGTATTGAATTTTCACAATACCCTCGAGTAAAATAAGACTCTTTTCACTTTTTATTTAACTTTTTACTCAACTTTTATTATGTATATACGCATATATTTAATATAGTGTTTAGGTGTTTAAGTTACAAGAATGGAAAAGGCAAAAGCTTTTAACTTTAACGTAAATTTAATTGCTTTTTCCGTGTCATTTAAAATTATGGAAGAACCAAAAACAGCGAAAAAAAAAATCTAAATTTCTGCATTTTAAAAGAATAGCGAAAAAAATGGAGAAAAATCAAAATGAGCATGAAATATTCTTGCACTTAATTTTCATTTCAGTACCATAGTTATTACTCTTTAAAACTTCATACACTTACAATGTTGTATTCGAACATTTTCATTATATACGAACACTTCAGGAATCCGATGAATTGAAAAGAATGAGTGTGTAATGCTGGCAGAAGTGAATAAAACTAAATTGTAAGGGAAACATTTTTTACCAGGCGCAGATGTTTTATTATCCTTTTTAGAGGTTTAATAACAAAAATTTAAAAAAAAAGTTGTACTTGTATAACAAAAAGTTTTCCTTCTACTTGGAGATTTTCTTATTTTTTTATCACCGTGCTTGATTTTTCAGTTTAACTTCAGTGAAAGAGAAAATTAAAAACTTGTCCGTTTCTATTTATTTTTCCAGTAACATTTTGACTTTAAATGAGATTTAAGCGAACAGTAAAAATCTACCCAGCTGCGATTTTAGTTCACGCCATTTTTTTTTCTAAAATTTCTTCGTAAAATTGATTTTAAAAAATTTATACTTTTCTGAATGGTTGAATTAGTAAAATAGTTTTCAAATAATAATTTTAACTCTGATACTTAAATTTTGAAAAAAAGAAGAAAAATTTCTTTATTATACAGGAATAGCTCTTGTAGCGATTGGATCATAAGAAAAGGTCTAGTTTGTGAAATCAAATAATTTTCGTTAAAAGTTTCGGGGTTATATTAATTATATACAACTACAATTTCTTCTTGGACATACTGGTTCTCCTCATCATTAATCCAAGTTATGACTTTTTCTTTTATATCCAAACTCTTTGTTATACTTAAAATAGATTTATCTTTGAGAATAAAAATAATTTCTCATATAATGACTTAAGATAAATTATCTAAATCTAAATAAATCTTTATGTATTCATCATAACCACATACAAGAATACCTACTCTAGCTAAACTTTCAATGTACAAAGAAAAGTTTTTATAACTAATAACAATAGAAAAATTCAAATAAAAAATATTTCGTAATGTGTATGTATGTTTTATGATATATGTGCATGACAAAATAGTATTTGTCCAAAGTGACTAACTTTTTATTATAGTTACATTATTTTGCTTCTCCTTTTCAATTCTTCTAAGTTGAAAGTATTTTGTTCCAAATTTATGCTTTATAGTCAAAACGCCAATTCCGAAGAATATACAATTTGATTTGTTAATTACATTCATTTATCTTTTGAAATAAAAAAGCAAGTTAAACTTGGGACTGATATGTTCTTAAATTTCTCCTTTGATATTGCATCGTTGTTTGTTTATTTAATTTGTATTTAAAATCGTAAAGGGGTTGGAGCAAATTATGGCTTTCTTAATAAGAATATTCAGGAACAGCTCGGCTCTGGGATAAATCCCCGAGTCTTGACAGCTGACTAGGGTTGTCTTTATCTCCAAGGTGGGAAGGAGAGGCATGTAGTCTCACATTTTTTTTCTTAAAGACAATGGAGAAATAATAGACAGCTATATCCGGGCTGGGGTGTTGGCAAGGAGGCCGCTGAGCAATTGTCAGCATGCATATCAAGCGGAGAGGTCAACAGTGGCCGCTATGTTCCGGCTTTCCAGCGCCTTGGGAAGGACATAAGAACAAAAGGAGCTTGCGTTATATACGTTCTTGGACATGAAGGAGGCTCTCCACAACACTTCGCAAGAATCGATTGCGGAAACCCTGGAGTTTAGGTATGTGGATCCTACTACCCCTCTATGGATGCCCAATATGTTGGGTGCGAGAGTAGCAGAGACTTTTGTGGAGCGGAACATCCTGAAAATATACGCGGCACGGGGTTTGCTACAGAATGATGGAAATTTTAGCTCCGCTGTTGTAGAGTTCGGTGGAAACGAACTCCTTTGAGAGATGCTTTCTTCAGGGAATTAATGTCCAGGCTTATGCTGATGATATTGTCATCATCACTAGTGGTAAGTTTGAGAAAGCTCTCTGTGATACTGACCTTCACCATAAGGACTCTGGAACACCTGCACACAATTCGTGTGAGCGGGCGGTTATTGAAAAAAAATCCGAGGTCAAAAACCTGGTATTTGGTTCCTTTTATGGTTTGCAAGTCCATATCGGGTAGAACATGTGGCTATACCCAGTCAATCATGTAGAGGATGTATACCATGGCGGTTGTGGCGCTCCGTACATATGGAGTGGTGGCATTATTTTTATATGGAACGATTGCAGAAAGTCGCATGCATTTGTATCGCAGGAACGTGTGCAACTGCGTCAATGGAGGTAATTTTGGGACTAACGTCTTTATACCTCGTTATCGAACGAAGGCTGTCATTCTAAGGAGGAGGAAGGAATGGCAATTTTGATATTCAATACAAAATACAATTAACTAGGCGTAATAACAACGCTATCGAATAATAAGTTATTCGATAGTTTTTAATTTTAAAATTAAAATAATTTTAATTCAATAAGTGATTAATTTTTTACAAGAAACTGTTATTCTTACAGAATGTAATATAAAATTTTTGTATTATAAGCATTACATTTTATTTTTGAATGATTCTCGTGTGTAAAATTCCACGACTATTTTATTTTATTTCAAATAAGTTTTTACAAAAATCGCACGTTATATAGGATTCAATAATATGGCCATATATGTATAACAGTTTCAATTTTATATATGAAATCATTGTTATTAATAGGACCCACTTTGGTCATCAAAATATTGAAATAAAATCAAATTATAGGCAAGAAATAATAAACATTTTTTCATAATGCTATTACAAGTACATATAAGGTTCGCAATTTTTAAGAATTTTTATCATTTTTATAATATTTTAACAAATTTTAAAAGATTACTTTTATTTTATTCAATGAAGAAGAATAAGAAAATGAAATTCTGAAAAATCTATATAACAAAAATTATTATTTATTTGTAAAAATAATGTAATATAAGCTTACATTGTTTAAACTTGTAAATATTTATGTTTGCTGAAGGCTATCTGTATTGACTTTAAAATCTTATCATAGTTATATATACAAGATGTACAGATAATACAATGTATTTATTGTACATACGAGTATTATGACGTAATTGAAGAGCATCTTTATAGTCTAATAATAATACAATCACATCTCTATTCACATACAATATGTTTTTATATAATTTATATGTATAGTTATTTGCAACAAGGAAAACTATCCCGGGGATAACGAAAAATTTTTGTAAAAAAAAATAAGTAAAACATTCAATCATTTTCTTCCTGTTGTTGCAAGGATATTCGTGTACGTAAGTACACTTTAGAGGGATTTTATAAATCAAAAATCAAACTGAGCGGATATAGCTTCAAGCATTAAGTTGGAGAAAAAGAAAATACGAAATAAAAATTTTTGTGAAGACATCACAGAAAAAAACAAGTATCCCCATAAAAATTATTCTGTTTTTTTTTTTATAATTTGATTTTCATTCAATGGCAATTTTTAAAGGATATTTTAAATTTATGAAATAAAAAATTGGGATATATGGGAATATAAGGGTATATATGGGATTATTGGGATCTTATACGATGTTATTTTTATTTTTCCAAGCAGGAATGCAATCTCACCAAAAACAATATTTTTGTTTTATATAAGCTGGTTCGAAGTAGAGGCCGAATGTTTCTAAAAATCAAAAAGTATTTGATTATTCAAACGCATACCAACTTTTAAGTTGCAGTTAACCAATTTGATGAGAATTGATATAAACCGACGATGGTACCTAAAAGCATTTGGCATACAAAAATATAATTGATTCGGTAAACGTTCTATAAGGAATGACAAAAAAAAGTTATACATATTCGTTTCCATTTGGAAACTTTACATTTCATTGCTTAATCATATGAAGATGTCCACAGTAACCAACGTAATGGAGGTAACGTTATCTCAAAACTATTTGATGCCAATGGAAGCAATGACAAAGTCTGTCAAAATAAAGTTTTTAATTTAAATTGAAAACTAAACAATTGATATAAATTTTACATTCGATTCTTTTGCTATGGGCACAAAAACCTCCTATTCTCTTTCTATGACCCCTAAAATCCAAATTTTATTTTGTACATTTTTTTTTAGTAAAATCTGGTAAAAATTAATAGAATTTGAATTTTAAATTGAATATACAAGATTTTCATTTAATAGAACGCAATGCAGATGCTAAGTAAAAAAATTTACTTGTTTTTTTTTTTGGAAAAAATTTTTCCAATTTTTTCCAGAACGTCTTTTATGTAAAAAAAAAAAAAAAAAAAAACATATTGATTTTTAATAAAAGTTATGAAAGTTTTCTATAGTTTTAAAATTTCATTTTTTTGTTAGTATAAGGAAAAATAATTTTTTTTTTATTACTTACAGGATCAAAATGTTTGTCATGTACATAATTTTCATTTTACATAATTTTATACATACAAGTATAATCATGTGTTCCAAAATATTACAGACTATTTATGAAGTATTAAAGTTCAAATTTTATATAAAGTTTATTTTTTACCGCAGAATATGCCGTATAAGATTTTTTAGTCTGAAGGTAGATAACTAAATGTTATTTTTCAAGGTTTCTCATACAATTTAAATTCATAAATTATAAGATTATGAAATGGTATTAAGATTTTCTTCTAACGTTCACTTTCAAAAGGAACCAACGAAAACTATTACAATATCATGTTGTTCGTAGACATAAATTTATTCTACCTTCTAAGTTACCACCACTGTTTCTGTTAGGGTAAAGAGAAAATTCAAAATTCATAGTAAGATCACATAAAAAAAGCTTGTGTCTGCTTTATTAATGAATCGAAACCGGGTTCGTATTAGTGTTGGCTTTTCACTGGGCAATATCCGATCAAATATCACTTTCACAAATTGAACAAATCGGACTCCCTTTTGTGTAGGTTCTGCGGGAATGATGAAGAGACGGTCATACATATTTTGTGAGACTGTCCTGCTCTGGTAGCCAGCAGGTGCAGATGGTTCGGTCGGGGCTTTGTCAGTGTTACGGAACTCACGTCCAAACTCTCCGAGGAGGGATATCTCAGGATGTTGGCTTAGGACCGGTGTAGCGTAAGTAGGATATCGGAGGACTACAATAAGCTACAGTTTGGCTTCGGTGGTCGAAGGGAGGAAATTTGTTCGCCCATATCTCTCTTCAATAAAAAAAAAATTGCTATTAAGATATAACTTTCAACTGACAACTCTTAACTAAAATAGAGTAACACAATATATATTCATCAAGGTTGTAAATAAGAACACACTATAATTTTCAAGAAAAAAAAAAGAAAAAAAACAAATATTTTGCTTGATTTCATTTTACCGCAATTTTAGATAAAAATTAAAAAAAAATGTCATCGGTTCCATTAATTTTGACATTTATTTTGACATATTGTATTTTCTTTTTTTGCCATTATTTACTTGCATACACCATTATTATACCTTTTAAGTTCAGGAGTTGAATTTCAAAATAGAAAAATAAATTTTACATTTATTTTTTTTTTTACTTTCTTTTTTTAATATGGTACTCGTATAAATAAAACACAAACACGTTACTATAAAACCCTACTATGTTTGCAAAGTATTATAAATCCAACACTCAATTTATAACATAAGCATATATTCCAATTCAGCGTGGAATTCGATGTCAATTACTGAACGTCAGTTCATCTATTCATGCAAACACCTATTCTTAAAAATAGTACATATTCATGCGGGGAATTCCATAACGTTCTTATACTTGATTTGCTAATTTTGAATGATTACTTTTCGACTTACTTTTTCTAAAGGGGCAAAATTAAAGGCCTAATTAATAAGTGATTTCAATTTCACTTCCGTTCATTGGAAGGGAAATAGTTAAAGCATACATAGTTGCTACACTTGAAAAAAATAATTTTATTTTTTAAAATTTGGAAACTATTCAAGCTAGAATAATATTAGTTTAAGTATACATAAAGTCGACACAAGTTACTATGATAAAAAAAAATCATACCTAACTTAAGTTTTGTTCGTAATTTTGGAGTCTTTACTGGGCAGGTAGCAAATTTACTGTAGCTGTTACAGAATCTTGTTGATCATTTTTTCTGGAAGATGTCGCTATGGATCTAATATAAACCTTAATGTTATATTATATAAAATTTCTAAAATAATGCATTTGTCTGGCACAACGCAAAGTTAACACGATCAACTCTACTTATGCTCGTTGTTTTTTTCTTTAATTTTATTTCTCTTTATATCCTTATCCAAATAAGAGACAGTTTATTTGAAATGCACATGCATATCTCATATTAAAATATACATAATGTACACGTTTATATATACATCTTTTATATATTCGAATATCGTTATTAAATTCATGGAATACGAGTGGAACGTTTTTACATTACAATATTGCATTCTTGGATAGAATCGTCTTCTTTTAATACTTTAAAATCAGTTCGTTTATATATAAAGACCTATTAAAATTCATATTCAACTCATGAACATTGAAACGTACATATAATGTGCATGTAAAGGATACACACACATACATATACAAAAATATTATAGTATAATAGAATTTATATATTATGCCTTTGAATATAGAATAAAAAAAATTGTGATGATTGACCTTGACATTACAGCAAAATGCAAATGTATAAAGCTTTGTACATATGAGAACATCTTATGTATTTTCCATACTGTTTATTTAATACTACATACTTATTATACTCTCTACGATTATAATAGTAAAATGTATGTATATTATAGCGTAAAGAAAAGAAGGATTTAAAAATTAAAAATTTAAAATAAATTTAAAAATTTTCGATTACTTATAAAAGGAAATTTTTATGTGCATTCACGTTTATCTACTTGTACCACACTATTGTAATAAACTGCAGTACTTAGACATGTAAGGAGTGTTAGTTTTAAGTCTTTGATATTTTCATTTTTAATTTATATGTGTCTAATGTTTAAGATATTCTATTTTAATATTGCACCGGATGGACTTTCGTTTACCATATGAAATGCACTTATATTGCAATTTCATAATAAGCATAGTCTATTGCTTCCTATAAAAATGACTATAAAGAAATGAGGAACAATTTTCAAATATATTTTAAAAAGGTACTTTAAATTTCAAGAATACCTAAAAAATTCATTTTATTTTCTCATGATCTATTTATTTTCTTTCTTCTATATAAATTTCATATCTGAATATAAAATCCTTTACGAATTTTCAACTATAAATGCGGTACAATAACAAGGAAACCTGAACCGTACATAAAATTTATTATTTCCTTTAAAATATTTTTTTTTAAAAATTAATACTCCATACGTTTTAGAACATTTCAAACAAAATTTAAACAAAATTAATTATGACTCGGCCCGTATGCTCATCCTTCCTTTAAGAAACGCACAATTTTATGCACAAATGCCTTTTTCTTACGAATCTATTCATGTTAGAAGAGAATTTTTAGGTAAACTACCACCTTCTCCGAAAACTATAAAAAATCAATTATTAAATGACTCACTTTGTCAAAAACAAAAATATTTTTAAATCCCGGAATCACAAGAAAAATTACTTCTTGCTTCATATCTTCTCAAATAACAAAAGATAATTATTACAATTATTACAAAAATAGCAGCCCCTCCAAATTGCTATAATAAAAATTATATCAAAAATTTCAAGTTCCAGTAACTTCCTACTGTCAAATTTCTATAATTTCAAAATATGAACTGCAAATTTCTTATCTTAAAGGAAAATGCAATTGCACTTTTTAACGAATTTCAAATTTTATTTTTACCCCTAAAAATATGCAATATTTTCAGAATTTAAAATATTGACCAAATAATATTGCAAAGTGAAATATTATTGCATTTTCTAAAAACTGAGCGTATTTTTGATTATTTAAAGGAAATGTGCTACTTTTTAAGCCAATACGATTTAATTCAAATTTATTTAAGCATATGCGAAGGTTCTTTTTTAAAACAATTTCCTTTAAAAATTTTTAATTCTTGTATATACTTTCGACTATAACTCGCTATAGAAAATTTATTTTTTCATTCATCATTCTGTCAATTTGTAAATCTATGGTTATTTTTGATAAAATATTCGAAATGCAGATGAAAAAAAAAATTCAGTTAATTTGAAGAATGAGAAATTTTTAATAAGAAAAACCTAAAATTTAATTTGAAATTAATTCGGATTTGATTCTACATTCCGCCCATCACTGTAATTAACTTTTAAGGAAGTAGAAATAAATTAACAAAAGTGCTGTTTGTGTTCCCCATTATACATAAATTTTAATCCTCTTACGACTTTACAATACTTCTTCTTATGACAGAGGTAAAACCGCTTTGAAATTTCATGCTAATTATGAATATTGGGGTATTTTTAATGAAACATAAATTTGACATAAATTTGAAATTTCGAATTCGTGTGTAAAAATTTTGTTCTCCCAAGTGGCAAACTATAATATTCATAGTAAGTACAGAAACTTTTTATATTTTATTTAACAATATTTTTAAGATGATTAAATTATTCATGAAAATTTATTTTTTTCTAAATAAAATACTTTCAAAGAAAAGTAAAGTTTCCCTTGTAAATCTTTTCATATTTTATTTTACTAACTTATTCTTAAATAGACAATATTTTCGGAATGAATATAAAAAGAAACTTTGTTGACAAAAATTCAAAATTTCTCTAAGTTTTTTCTTTTTTTTTTTTTTAGAAAAGTGATCTTTTCTATAAAAAAAAAATGAAATTTTCTATGTAAAATTCTAAACAAAAAATATTTTTCTTTTAAATGTTATTAACGTATACTTTTAAATAATTTATTTTAAGAAAATTCTTGAAAATATATAAAAGAGGAATTAAAAAACTTTTCTTTTAGCAACTATTCTTGTACTAAATTCATATACTCACATAGGTTATTAAACACTAAGAGGAATGTTATTAAAATTACATTATAAAATGGTTTGGTCGTACAATTCATAATGTCCACAGAGAAAAAAAGAAGAAATTTCTTCCCCCAAACTATCGAAAATTTTTACAATACAACGTTATGTTACCAGCTGTAATTATTACTAACTGCAGGCATCGTTAACAAAATTGAATTTTTAATATTTAAAAATTTCTTAAAACAAAATTGTTGCCAGAATTACTTTTAAACTATTTACATAGTATAATAGTGTTAGTAGGAATAATGTTAAGATTAAGGGAATTCAATTATATAATTTGAATTTAGTTTTAAAATATTCAATTTACAAATTATTTTTTTTAAAAGTTCGGACAGATACTCTTTATTATTCAGAAATTTATTAAGAATTTTAAGGTTTAAACTAAAAATTCTAGTACATCTGTGCCAATATTCAATTCAAAATTCAGAAATAAAAACTTATTGAATTTTATAATTATTACTTTTGAAAATTTTCTTAAAATTTTCAATATAAGTACAAAATTTTTGAAATCTTTAATTTTTTCTATTACAAGAAATGGTTCCAATATGTACTCAAATTATTATAAAGCATACTAACATACAAGTATACATTGAAAGAAAAAAAAAACTTAAAAGAAAATTGAATTTATCTTTATTTCTTCATTATTTTTTCTTTTCTCTTTAAAATTTCTCTTTTTAACCTAGAAGTATTCAGAAGTTTTTATTTTCATGTAATTTAGTTTTATCTATAGCATTATATGCAAATTATTATTGTACATGTATGTTTGTGTATTTATATGTATTAAAGGGGATCATTTCAAAAAACTTATTTGCATATTATATACTTTGAAAATATTTACATGCACATATATGGTATACTAGTAATGTCATAAATAGTGTAGAGCAGATGTCTCAAAATTATTCGGTGCGGACCAATTCAAACCATAGATTTTACTGCGACGCACAATAGCTTAGCTAGTATAGGTAAGTATGGATAATGTTGTTGAGATAAGTCGAATTAAAATGATAATATCTGGGTTTATAACATGGTAACTGTTATTGTAATGTATAAATTGTACACAATTATGTACCAATTAAATTTCATACTAATTTTCCCATTGCCTGTCCGATTTCCACATGTCGTCCGATGTGTCTTTGGAATTAAAACAAAATACTGCCTTAATATTGTGTCACTTACATTTGAAATTTTGGAAATCCCTGGTATAGAGTATGGAAAGTATATAGTATGCCATTCATTTGCATACTATTTTAAATATAAGTAATATACACTTTCAAATTCAAAATACAAATTATTTTCAGTTCAGAAATAGTTTTCGATAGAATCACACATCTGTATACATAGTAATATATTTTAATCATTTATTCATATAAAAGGGTTCATTTTCTATGTAGATATTAATATACTATGTAAATATACGAATATATTTTAAAATCATTTTAATAATCAACTTTTTTATACAAAATTTATGATAAATATTTTGTTTATGTTAAATGTTCTTGCAAAAATAATTTTTGAAATAAAATAAAATTACATACACATATACAATTATATATGTATGTATTTAATGTATACATATATATATATATAGGAAAATTTATAATATATTTGAATTTAATGTTCTGGAAAATTAGTATATATTTTCAAGTTTTTCTTCACAAATTACCTCATAAAAAGTAAAATAGCAACAACAATAAAAAAACAAAAATGAAATTCTTCAATAGTAAAGATAAAATTTTAATGTCACACATTTTTCATAATGAAATTACATACATACATTATGTATGTTCATATGTGTAAATATTATAATACATACTAAAAGTATTTATTATAATATATTGGATAAGATGCTCTCTGAAAATCTTAATTAGCAATTATTTTCTTCATAATTGAATAGGATAATAGTGCTAATGGATAAAGGTAACGTACTACACTTTAATTTTTAATAAATTATAAATGATAAGCTTCCTGAGCCAACAAATTAAAGGTTCAGTATAAGACGATGCGAGCTATCAGCTCCTTTATATTCTATTATTCTATAGCAGCTTGTAATTACTGTATTACAATAACATTGTTACAATACAAAGAAAATGGCTTTGCTTCCCAGAGAATTACAAATACAATAAGTTTTGAAATTGTTAATATTTTTGATTAGTTGCTTGTTTTTTTTTAGTTTCTAAAAATTTTTCTCATAACGATCTAGCTATGGGGTCCGCTGGTCCGCTGGTTGCGGACGAGTGGAATTTGTTCTAGTATTGTCGAATGAATACAATTTTGACTGCTAAAGCTCCGAAATATACCCGATAGCCAGGGAAGAACGGAAATAGTTTGATTAAAATCGGAATAATCCAGTTTCGACCTTCCTTCAAAAGAACGAGGTATATACGGTCCACTCCCTCGTCAACTTATGTTGCTTAAAAATATTAGTTATCTACCCGAACAGTGTAGATTTGAACAGCTCTTTGCCAATCATCCTGAGATGATGTGATACTGGTATATTCAAGCATCACACATGCTTCATTAAACAATTCCACTGCTTGGAAATTGAATTCTGCCGGGTAGAAGAAGAAAAAGATTTACTACTCATTCTCCGTGTAACTCTCATCCGGTCTTTTCAGCGATGTCAATCATATGTACTTTCTTTCGTCAATAAAAATGACAATAGGTTTTTAGATCGCGGTGCATCATCAACTTAATCTAAAATATACAATTTTTTCTTGGAAAAACTTCTTCTGCATTTTGGACTATGATTAAATGGTTCGTAATTCTGCTATGGTGCAAACAAAATTTTTTGTAATTTTAGTTACAAATCCTAAGTTAATCGTACGACCTATAATTTCTTCAAATTTAGAACTCTCAAATTTTTTTAATACTGTATGTGCAGTGAAGCACCTTGTTTTAAAAGTAATTTCTCATTTTATTTAAAACAAATTGATTGAATGGAAGTAACAAATATGAGTTATTGACACAATTTACTCAATATTATGAAATCATTCAAGGAAATTTTTATGAAATTAAAAACAAAAAAAGAATATAATTTTTTCTCTTTTTGGAAAATGGAATTTTATTATTTTTATATAATTTTGGAATTTACACTTTATTTAATTTTGAAAGATTACAAATTAATATTTTTGATGCAATACACTCAAATAAAATTAAATAGAAAAAAAATCCCTTTTAAAATAATAATTTGGAATTTTCTGGAAAATTTAATTTCAATATTTTTTTTTATTAAAATTAATTGGTTTTAAAAAAATCTTTCATAAATATTTGATGATATTAAAAAAAGAGAAATTTAAAAGGAAAGAAATTTTTTTTAATGACAAATTAAAAACATTTCAATCGATATAAAGCGACCGAATTATACCCTACACCATGACAATCTCAATATAAAAATTTGTTTTTTGAAATATTTAGAATTAGCTTTCATTGTTTTGTGACAACGATTCGAACCTATCAAACCATTCTATAGAAACTTCCCGGATATGTCTGAGTTATTATTTGACACATGACTGCCAAGTTTCATGAATCTTCGAACCAGTGCAGCCATTACATTAAAATTTTCCGAGTATATGTAAAATCAAATTGGACACACTTATGCACGTATTTGAATATCAATATCAATATGAGTTATATGACAGCTACCCGAACCCGTTGGCCGAATTGGTCCAGTAATAATAGGATCCGCCCCTGGAACAAAAGAAACAACTAGTGAAAGTTTAGTATCGACTGCATTATTCGTTTTTGAATTATTGTGGGATCAGACGGACGGACGGACATACACATGTCTGTACCGGAGCCGACTCCTACAAATAATTACTCCATACCGAAGTTAATGTACCCTTCACGAAGGTGCAGAATATAGAAATGAAAATAACTTCGTATTTATTCGAAAGCATGAAATTTAGTTTATTAAGTTAGGAAATTTTTGATTAGAATAAATTCCCTTATTTTTAATATTAATGAAAAATCTATACCATTATTGTTGAAATTCTATATGCATAGCGACGATTTAAGGTGTTGATTTTTGGATTCAACTGCCATAATTTAACTAAAGCCTTAGGAGTCGTTTAAACTTTCGTATGGAGTGAACATTCACAGATTATAGTAGATTCCGAAATATTCAGGCTTAAAATCAATTTTATTTTTTTTGAATATGATGTTCAAAACTTCGGTTAATGATTTTCTCAAAAAAAAATACACACTACCTATAAACTTTTTCAAATTTTGGAATCACAGGAAACTTTAATTTAAGTATCCGAAACAGAAACTATGAAAAACAAAAACTTCTAAATGTAATTGAGAAAACATTTTCGTCATATAGCATTAAATTTAAATTTATACAACTTTATTCTGAAGCATGTAAGATTATCAATCAAAACTTTTAATCGGTTTTAAACTAGTTACATCTAAAGGACAGAATATTTTACATGTAACACATATACTTATGTACATATGTATACCCACTCTCTCCTAATGGCATTATACAACCAATTATAAATGAAATTACTTTTTATAAGAACTTTAAAAAGAGAACATATTCAAATTCGAAAAAAAAGAGAAACATGAGTTTTGAAAGAAAATTTCCTTAAAGAAAACAAAAAGCATTGAGTTTAAGTTTTTGTTCAAAATTAAATTAAAAAATTTTTTTTTTTTTTGTTAAATTGCTTTTATAAAAAAAAAAGTTTCTTATATAAAATTTAGGAGAAATTTTCGCATATGTCCGAAAAATAAAAGTTTATTAGGGATGAAAACTTCATTTAAAGACAATCAAAGTAATTTTTTTTTTTGTTTTTTTTTTTATATTTTTTAAATTCATTATTTTCTTGTCTTATCAAAAGTTTCTTTTTAACCGTATTAATTTAAGCGACACACGCGAAATACTTAAATTAAAAAAATTTTACAGTTTGTAAAATTTCATTATATAGAAACGAATGAAGTAGAAGTTTGTCAAGTAAGTTCAAAATCAACTGACAAATTGAAATTAAAAAAAAATTAAAGAGCAGAGATTTCAATTTTTTTCTAAAAATAATTGCGGAACACTTGAGATAGCGAAACATTTCACTTTCAATTGTTTAAATTGTTACAAATTGTATAACAATAAGAAGGAAGAAATTTGGCCCTCATATACATCATATATATATGTGTATATTATGATTGGTTCTAGCTCAGAAATAAATGTATATTGATCCATATCTAATTTGCTCTGTGAACCTAAAACGTTGCACGAAAAAAAATTGGCCCGATGATATTTAAACATCCGATTCAGTTTTTGTACTTCTACATCTTTCCCACTTTAAGAAAACTGTTTCGATATTGACAATAAACCCTTTATGTCTTTCAGAAATCGATATTTTTTAGGCTCGTTTCTACTTTTACGGAGATATCTTGGAATCCACTGAAAAAATTTAATTTTTCAAAGTTTTTTTTCTCCACGAGGATCGAGGCCCTTAGGCACCTCTCACGTCGACTCATAGGATCTTTTGTGATTCCCATCGCCGCTACATTAGCTCTATTCCTAGGCCCCTGACAAACCACAGTATGGCAGCCACATCAATCTGCGTGATCCTCCCCGGGGTCACAAAGCCCCCTCCCCACCCGAAAGCACCTCAGCCGCAGGCGAGCAACCGCCTTGCACTCGCACAGTAATTGCTCCACGGCAAACCTTATCCACCACCCTGCCCATCCTTTTCAGGTGGACCCTCGAGAGGCAATGTTCAGTGAGAACCCCCACTAATGTCCTCAAATTTGGACGGCTGAGCATGGTCAGACCCTGTCCCCCCTTTTTGAAAATTAAAAATAAGTTAATTTGTTTTTTAGTTTTGAAAACTACCTCTTAAATAGTAAACTGTTGACATTTAACTGTTCTCTGAATTGCAACAAATCTCTGACAAAATGCTTTTAGTTTTCAGAAGATTACCAAATGCTTGATAATATTTGTAGTGTATTAGTAGATCTTTTACATTTTTTAAAAATCAATCTTATTAAAAATTTATAAGGAAAGATCTTTGAAATTGAATTCCGATTTGAGGAAAAATAAGAAATTTAAAATTAAGAAAAAATTTCTAATGATTAAAATTGATATGTGGGTAAAAAATCAAGTTAAGGATGAATTCCAAAAACTCAAGTATTAGTGAGCTTTATTAGGTAAGCTAATAATATAAACCTGGATATTAATATATTATTTAAGGTCACTTGATACGGTCTATATCTATATCTACAATAACAATAATTTAGATAATAATCTTTGAAACCTTGAAATCAGAATATGCAAATATCCTTTCTCACATACACGTTGTAGTTTCGTTTCATTTAATTTTTCCCTTTTCAAATACTCTTTTTTTTTTTCAATTCAGTCAAAAGGATATTTGATGAAAGTATTAAGGCAATAAGAAAATTTCTTCGGTTATTTTATATCAAATGATAATGTGAATATTCTCGTATAAGGGGGTGGAAATAAAGGTTTTTGGTCTTCTTTGATACGTTCCCTTTTATTGAAAGGTTGAATTCTTCTTATTGGATTTGGGGTTGCTTTTATTTTTTTTTATGTTCCCTTATTTTTATTTATTATTAAATTGAGCTGAAATAAAATTTATAATCAAAAACAGAAAAACAGAAGCAGAAAATTTGAAATTCTGCCTCTGTAAATCACAAATTTCTCATTAAATTTTTTGTTGATTATTTTATTTAAATAAATTTTAAAAGAACGAATTTGAAAAACTAAACCATGACGTAAAGAGAACACATTGCAAACTATTTCTCTTATTAAAGATAAACTTTTTTAAAAAATTTGACACTGATGTCCGAAAATTATTTAAATTATTAATTACTCTATAATGGCTACACTCAATACGAGTCTTAGCTACTCTTTCTATAAAAATTCATTAAATATATTTTAAGTTGGAAAGAACTGCGAGTAAAATTATAATTGTAGCGTGAATTTCTCTTTTGTCTATTTGGAATCCACTGATTTCTTCAGTATCTGCGTTACGTATACTTTCAGGAAAATTAGGCTTTGTATAAAAATTATACAAAAAAACTTGAACATTTTTTCTATGCCATAGTCTATCTATAAAAAACCAAATTATAAATTTACTTTTTAGAAAATTTAAATTTTATTCATTGCAAAAGAACAGCATATATGAGAGCAAATAACAGTAAAGGAAATGAAAAATGAAAAAGCAAATGAAAAAACTGCTTGTTTTCCAACAAATAAAGTGGAAAACTTACGAGAAGGATTGCGGTGTAAAGAAAACAGCACAGAGAAAACATAATAATGCAAAAAATATTTGAGTTTTGTATTTTCTATTTGTATTCAGAAATGGTGAAAAAGTTTTGAGAAAATACAAACCAACTTTTTTTTTTTCTTTTCATTTTTTTCCAACGCTCTCAACTTTTATTTATTTTTATTTCAAAGAGGAAATCTTCATTTATATAAACTTGCCATTTATGGTTAACACAAAAGAAAAAGAAAATTCAGGAAAATTTCATTTCAAATCATATTGCCCGTACAAAAATTGTAATCTAAAAGACGCTTTATGCATTTAGTTTGTTCATTTTACAGAAATTGCAAAGGAAATTTGAAAAAAAAAAATTACCTTTACATTTCCAGTTCAGTTGTAAAACCAATGAACAAAGTTTAAACTGAAAAAGCGTAAATTTAAATTTCTTATTGAATCAATAAGGATTGGTTTTTAATGTTAACTTCAACTATTTTCAATTTACGTTATTCCTATATTGGACATGAAGTTTATATAAAAGAAATGTTGTATTTAAAAGTGTTGTGAACTGTTTCTATTCAAGATATTTATAAAATCAACTAACGGTGTGTTAAGTTGCTGTGAAAATTATTGCAATATTTGAAATATCTCTAAATTTCACTAAAAATTTCACTTAAAAATTTCCAAATGCAATAAAAGTTTATTTAAACTTGGATGTACAAAATTTGTACCAGCTTGGTAGCCAATTACGAAATGAATTTTTTTCTTAGCTGTACTCACTCTCTACAATTTAGAAGAGAACTTTTAGATTTTTAATTTTTAGAAACGCGAAACTACAATTCCTTAGAAAGGAAAATAAATTTTGAGATAAAACAAATTAAATTATAGACGGAACGTTAAAAGTTAACCACTAATTTAAAAAACAAAACAAAAAAAGTAGAACACACGCCCGAGACCCACCCTCCTGATAAACTCAAGCAACTTGTAAGGACCAGAAGACCGTAACTCCGCCACCGCTAGAGCAAAGCCCCAGCATCTCTCTCCTTCTGTGAGCAAGAGCATCACACTTCCTGAGAAGGTGCATCGAGGTCTCTCCAAACTCCCCACAGCATCTGCAAGTACCCTCATTTTCCAGGCCCAGCCGATTGAGCTATCCCCTAAGCCTGCAGTGACCCGTCAAAATTCGGATGAGGACTCTCACCTGGTGCTTGCCCATCCCTATAATCTTTTTAAATCGCTTCTGATCAAAATCTTTTTTCCCAGGAGCTTTTTGGCTTGCCGCAACCCCGGAAGACTTCTCCAGCGCTCCGACCGCCTTCCTTCCGATTCCTTCCTTAATTCCCAACGAATAGTATATGGTCCGATTCCGCAGGAGGGCTCCGGCACAAGAAGAGGTGTGTTTGCCCCTTCCTTGCAAGCGCATCAGCGGCCTCATTTTCTTCCACGCCCACATGGCCCGGCACCCAACACAGTGTGACCCGATTGCATCTGCCTAACTCATTGAGCTTCTCAAGACAGCCCCATACTGCCGCGGAGGATACTGAAAACGAGTTCAGCGCTCCGATAGCAGCCCGACTATTCGACATAATCATTATCTCCTGGCCCCGATACCCCCTTTCTATGCTGAACCGCACGCACATTTCAATGGCGTGCAGCTCAGCCCGAAACACACTCGGAAAAGTTCCCATAGGTCCGGAGAAATTGGTTTTTGGTTCAAATACTCCCACACTAGTCAA
The DNA here is from genome assembly GCF_029603195.1 of Condylostylus longicornis. Taxonomy (NCBI): domain Eukaryota; kingdom Metazoa; phylum Arthropoda; class Insecta; order Diptera; family Dolichopodidae; genus Condylostylus; species Condylostylus longicornis. The sequence continues at coordinate 5,914,954 of NW_026578000.1, forward strand.
CACTAGTCTTTGACCTATCTGCGTACCATCTAATAACGTATGTTCCCACTGGGCGACCTGAAAAGTCACGCTTCCAGTCCCTTCTGTTAGTCAGAAACGAGGCAAAATTTTTCTCGAAGCTGTACCTCTTTACCATGTCGTCCCGAGGCATCGATAGGGGCGGAACCTGCCCGAAAGAGCGCAATTACTAGAGTTATTAATTCTTGTAAGAAATCGATGCTGATTATCATTATGTCATTGTATTTGTATATAATATTTAGTTATAAATTTACTAGGGGTCCCTGTGGTTTGCTAATAAACATCTGTTATGTTTGTTCATGTGAATTTTCAAAGAGCTGCATTCGACTGCTTTTGAACGTCCTTTTACTGTCAGAGCTCAAAAAATTATAACTTTCATTAAGAAACAACCAAATTAATTTTTTACCTGAAAAGAGAAAAAAAAAAAATAAAATTCATTAAAATTTTTAAATTTTACAGAGCATAACAAGAAGTTCAATAATTTTATTGAATAAAAATTATAATGAAGAATTCTTTAAAAAATTTTAAGGTTATTTTAAAAATACTTTTACAGGATTAAGTCATCCTAGATATTTTCAGATTTTTTCGACTCCGATTTCAATTGTTTTTTATATGAAATGTCGACACACAATTGGAATTTGATTTTGACACCAATTTCGAAATGGAAATTGGTTTAAATATCTTTAAAACACAATATAGTTAATTATTATAGTTCACTATTATGATTACTAAGAAATTATCGAAAAATAACCCATTAACGCAAGTTGTAAATTTGATTTCCGACAACTAAGAAATCAGAAAAATTTCAATTAATGAATTAAACTAATGTTAAAATTTAATATAACACTTAAAAGTATATATCAACTTTAAAAAAATTAGGCACGTATCCTAAATATATTAGGTCGCTCTAAACGCCACCCTATAACATTCTTAGTACAAAAAATATTAATTTTTCTACATCAATATTTCAAAATGATTATAGTAATTTTTATAAAACTTTTAGCAATTTATAATACGAACATATAAATTTCTCAACATCAATTAAGATCCTACAACTAAGGATATCTTTACGAGACAATATCGTTCTTAACTTAAACATTTATAAATTTCAGCCCAAAATCATATTATTCATACATATTTTATGTAAGTCTATAATTTAAATGGATTCAATATTTTAGTTATCCTGAAAACTCTCGCCCTTATCTATATAAATATAAAAAATATTTAGAACACATTTTATTGATATTGAACTACCAGTATTAAAGAAGAAGAATACAGAGAAGAACCATCTAAAAATTTATATGTTAAGTGAAAACTTTTAAAATATCAATAATTTTTTTGAGAAATCTTTTATTTTTGTTCGTTTGGATTCTCTTTCAACCCATAAATAAATATTTATTATCAAAAATTCTAAAAATATTCACTGTGGAGCACACATTAACCTTACAAAATTGATATTGTGTATAAGTGAAATTTTGTAAGTCGCAAAAACTTCATTTTTAAATTCAAGAGAAATCTTAAAAAAAAATCACTGCGAATTTGTTAACTTTTAAAATAATTTTGTGAAATAGAATGAGAATGTATTTAAAGTCCCAGGCCGAAGTGCAAATTTTATTTTTGCCACTGTTTGATTGCTTATTTGCCTTCCGCAGGTTTATATTGAACCGCTTAAGCAATCAAACAGTTTGTACTTTTTAGCAAAATAATCGCAATTTTCGGTTAACGCAATTCATTTGAATTGCCACAATATTTAAGTTGCTAAAGCCAAAATCCCTACAATTATAATTGTAGAAATTATACGCGAAAATTTCTTGAAGAGTATGTATTTTTACAATAATATTCACAGTATTGACCGGATATTCCAGACCATTTACTACGCATAACTGTTACAGTATCTTAAAATTTTTGGTCAAACTGTATAGCGTATTTTGGGCGAAATTCGGCAAAAATACAAGAAAATAATATATTTACGTATTGCTATTTTTTAAATTATTTTACACTGATAAAAAAAATGTATACGTGAAATTCGATTTAAGTGTTTTTCACTTACGAGTCAGAGATTTTATATAAAAATCTTAACCTAATGTTGTACAGGTATTGAATAACTCAACTAATTCCAAAATAAATGTTCATGCTGTTGAATTTAAAGGGAAATAAATAAAAAAGAATAATAAAATGGAGAGAATCGAAGGAAAAAAAAACAAAAAAATATTTATGTAAATTTTTGTACGAAAAAAAAAAATTTTTTTTGTATCTCATGAAAATATCAGGTAAAATCCAAAGGTAGACATGACGTAAATTATAATAATGTGCGTGTATATATATTAAGCTTTGTACATAAAAAAAAATATTTTGATTTGTACACATAAAATACATGGGAAAACAAAAAAAAATACGAAATTTACAAGATTCATGGAAAAATTATAATTTTCTTGAAAATTCCTTGAGATTCATTTTGCCTTTTCTTCGCCCTCTTATGTTTTTTTTTTGTTCTTGATACTTTTAAATTAAGTAAAATTCGAAAATTTCATCTTTTTGATGGAAAAGTTTGTTGAAACAAAAAAAAAAATTATTACTTAATTTCTTTTTTTATCAGAGTTTTTGCCTTTAAAAAGGATCGCCTAAAAATATTATTTAAGTTTTTGTTTTTCCTTTAAAATTTTATTTTCTAAGGATACCTTAAAAAATATATTACATCTTTTTTCGTTTTTTCTTTGCCTTTACTTTGATTACGTAAAAATTCTTAATATCCTTATAGGTAGGCAAAATTTTAATTCCTGTTTTTTTTTCTACCTCCATAAAATTTTGCTTTCATTCTTGCTTTAAATTTTTTTCTGTGTAATTTAAGAATGCCAATTTTCCGTTCATTTTTTGTATATGAAATTTAATGTTTTCATTTTGTTATTTAGTCCAGATTGCTTAAGAGCATCACCAATTTAAAAATTTACTAAGAAAATGAAAATAACAAATATGAGGAAAGGACAACCTGAAAAACAACAAACAAAAATTATATCAAAAAAAAAAGGAAGAAAAAATAAGGAAAATACTGGGATAATTGCAAATGGAATTCCGTAAGTATTAAAGTATTTTTTTTGTTTATTTTTCTGTTTTTTTATTTTGATTTTTTCCTCTGTTAATTTTCTTGTTTTTGCCTCTTAAGGTAATTGAAAAATTCATTGAAATTAAAGAGAAAATCAAAAATGCAAAATTACAAAAAATTAGAAAAAATTATTTAATTTGGAAAATGAAATCCTAAAAATAATGATAAAAAATTTTTTTTCTCTTCCACGAAAATCTTTGTATTATTTTCATCACAAATTAAATTTAAAGGAAATTATAAATATTAAAAAGGATTCACAGGTATAATCCATAAACTTATTATTTCCTGAAATTATATGATGAACTCACGAGTTCATTAAAGTATTACCTATCGGATTCCAGCAGAATTATTAAATTTTTAAAGCTTAAAAAATTATATAAAGCCCCTGGTACTCTTTACAACTATGGGATCTTAATTTTCAAATTTATCACAGTTTCATAAGGCTGACGCCTTAAACTAAGGCTGAGTCGAACTATATTTCCCCAGATTTAACAGAAAGCTTTAATTTTATTTCAATAATAATAACAAAATTTTCGTCATTAAATTTATTTCTAAAATTTAAAATATGTCATCGAGAACTCAAATCTATAAGATTTTTTTTCGATATTTTAATTTTAAATATATATTATTAAATTTAATATTTTTTTAAATAATTTTAAGTTTTTGATTTTTGACGAAAATCAAATATATAAATATTAACTACATGAAAATATTTACCGGACATACAAAAAATTAAATTTCAAATTGAAAATTAAAAAAAAAAAATAAAATCAAATAGCAATATTGGATTCAATTAATTTTAACCACAATAGCACCCTGAACTGAATTTTACACTCTCTATTTTAGAAAATAAATTAAAAATTTTACATACATACATACACGCAAACTAAAAATCAATCGCTATTTTACGTCATCGTGATTAATATCTGCCTACATGATTCAAAAATTGAATAAATTTCAACAATTTTTTTTCCCTCCACGGGGACCGAGGCCCATAGGCCCAACCAAGTCGACCCATAAGATCTTTTGTGATTCCCATCCCCCCTACATTACCTCTATTCCTAGGTCCCTGACAAACCGCAGTATGGCAGCCACATCAAGCTGCGAGATCCTCCCTGGGGTCACAAAGCCCCCGCCCCGAAGGACCTCAGCCGCAGGCGAGCAACCGCCTTGCACTCAGACAGTAATTCGTCTCGTCCTCCTCCAAGCATAAGCGGCAGACCTCATCCGCCACCCTGCCCATTCTTTTCAGGTGGACCCTCGAGAGGCAGTATCCAGTGAGAACCCCCACTAATGTTCTCAATTTTGGACGTCTGAGCAATGTCAGACCCTGCCCCCCTGTTCTACGGGACGCACAAAATTTCCTAGAGTGCGACAGGCCCAGACAGCTTTCCCAGTGTTGAACTCTGGCCCGCTCCTCCCATTCACTAAGGGCACGCAAGACCGTTGTCTTGGGCACCCCAAAGTATGGCTCCGGCTCAATGAGGGGACTCCCTCCCTGGCATGACCATCAGCTCTCGCATTCCCGTCCACTCCGCAGTGTCCTGTCACCCACATCAAGGTTAATTCGTTGTGCCTGGTCAGGACGCTAAGGGTGTCAATGCATTCTTTCAGCAGCCTGGATCCCACTACATCAGACAAGAGGGCCACGAGAACAGGCCTACTGTCCGACATAATAAAAATCCTGCCCCTTCCCATGTTTCTGCGGATACGTTCCAGAGCACACAACTCTATGGCATATGTCTCAGCCTGAAATATCGATGGGCAGCGTCCGAGGCCCCTTGATATGCTTACGTTCTCACCGTACACACCCACGCCCACCCCTTCATTGGTTTTGGATCGATCCGTATAGAAGACCACGTCCCCAGGGCCAAGTTGTGCCCTCCCCCCCCTCCCAGATCCCCCCTCAGCTAGGTCCACCACGTATAGCCTTACTATGTTCCTCTCCCTCACACAAAAGTCCAAGAGCATCCCCATGTCAAATAGGCCAACGATCAACGATGGTGCAATGACTGCCTTTCCCGGGTTAATGCAACAATTTAAAAATAATTGAAAAATTTTTAAAATTTTTTGAAAAGAAAAGACAACAAACTCTTTTGTATCATGTTTCAATTTTTTATATTCCTTCTCTACCACTAACACGCTCATTCAGTTCAGACAGAGAAAATAAAAGAATTACGCTTACGAAATTTTTGCTCAAATCAGGTGAGCCCGAAGAGAGTAGCCCGAGTTGCATAATGCAATAAACAATTTATTAAATGAATTTCTGAGAAATCTTATGATTTATATTAATTCGAATAACTTATATAATTATAATTTCTGACCGCGATTATTTTTATCACATTGTTTAAAATGTTGGCCGCACAACAATGGAAAAAATTTTATAATATTTAAATGTCACATTGAATAAGCAAATAGTAATAATAATGAAAAACAAAAACTTAAAAATGAGAATGACAAAGAAATTCTTAAGAAAATTATAAAAAAAGTAGAAAAGATTCTTTCACTGTAAATAAAATCCAAGCCATCCCCATGCACACTAGCCGAAACAAATGTATATCAATTGCAATACTAGCAGTATATAAAAAATATTATAAAGTCCATTGTTATTTTCATTCTTACTTGATATTTTTTTTATATAAATAAAAACTGTGTTAACTGTCACGATAACTGAACTGTTAAGAGCTATAATAAAGGTAGACGAACAATTTGTAGTTTTTCTTTTCTTGTCTTGTACTCTAGAATCTTCAGTTTTGTTTTGTTTTGTTTCTTGATTTTTTTATTGCAACTTTTTTATTAGTCAGCAATCTTTCGTTAATAAAGAAGTTAAGTACATTTATTTTTTTCTATTCTTAAATAAAAAATGAAACAAAAGTCCTAGATTATTTATTTTTCTTAGATTTTTCTTTTGAGTCAAAACTTTGTAATGCATGCAATGACCTTACGGCTACTTTTCAAATGAAACGCGTGGCAAAAATATTGTTTTTTTTTTTCGAGATTTTATTAAATTATTATTATGCTCGTCAAGATTAAGCTCAAGTATTTTTGATCAACACTACTAAAATTAAAGAAAGCAATCAAAAAAAATTTTTTTTCGACATATTGCTGATTCATGCTGAGGCGCCATTTTCAAATTATGTAATTTGACTTTGATTTCGAATCAACTAATGCTCTGTTTATACGCCTTCCATTTAACCTTTCATTTCGCTGGTTTATCCACGCGCCTCCCTTACATATCGTTCAACCGTTTTAATACATACATAAGCTTTTCGAGACATTTTAAAAATAATGACCCTTCCCACACTCTTACAACTAATGCTTTATGCCTCATTTTATTTTTATTTTTATTAAATTTAGTGTTGATATCGCAATTTTGTTAGAACTACAAAAACCAACACAACATTCCTTATGATATTACTAAAGGCATTAAAATTTCGCCATAAAATTTTTATAATGAAATCTGTTACGGTTTTGCTTTTAAATACCTACAGAAATTTAGATGGAGGGATCGGCAACAGACATTTCTGTAGAAATCTTTAATCGTTTTCTTTTTATTTCATTCAAATTAATTAGGATATTAACCGAGTTTTGATAGTTAAGTTTTATTAAATTGATATAATTGTAGTCAAATTAAATTTGAGTAAAAGCAGAGGAAAAAACAATAATTACGTATGGTTAAAATCAAATAAAAGATAAGGAAAAAATGGATGATTTTTGTGATTTTTCTGAAGCACAAACTTAATTTCCCGATGCGTAATTTTACATCTAAAACAATGCAAAACAGGACTAGAGGAATGTGGGTGTTATTCAACCTGATAAGATATCACAGTAGTGATAAAACAGAATTTTGTGATAGAAGGATGGTTTACTTTACAGATAATTATTGTAACTAGTGAACCCTAGCCGGAGATTTTATAGATGTCGTTCCTTTTTATAGGTTACAAGCTGATTCTAATTCTTCAAAAAATGCTGATAAAGAAATCTCACTTTAACCCAATGTGTCTTTCGAGTCATAGCCTAATTTACGGTTTTTTTCATTATACTATCCCTTACAGTTATAGCAGATATGCACTACTCGGGAAAATAAACCAGAGTATAGTTCATTTTTTTCTTGTTTTTGATAACTCACGGTAATTATATTAATGAAATCGCTCATAATCCTAAAAGAAGTGCAAAATTAATGGGCAAAAATATTTTTCTGCAAAATAAGCAAAAACGTTAAATAAAGCTTTTAAATATTTTAATGAAAATTCTTTTGAATTTTGGAAATTAAATTATTAGAATGAAAACTGAGGCAAAAATTAGGACAGATTTCATTTTCAAAAATAGCTTTTTGAATGTTATAAATCCCACACACTGGAATAAAACAACTCAATAAAATTTGCTCAACATCTTAAGTTTAAGTAGAATATGAAATTCTTGCAACTTTTTTACTAAAATCTTCAATTTTTGTGGTAATTCCAAAGTATGGTTGTCAGATGTATATATATCCAAGATAAAATTAATTAGGTCTTACTTTTTATTGCTCAATAAAATCTATATTCATAATATAAAAATAAAATAGCGGAAAAATAACGATTTTACTTCTATTTAAGTACTTTCTCTGGGCAAATACGTACTTAGACATTGCTATATACTATGTATACGTAAGTACGTACACCTAAAACCAGAGTAATAAAGTGAATATTCCATTCTATTCATGGAATTCTCTTCTTTATTATAAATCTATTCTGGTCTTAATACGAGTATTCCTCTTAAATTTCGTTCCATACTATTAAATTATATATATCTGCTTTCTTTTACTACGGTATATGACTTTCATTTACTACGGTCAGAAGATTTCTTATTGAGAAAAAATTATTTTGTGTTGTTTAGAATGAGGCAATTTTATTGAAAAAGCATGTTGCTCTTAATTTAATTTTAAGCTGCTAATTGATTATAAAAGTTGCTAAAATTATGTAAGCGTAATTGACAAATAAAGCGTTCACTTGGACGAAGACACAATCTTTCGTAGTCGTATTTCATTAAAATTTAACAAAACTATAGTCTCGAGATGAGCTTTCTAAAATACTTATATCATAGTTCCATTTTTCGTTATATCCATTACGATTTATAAAAATAGGTGATACGACTTTTCTTCCTGAGTATATCTGCTACTGCTTCTTTTACGTGATTATCTACCTTGTCGTGATGTAAAGGTTGGAAGCCCTGCAATCCCTTATACGTTGCATAGGGGGATTCCTGAATAGCAGTAGTTACACCATGGCGGACCTTCAAGAACGTCACTTCGCGAGCGATTGAACTGGCAGTAACGAACGTGCAAATTTATGAATCCCTGGTTATTTTAATAATACGAGTACATATACTATTTGTATATGGGGGTTTGTGTATCGAAGAGTCTGTCATAAAAGGCACCCCCAAGGAGACGTGCTGTTTCTGGGAGACACATCGATGCCTTAAATAAACAGATTGAGAGAGCCTCCGACTGGGCCACAGACCCTGGACTAACAATGAAGCTTCAGAAAACGGAACTGATCATTTACACCAAATACAAGGTGTCGATCGTTGCTCCTCGAATATTTTGTGAAATGAAGTTTTGCTTTCCTCGAAAGTTAAGTTCTGCCGCCTGATCTTGGATTCTATGCTAAGCTGGAAGTCCAATACTGCAAAAAGAGTAAGGAAGGGATGACTGCACTTTACTCGTGTAAGGCACGTCATCTAGAAGAGGTGCGTTTGAAACTACGCATGGTTCACTGGCTCTACACTGCGGTGGTCAGACCTGCTTCTATACATAGCTTTGGTGAGGTGGAATACGTCCGTCAATTTAAAACTGATAAGCAAAGTCCTAAGAACGGCCCTCGAGATGCTTTTCACCTAACTTTGGCGAACATTCTGGCTTTGACACATTCTGGTGTCTCAGGAACATGTTACTGAGAGAATTGGCTATATATCTCCTACCCTTTCGTTTATGAAGTACACGCTGCAATACTTTCAAAGATTCTGAAGAAATCAGAAACATCTTCTGTTTCTGCAAAAAAGCTTGGCCGGATTCTCGAAAAGGCGGGGGAATTTTTAGATCCGGCGGTATTGCTACAAGTCATTCTGGTTAAACAATGCTATGTCGATTGTCCTAAGTTATTCACAATGCATTGCACAGTAAGTAAATAAAAAATTCATTTATATTTAAAATCTCAATATTTTTATCCATCTTAAATACTACTTATTGTAAATTCACTTCTTTCAGCCAATTATTTGAAATATCTGCTATCCTTCTCTCTGTCTCTTATTATCCGTAAGAAAATTTTTCTTTCACAAAAAAAAATTTTAAGAATTTGCAAAAATTTTTCGTCCTTATCTTATTTGCTACCTAATTTTCAAACAGTTTTTAAATCATAAATTTTCATTCAATTTAAATTGTTATACAATTACATAATTATTTATTGCTTTACAAACACACACATAGACATTTTACACAGATTTTACAAACACATACATACACATTTACACAAATGTATTAATTTAACTAACGACCGTATATTGTATGACTTTTTGGATACTACAAATATTATATAGGAAGTAATTGCAATTTTCGCAGGGATATTTTATAACGTGGAATGGAAAAAGGAGAAAAAGGGTATCAAAACTATCTTCATGAGCACTTTAAAGGTTATGAAAGTAAAATTATCAGCTCAGTAAAGCAGGCAGACAAGGCTATTTTTCATACAGCGAATACCCTTTTGGATGGACACTTGTCAGTTTTCAACTTTTGCGATCAACGACGAACAATGACTAGTCTTGATTGACTTTTTCTACTTTTTCTACTCTAACTCTTTTAACATTGTACAATTTTTATCGATCAACGATCTCAGCTTCTCACTTTTTGTATCTTAATCCTGTTGGTTTTCTTTCCGGTCTATAAGAAAAAAGCACAGTAATTAAGTGACCTAAGTGCTACAATTTCAAAAATTTTAATATTTTACAATCACCAGTCACCCGTTTATCTCTTATCAAAAGCCTTCCAGAAACCATATTTTCCTTTTTCTTCAAATGATGTTAGGAGCTTGTATTCACAGAGCCTGTCAAAAACCTATTTTATTTCAACCGAACGGATCAGTTTACTGTACCTAACACAAATACAATTTGTAATTTAAAGTACACTTGTATTATATCATATTTGTATATCAAAATATAACGGAAAAATTACAAGGATGTAAAGGATATTATAACAGAAACAAGAATAACAACACTTAACTTATAAAATACGAACACTGAGCTTTTATTTATTTATTTATTTTTTATGTTTTTTCTTTTTCCATTTTATTTTCAGAAATTTTTTTTGTAATTTTGCGCGGAAATAATCATTTTTATTATATTAGGAGGGAACAACAAAATGGTAAAGAAAAAGCAAAGTTAAAAACAAAATGCCATTCACAGAAAAAAAAATAAATAAAAACGAAAAAAAAAAATATTTTCCACCTTTTTGCATTGTTGTAATTTTAGTATAAATTGATCTATTAAAGATATTTTGCAAGTGTACTGTGATATTATATAAAAAACGGAGAAGGATATAATAAAATTACAAGCTTATATATTTTATAATGAGAATACATTCTTGAATTTAAAGTTGTTGTATAGCATAAAATTATACTCTTATTATTTAGGTATATACGAGTAAAAAGGTGAAATACGAAACTGAAATTCTTTGAAAGTATAAACAAAATAATATCGCCTCATATATTCGAATGTATTTCGAGTACATAAAGTATTTTGTATATAAAAATGTACTTATACACCTATAATGTACTGTTTATGTACTCGCCGACTCTTACCTTGTGAATATAATACAGGAAACATTATATACGCACATTGAAGTTATTTTTATAAATGGTTGCTTTTAACCTTATAATTCACGCATATAAATTTTGTTATGGTACACAATAATATTGAGTTTTAGTTATAGCACACCTCTGTCTAGAAAATTTTTCATTGCAAAGAAAATACAAAAAAGGAAGACGAAAAATATTTAAATAAATATTGCAGTAATAGGAGAAGAAAATTTAAATAAATGAGTATAGAATAAGTTGGATATGAAGGGGAGAAAACGAAGAATTTCCTGATTTACTTTATTTCTAAGAAATTTCGTATTTATTAAAGATTTTTATTCGAAATATTGATTTTAAAATAAAAATTATAATAACCTACTAATACTATAAAAGTAAAATTTTATATTTGAGTGCAAAATGAAAATAAGAAGAATAAAATATGAGGAACCAATAACATTTATAAAAATCTGAGCTTTGCCGATAAATCAATATAACAAATCCATATATCTGACGTTGTGTTAGACCACGTACCCGCACTAATATATAAACGGCTTACTGCTCAGAGATATTTCAGGGAATATGCGCACGATCGTTAATGCACCTTCAATATAAAACTAAAACAAGTTCCACATATTCTACAACTGGAGAACAGGTGGATGACGTAATCAAAGGAACGAGTTAAAGGCAAAATTTTTCCCCTCGAACTGGACTCGAACCATTGATCTATCGCTTACTAGGCGGACGCTCTACCAACTGAGCTACAGAGGTATGAAAAAAGTACTGATGAAAAGGTGATCACATTGCTTTATACTGTAATCCACATGATTACTAAGTATTGTTTACATTGATATGCTACATGTAATCTTCTATTTGACACACACTCTCACTGATTTGACTCTCACTTTTAGTTATATATGTTCTATAACTAAAACAAGATGTTCCCACCTATTTCCAATATCAGGAGCGAGATTTTTAAGTCAGCATAATACTCCGCGATTTCGTTCGATCATCCATTTTTATATGAACAAACAATTTAAAAATTTACTTTGTATTGGTTTTCATAAAAGTACATTTCTCTTGAAATCCCCTGTATTATCAATTATAATGAACATAATACATTCCAAAATTCGAAAAATTCACATACTTAGCAGATTAGAATAGCTGAATCAATAACAAATTTTATGTTTAATAAAAAAAATATTATGCGCCTAAAAATATGCAAAATTATAATATTTTTAAAATTTTTAAATGATCAAATTTGGTTTCTGCAAGCTGTTCTCTTATCATTTTTGTTTTCTGCAAAAATTTCTCTTTCTTATTGTCAAATCCATTTCGTTGCTAAATGCAGTTTGTGTTAAAAGAATATTAATTCATTTCTCATATTTTATTACAAATTTACAAAGTTTTCTAAATAATATTATCGGCTATACTTTTAAATATTTTTTTGTAATTTATTAGAATTTTCAAATAATAAAATATTAGTTTCTTATTACGTCAACCAGTTGCTAAGTAATGTTACGTCAAAGTAACATTGTATTAAATAGGTTATGGTAAAGAGCGTTTAAAAGTCATGTATTGCTATGTATTGTATCAGTTTTTAAGAACAAGTTGTCATATCTGATCTCTCTTAAACATTCATTTTAGACAATATATTAGTAATACTTCGAAAAGAGGAAATAAAGCTACATACTTGTACATATACATTAAAATAATATAGCACGAGTGTTCAATATAAGATAAAACAAATAACCGCTTCATATATAACTTCATTTTTTTTGTACAAATTCTCGAGAGTGTAAATATCTTTATGGTGCATACGTATGTGTAAAACTTATTTATACTCAATTTAATTTTTAAGATTTTATCATCTTATATAAAATGAGAGAAAAAAAAAAACACGGGTACCAAATAAAAATTAAACTTTATTCTGCAAGTTTTTTTTTTTGAAGAACATTCTTTATATTTCATACTATTTACAGTAGAGTCAATATTAATTAAAAAAAAATTAATTAATAGAAATACGCGAGCATTGTGAGATTTAGGTCAATTTACCATACTCCCAATACTTAAATTTAAAAACGTTAAATTTACTGACGTTCAATTTGCCGGCGATCAACCAAATTTTTATGGACGAAATTTATAGATCAAATTTTCGACGATAAATTTACCAGTCAACCAATTCATCGAGACTAAATTTCAACTCTACTAATATTTTATATTGACGGCAATCGACTAACCAGTCGATCAACTGATAATCGAGTATCAAAGATATACTAATGTTTTTCAATATAAAGCATCATAGTCTCTTCTAGTAATTAAAATATTCTTATAAATACTAAAGACGTTTCATTTATCAAAATTTTATTGTATTCCATCCAGATGTGTAAACATACAATAAATTTGCTGCGTGTACAAAGAAATCAACTGTATACTATATACGTATATGAATTGAAAATATTACCAATGATGTAATGATATTCTCATCAGCTACCTATATATTTCTTACAATATGCTGCTATGTTTGTCTAGATAATTATGTATACAATTCCGTAATACATTCATGTAATATACTCAGGCCAAATATCTTTATAAATATAGAATGAGTGTTATGTAGTTACACGTAACTAAAAAATTATTTAAGTATACATATAAGTACATAGACGACTTTCGTTTACACAAAATGTATTCAGACTTTCATTTTCTTTTATCATTGTCTATTTTCATTCTTTTCGTTTATTTTACTTTAAGACTTACATTTTCGATTCTTTAATATGGCAATCAGATTATGTCAACCATATTATCCATTTTCTATTTATATTATAATTTTTTTCTTTACAACAAAACAAAAACCTTAAAATAAAATTAAAGAACAGGATATTCTTTACTCTATACATATTTAAGCATATTTTATCTATGTATGTATTTAAAATTATCCACAAAATGAAACAAAACAAAAATTAAACAAATACAAAGTCATATATGTACAAAAATAGATGTGTGTAGATGATAAAATGTGTGTAAAAACACAAATGACACAAAAACAAAAAAAAAAAAAAAGAAAATTACTTTTTATTCGTAAATAAAATTGTCAGTTCCGTTATTTATACATACACAATGTTATATGTATATATATGTACAAGTTACAGGGGTCGTCGTCATCATCATCGAGGGTGTATTACTCTAACATAAAAATAACGTAATATGACAATAATAAAAAACACATATTCATATGGCAATTTTCAAAAGTTTTTATAGAGGAAAAAACACTTGTTGAAACTAATTTTTTCACTTTCTTTTTTGTATCAATATGTACGCTTTAATATGCTTAACTGTTAGAATATAATATTATAAAAGGTATACCAAAATGTAGACAGAGTGCTTACTATAAATGCTGTAATAATATAACTAGTTAGACAGTACGTTACTGCAACATATTCGACTCAACAAATATCGTTTCTTACACTAACACAAAACAATTCTATTGGATACTCGTATTTCAGTAAATTACCTCAAGGTTTCAGTTGAAGGTTGTTGAATGTTCAGTTTAATGTTATGATAAACGTTTGATAAGTTTATATGGAAATTACTTTTTAGTAACAAATTGTTCAGTCAAAAACAGGTTTGAAAACGTTCGTATGAGCATAACCAAGGAAAGGTACAAGATTAAAAATTAAAATGATACAAAAAAAGGTTCGCTTCCTATAGAATATTTTAATGTTATTTTAATGTTAATGCTCATTATTATTAAAATCAGCTACTACTCCTAAAACCAGTTAAGACAATTGGTTCCTAACGCATGCAGAAAAAATCCCGTAACACTATATTTCATGAAAACCTGTGTCGTAACAATTTTAAACACAACAAATTGGTATAAAATGAAAGAAAGGATAACTGCAAAAAATTTCTTCTTTAATTTGTAATTTCAAATAGGTGTTTATCCTTTTGTTTTATTTCATATACCTTTTCTGTGTTGGTTTTTTTTTTTGCTCCGGTCAAAATTGCCATAAAGAACAACATGGCAAAAATTTTTTTATTAAAAAACAGAAAAATTTTACATTTAAAGAGGCGAAAATTCTTTGATCTCTTGTCCCTTTAATTTTTTACTTTCATTTCATTTTTCTTGTTATCTGAAGTGAAAAATATTGGACGTGTTAATGATATTTTTTGTATCTATATAAATATTGTATGTATGTGTGAGGATATTAAAAAAAATGTCCTTTATAATCCTTGCAAAATTTTGAAAAATTTAAAGGATATGAGATTTAGTCAAATCATGGCTGAAAAAAGGGAAAAAATGAAAGAATAATAAGAAAATTATTACTTTAAAAAGAGAAAGAAAAATTATCTTTGTGTTATACAAAAAAAAAATAAATAAAATTTAAAATAACCAAAAAAAAAGTAAAAAACAGAAGAGATTTTGGATTGTGAAATTTTGATCTTGTTAAAATGGCAAATGGTACTTTAGTATTTTTACTTTGTTTGCTTAGGAGTTACTGACGAAAACCCACTATGGAAATCACAATATTGATAACTTACAAATTATCTGTAGAAACCTTTAAAATTTTCCTCTTGTGTCTTGAACGATCAAACTTTTGTTTCCATATATATACGTTATTAAACTCCGTAAATTCTATGACAAAATTAGAATACTCTTTTAATAGGAAAACTTACATCTGGCCACTTACAGTTTAGCATCACATAGAATAAGTCTATGAATGGAATAAGCTTAACCCAAAAATACCTCAATATTGTAATTAAATGTCACTATTTTTCAAATAAGTTCACAAAATTAAATAAAAACAATTCACAGTTTTCTTATTTGGGCACATTTTAAATTTAATATAAAAATCAAAAATATAAATAAAAAAATTAAGCAAAAAACAATTTATTCTCCATTACAGGCAAAATTTAACAAATTAATAAAAGTTTCAAAAGTACTTCAAGTGGAAAATTTAAATATCACTAACATTAAATTTAAGTTAAATTCAAAAAAATTATTATACATCCATTTACATATACACAATATATATACATACATCTATATTGCATATACATACTAGCAAAATTTGAAAATGTTCTTTTCATTTGTTCATATTCTGCAGTGAACCGAAAAATAAAACCAAAACAAAAATTTATAAAAAGAAAAGAAAAACCAAAAAAACAACCAAAATATTTTTACAACGCTGACAAATTTTGTATTAAAATAAACCTTTCAAAGCTTTCACCAAGAAAACTTTAACACACAAATTTTATTTTTCTCTGACAAATCAACAACAGTGACAACAAAGTACGAAAAAAAGAAATATAATCAGATTTTTAGCGCACAATTTAAAGCACATCTCTTTTATTATCGTAAATAAAAAAAAAAACAAGAAAACAAAAAAAGAAAATTAAACTTTTTCCTTTGAAGGAAAGCATTTTTCCATATTAAGTATAATAAAACTAAATTTTTAGTGACAGGACTTTAGTCTCACAATTATAAGGAAGATTTAAAAAATTTTGACATATAAGACACATTTCAAATAAACCTACAGAAGCTTGTCATGCTCTCGCAAGAAATAATATAATTTAAAAGCAGCTTTTTAAAATTTTGAAATATGAAAAATGGTAGATTAAAGTATAGTTAGTATTAAAGTAAAATGAGAGAGCTGATGGACTCGCCAGGTGGGGAGTGGCGGCTCTTTTCATTCGACCGGAGCCATGCTTCGGGTTGCCAATGACAACGGTCCTGCGTGCTCTGAGTGACTGGGAGGAGCAGGCCAAATTTGAACATTGGAACAGCTGCCCGAGCCTTTCGTATTCTAACAAATTTATGTCTCCGTTGGGACTGAGAGGACGGAAGTTGACCATGCTTGGTCGTCCAGATTTGGGGGTATTGGTGGGTGTCCTTACTGGACACTGCCTCTTGATGGTCCATCTAAAAAGTTTGGAAAGGGCGGGGATTGGGGTCTGCCGTTTGTGTCCAGCGCCTTGATGTGGCTGCTATACTGCTGTTTGTCACCCGGGTATTACGCTATTTTCACAAAAGATCATATGGGTCGAAGTGAGAAGGGTTTAATGGCCTCGGTCCCCCGGAAGGAGAAAAAAAAAACTCTTCTTTTCTCCAACACTGAATGCTATATTTGAAGCAAAATTTCAACCAATCGAAACCTCTATACTCCGTACAATTTCAACAAAATGCTCTAGTTCAACTTTAGTTACACTTTACTTTATAAAATACATTTTCATAAAAATTTATTGTTTGTTTATTTTCGGAGACCCCTATCTACCCATATGTATATAAAAAATTTTAAAAATTAAAGTTATAATTTTTTAAATTTGAGTAAATTCATAAAAAGCATTACATTAAAGAAAATTATATGCACTTATCAAATTTATTTAAGTTTTTTCTTTTTTATTTTATGACCGGAATTGTCATTACTATACAGTTATATACAAACATTTCTATATTAGCTCCTCTCCTTTTCTTTATCTGAAATTTACATTTACAGAGAATGTCTTTTTCTCTTGTCTTGTTCAAATGCTTTTACCTTTCCTAATAAGGAAGAATAATTTAGGGGTAATAAAAGAGAAGAGAGTAAGTAATGCACAAAAAAGAAACATGACATTAGAAAAATTTCACATTAATTTTATCTTGCTTCGCTTTGTCATCTTTTAAATTTAATAAAATAAATTTAGTTTTCTTTATATTAAAGTTAAAATTGAATTAAAATTAACGAAAAGAAAAGAACAGGTAATAAGTTTATATGTAAATACTGTGAATACTCGTATAACTATGCACATAACAAAATTTTACATTAGAAATTTAATTTATTCTGTAATTTAGTGAATTCGTAATTACTAAAACTATTGTAGTGGTTCTGATTTTATTTTTTATTAAAGTTTTGTTAAAAACAAATTGTTTTTAATGTACATACATCATCACATGAGAAAGGATTGAGGTAAAATTGTAGACCAAAAATTTGTCTATTGTCGAGAGAAAGAAGCTCATCTCTAGTTTTTTGTATTTGCAGACTACAAATAGTCACATAGTCGGTATAAAACGACTGAATTATACCCTGCACTCTGAGAATTCGAGTTTAAAAATTTGTTTTTGTAACCAGTTCACAAAACTTCACGGATATGTCTGAAATATAATTGGATACATTACACCAAAGCTAAAGGGATACCTGTGACGGTCATACGGCTGTCAAGTTTCTTAAATCTGACTTTATTATTTTTCCAAATATTTAAAATTAACTTTTGGAATTGTACGATAGCAGCCAACCTTGGCCTCTTGTGAAAGTTTGCTGTCCATGACATTATTCGTTTATAAGTAATAGTGTTGTCGAACGAACGTATGGAGACGTCTAAATCAACACAGAGTTGTATGATAATCAAATATATATATATACTGGATCCATACTGGATGATTCCTTGACTCCATCATGTGGTTACAAACTCCAAAGTTAATATATTCTTCATGAATGTGCAAGGCATATTTAATACTTTAAGAGGTTATAACTTTTCAAGAGTGAAGTAGATAGCTAAAAATTTTCTTTTGCGAAAATAGGTTGAAAATAGTCAAATTTTGAAGTTCTGCTTTGCATCATGTTTAATTAGGCGTGAAATTTTGTGAGATTTTCATGTGCATCCTTATTATGTTTGCAGCCTTAATGTTTAATCTACCATATTGAAAAAAAGTAAAATAAATAATTTTATAAAGATAATTTAATAAAATAAATAATAATTTTAATAAGATGAACAAAATAATATTGATTTTTAAGTAAAATTAATTCTATATTTACAACACAAAATATTATTATTAATTATTATAGATAAACTAGCATTAGACAATTATTATGCTAAAATTATCAAAAATATTAGATTAATTTTTATATTAGTAATTTGTAATTTAATTAAATTTAATCATTTTTTAATTCTAAAACCCAAAAATAATCTTTTATTTTTATTATGTAATAAGTATTATAAAATTTATATGTAGGTTTTTGGGGTTTTAGGGGTTTTATACATAAAAAAATTATTTAATAATTTTATGAATTTAATTTAAAAATTAATATTAATTTAGATTTTTTTGATCTACATCACATGTATAAACTAAAATAAAAATTTATCTTATAGTAATGTTATTTAAATTGAAATAAATATTTATAAGAAAATATTTTTTAATAAAAGAGCAGCAACATAATAATAACAATAAAGAACTTGAAGTATACAATCCAAATAATCTCTATAAATATCCAGAGACAAGAGATTATTATATATACATAGAACATATATACGAACATGCGAAAATCTAGATCGTTACGCATGCATGTATGAATAATGTATTCATACATATGTATGTGTTTGGGCTAATTTGTGAATATTTTGTTCCGCATATTTTTCCACAATTTCCTCATATATGACCAAATTTTCATATTATAATTTGGTCTGTTTTCTCCTTTTTTTCAAAAAAAAATATTTATATGAAAAACAAATATGTAAAAAAAATATATTTTATGAAAAAATAAAAATATTAAAACCTCAAATACCACAAGAATATTAAAATATAAAATACAATTTTTGTTTTCCAAAAAAAATAACCAAGAAAGAAACCAAACCAAAAATAATATTAAAAATAAGAAGGAAAGAACCGGAAAAACAAAATTATGAATAAGTCATACTAAAAAATTTCAAGAAAAAAATTATGAAATTCTATTAACTGGGGATCAAGTATAATACAGAAAATTTCAACAAGAGTTCCAAATATTTAATAGCCCCATAGGATTGTTCTCAAAATATTTTGTTTGAAAATTTTTTTTTGGTTTTTCAAAAAAAAATTTGTGGAAAGAAGATTTCAAATTTTTCGTTCTCGAAAATATGGATAATTTTTCGAAATTTCATTATTACATTTTAATGATTTCTAGGTTGTTAAATGTAATTTAAAGGTAAAGGTAAGATCCAATAAAAAATTATTTTGATACGAGTATTGAAACTGATAAACTGAAATCCATCAGGAATGATGCTTTTGTTGTGTATTTAAATTCTCCTTTCTAAAAGATATTTTTGGAAATTATTGATAAATTGCATCAAGTCTCAAGAATACATATTGCATTGTTAAAAGATCCTATATTTGAAAATGATAATATTAATGTATCAAAAGAGTTGAACATTACAAAATATTTCAATTATGTACAACCAATAATATCCTAAAGTCAGATCTTAATGAAAATTCATTCCTTTTGTAAATTTATGCATAAAATCTTTATTTCAATAATGGTAAATAACGTGAACTAACCATATTATCAAATAACTAATAATGTTCTTTCATATATAACGAAAATTCCTTTTTATTTCTAGAAAAAAATTTATCTTGTACCATCGAAAATAATTTCGATTTTCAGTTTGTTTTTCACTGAAAACAAAATAATAAAGGAAACCAAAAAAAAAAATAAAAATTTACAATAGGAAAAACGTTTGAGAGGGCCAACAAACTGTTGCTTCATCAACTTTCACTAAAAAATACAAGATGAAAGAGAAATAGAAAGTTGAGGACTGAATACACTGCTTTAGGTATATTTATGTGTATATGTAAAAAGAAAAATAAAATTATACAAAATTAATTTTCAAAATCAAAGTAAAATTTAAGGCAAATAAAATGATTCTTTTTCGTTTTCGTGCTTTTATTTTTTAACATTTTTTCTCTATATTACAAATTAAGAATACTAATATAGAAAAAATGTTTCATTATTCATATTGTTCTGGTTTTGAAAAAAAAGGACCAAAAATAGAGAAGAATAGAAAATAGAAAAATTAAAAGAAAAATAAATAGACTGAATTTTCGTCTTTACTTACTTATATAATGAATAAAGTTCGATCGAACCAAAGGTTTGTAAAGTAGCATTTTTCCAATGTCTGTCCGTGTGTCTATTTACAAAACTATCTACACCCTTGAAGATAGAAGGTTAAAATTTCATATATACATAGATCTTTACTAGAAACTTATTTTCATAGAAGAAAATAACTTTTTCCTATTTCCCCCCCCCCTCTTAAAACTATAACCGCCTGACCCCCCGCCCCAACTTAATTTTTTCAACCACTTATTGCAGCGATCCCATTAAGCATTTTTCAAATTTTGCAAACGCAGAACTGATATTCTTCTTCTACCGCGGTCGATCATATTTGAACTTTTAAAAAAACAAAATGGCCGTTAAAATTTACCGTTATCCTAGCCGTTTAGTTGTTGGAGCTTACAATTTTAAAACTCTTAGATATTAATAAATAGTTTATTTCGTTACCAATATCTACAAATTATTAAAGCCGGTTTATAAGAAAAATTATTGCAATAAATTGAAATAAGTCAAAAAATTATTATTTTTTTTTAGATTTTTGAGATACCACATACGTTTTAGTGAGTATAGGGTTTTGGAAATAAATTTTACCTAGAGAGTCAGATTTCTGATATAGATTTATTCGTATACAGTCGGAAATATCCATTAGCATTTTAACTATCTAATTTAAAGCATTTAAGAATGCTATAAACAAACGCACAGCGGCGGTACTGAGGAGATTTTTTTTCTCATTTAAAAAGGTGAACTAAAGGAAGAATTTCACATTCGGAAGATAATTTAAGAAAATATAACAACGAAAACAACAAAGCCATATAAAATATACAATAAAAAATTTTTCTACCACAAAATGTGTACACATAAAATATTTGTCTTTAAATTTAGCTTTATAATATTAAAAGGACAATATTGTACAAAAATATCCTTAAACTTTTAATATAATGTGGTTGATTTTATATTCTAAAATTATTTATTTACTATTGTACATGGTATAAAAACAAAAATTCTTAACAAATTATAGAAATTTTTTATTTAAAATTTTTTTTTAATTTTGTATAAATTTTTTTCTTTTAATTTCTTTAATAGTAATTTTATTTTACAAAATATAAATTTTTAAGTAATATGATATTATAAGAATTTATTTTTAAATATTATGAGAATTCTAAATTAAAATTTAATATGTACTGCAAAATGTTCATATAGACCATTGAAAAAATTCAATTAATTTTATATTGAGAACACTTAAAATCTGTTCAAGTTTAAGTGATTTATTAAATATCCTCTTGAAAATAAATAGATTTTCCTGCCTGTAATTGTACTTAATAAAAACATAATATATATATAATATATGTATATATGTATATAATATTACATTATTAAAGAATTATCGATTTTAATATTAGAGTTTTTGAAAATTAAATGAGATACTTTTCAAATTAAATATTGGGAAATTTTATCTTTATTTAATCGCATTTATATGTTTTGTTTATGTGCCACTACACAATTAATTCAATCATTGTCTACCTATCCTACAATGATTTGTAAAAAAAAAATATTTTTTTTTTGGAAAAACCGGTCGATTCCGAAATTACTTTTAGTCACTACATACTAGAATTGAAAATTCTACATGGTGTAATATTAGAAAAGTATCAGCAATTTGTTACGGGATATTTCGAGAAATCCGCCCTATGAGGTTTCAGGAATTTCCATTTTTGTAATGTTTGAAGATTTCATCATTTATATTCTTCTTTAATTTGCTAAAATCTTAATACTAAAATTTTCAAATTTCGTAACAAACAATTTATTAAGTAATATATTTCTATTTCGGAAGGCTTTTGACTAATTTTTAAACTTCAATAACAAATTTCACAAAATATGTGAACTTGTTTTATCATTCTCTCTTAGTATCCAGCACAAAACATTTTTTAAAATTCAAGAATTTTATGCAGTCACATTTAATCCATATGTACATATTTTAGACAATTCTAGTAGGGAAGTTTGTTAATGTAAAATGTATTATATAATTCCAGTTACACTATATGTTAAGCAACTATAAGAAAAATGAATACATTCAGATGATAAAATTACAATTAATTTCTAATTACATAATTAATTCAATTGAATTGAAATTGATATAATAATTATGTAATAATTTTGAATAAAATACCTGCATCTTGCACTAATCAAATTATCCAAGGAGCAATTATTTAATTATAATATTATGCATGTTAATTTTAATGTTGTAATGTTCTTCTAACAAAAGTTTTTTATTTTATAATTTTTACAAGTTATGAATAACAATACGGTAGGCTAGTCACCTACCTAGCTAACTCCCTATGACTATAGAAACTAGGGCATGATAAATATCATGCACTAGCCCTATACTCCTTATAGGAGTGAAGAAGGAAAAAAAAAAATGAATAACAATAATTTTTTAATAATTTCTTTTAATTAAATAATTGAAATTTTAATTATTCTACATAATATAGATGTGTTAGAAAATATTTCATATTTTCCAACTACATCAAATATACATGTAAGTATGAATATGAAATGTTCTAAAATTATTTAACAACATTTTGTACAAAAATATTTTAACAATTAAATTATGTATAACATTTGTAAATTTTAATTCAAAACTTGTTTAATATTATAGTGAAATATTATCCCCAGTATAATAATTATTATAATTATTATAATTAATTAATTATTTTTTATAAAATTTGCATTTTTTTCATAAAAATTCACTCGTGAATAATATTTTAATGTACACAAAACATATACATAAAAAAACATTTCCATATATTCAAATATCTCATATTTATTATGTAAGTATGTACCGTGTAAAATTATGTTAATAATTACATTACATTATATACAATTATTTAATTTAACTATATGTGGAATTTTTGCGCATTTACATGGCAGTAGGGAATCCAAAAAAAAAAAAAAAACTCATTATAGCTTTAAGGAATTTGTTATACGTATGTATAAATATTTATTGTACAGCAATGTAAATGTAATATATAAGTGCATATATGTATTAAATATTTTATATAAATTTTATACCACCGATCTTTAAAAATATTAATGCAATATTCTATTGAACTTTTTCTCCTACACCTCTTATACCACACAGTAATATTGCATAATTCCATAATGGTTATTTTCTCGCTCAAAATATTATACGATTATTTTGGTTTTACATTCTTAATTTTGTTCGACAACCAACAATGACCATTAATAATTTTTTAGATAACAATATCGTTTTTTAGCTGTTTTATTAATCCCTTATCACACACAACAATATTAATTTTATTTTAGTTCGTCAAGCAATTGGTTATACTTAAAGTTTTCATTGCTAATATAAATTTTAATTTCTCTAGAGATTAAAAAATAAACAGGTAACAATGTAGGTAATTGTGAATATGGGTAACGTATTAGTTATGAATATGGGTAATTATAACTATTATAATTTTTCAGTTGAAGTATGGCTCTTGGATCTGGACGAGGATGCAGATAAGACGATGGTGGAGGTTAACGAAAGCAGTAATGTTTCGAGCAATTCAGATCAACCTCCACCACTCTAAAGCAGCTTCGGCTGCGCTTCTTCTCCGCTTACAAAGGGGTGGAGAAGATATAGTCCTGGTCCAGCAACCCTGGATAGCAGGGAGAAAGATCTGCGGACTGAGGACGCCGATCTTTAGCGACGGCAGTTCGAAGGTGAGATCATACATACTTATTAAAAGTAACTTAAATGCTTTTCTATTACCTCTAAACAGTAATGAAGACTTGACTGTAGTCAGTCTCGAAGCTGGTGGCAGTATCTCTTGGTGAGCATCAGTATACCTGGCCCTCGACTTCCAGGGGGAGTTACCGCCCGAGAATTTGAAGGACATGGTTGAGAAGGCTCAGTCTCTCCGAACTGGCCTTATTATTGGGAGCGATGCCAATGCGCATCATATAATCTGGGGAAGCTCGGACACCAACATGAGAGATGAGTCACTTTTAGAATTTATTTTAAGCACTAACCTCACATTATGTAATAGAGGCTCAGAGCCCACTTTTATTACTAAAAATCAAACGTTCTTCTGGTCAGGAATTGGAAAGTGTCAAAAGATCATTCCTTTTCTGACTACCGTTATATAGAATTCGAGCTGGTAACCAACCGAAACGCTCCCTAGATCTTCAGAAACCGCAAAAGGCATGATTGGTCAAAGTTCAGAGGTTCGCTAAGCGATCTCTTGGCTAGTGGGATCCCCCCTCGTCCTAGGACAAGTGAGTTCCTTGATAGTATGGTCTGCACGCTCACCGGCGCAATAAATGTAAACTAACTCGGTTAAGAGGCAAAAGAAAGCCGCAATGGTGGTTGAATGCTCTTCGGAAAAAATGAGAAGTCAATTCAACAGAGCAAAGTTCAACAGGGCATCATCTGATTGGAACGCATATAAGGATGACCTCAGAAAATACAAGCGTCAGCTGAGACTCCCTGGAGGGAGTTTTGCGGAAGGATTGGCGGGGTTGCGGAGGCATCTAGACTAAAGGGGGTCCTGGCAGGTGACCCAGTCCGAGTTATCTGCTGGAAGCCGACGGCTCCTTGACCAGCTCAACTTCGGAGTCCTTAGAGCTGCTTCTGAGTGCGCACTTCCCGGAATCCTTGGGGGAGTATGCTTTAAATGTCTACGACAGCGAATCTTGTTCCTCGGAAGTGGTCACCGAGGGAGGAATTCTTTGGGCTATCCGCAGCCTTTCAAGTCGGCGGGTCCGGACGATATAGTGCTTGCGGAACTACAAAATGCGGCAGAGGTCATCCTGCACTAGCTGAAAATTATCTACGAATGCTGTATAGACCTAGCTCACATTCCAAAATCGTGGAATGTTGGTAGGGTCGTCTTCATTCCTAAAACTCTAATAGAAGGAGCTCTCACTGCTGCCCAAAGGATTTTAGACCATTTAGTCTAACATCGTTTCTACTAAAAATATTAGAAAAATATATAGACGCACACATATGGAGCAACCTTAACCCAAGCTGGAGTAAGGTTGAAACGGCCCTACACTCCTTGATACACTACATTGAAGGGTCCCTTAACCGCGGAGAATACACACTTGCTGCCTTCCTAGATATTGAAGGCGCTTTCAACAATGTCAGGTCGCGGTCGATTACTCAGGCTCTGTCGGAGCACTCAGTTCATGGCTCCCTGACTGCCCTGATAGGGAATATGCTGTCAGGCAGATCCATCAGGGTTAGCTTTGGCGAGTCATGTATTGAGCGCTCTGTTCTCCTCTTCTCTGGAACCTGGTAATCAATCGGTTACTAGTACTCCTGGGGGGGGAGGGCTATAAGGTGGTCGCCTACGCTGATAACGTGGCAGTGGCTGTGTCTGGCAAGCACCTCCATGCACTGAATGGGCTGATGGACGGACCTAGCCAATGTAAATGCTAGGGACCTTGGCCGGTTTCTGGGGAGCTCGGGCTGATTCTAGTGAGGGAGGGAGGGGGATCCGGCGGCATCACAACGGGCCTTAGTAGCCTAGGTGTACCCTTCTTGGGGCCGTGCAACCTAACCTAACCTAACCTATGGGTCTTAATTCGAAAATATATAAAACGTGTCTTTTCATTTGATTTCTAAATCATTACCTTACGACTGATATTTTAGAAGTCATGTAAAGAAATCATTTCGAAATATGGTTTTCAACAAAACTGGAAAAGAGGGAACAAGTTTGAAAGTTATTTGAGTTCACTGGGGCCTTGTAACTGTAGCTATAATATTATAAGTTACAAAATATCGTGTTTGTGTTAGCAATATTTTTCAACTAGAATCAACTAGAGAAATAAGAATTTTCTAAAAATTATAAGAAAAATTTTTTACCGAAAATTGAAACAGTGTCTAAATTACTAACATTGCCATAAATTCTGAATTATTTTTATTTTTTTTTAATAAATATTGTATCCTTGTTTAGAGTATGTAAAAAAAAATACAAAAGTATCTTTATGTAAATTGTCCCTGAAAAAGGATCAAATATTTTTATGATTGCTTTTTATTTTTTTTTTAATTTTCTTTCTTTTTTCTTGGCAATTTTACCCGTTTCAAAGAAACGCTCTAAGCTTTCAATCCTCTCAAAGCAGAATGCAGGTACGATAATGTACTGCGAGTATTACAGTATTTGTTTTAACTTTTGTAACACTGGACACCATCGTTCATGGTTTTACTGTGTAAAAACCTTATGAGCATAAAGACTTAAGGGTTCATATAGTTCAAATTTTGAATAATTAATTGCAAAAAAGCACAAGTTTCAAAGTACTAGTTTAAGAGTAGTTTATTTTTTATTTGAAAAAATCTGAGTTGTTTTGTTTTGAAAACTATCCTGTTTCTTTTTTTTAAAGCTTAAATATTTTGTATGCATTTAAAAATTACTTTAATTATCTTCCAATTTAGGCTTCATAGGCCGCGAATGTCTTAACATATTGCATTTCACTTCACTTTGGTTCTTCCAATGGAGATACATGATTATTTAACAAACGTCCAAACATGAATACAAATAGTTGTTACATTAAATCCCATAATTGACCCACTTAAATCTTCTCCACATCATTTATCGTTCATTTTTATTTTTCTATTTTATGTTTTGCTAAGCGAAGCCGAAATTTTAAATGCTTTTTTTCTCTTTTATATTATAATGTTGTCTAGATCGTAAAAACTTGTTTTATTGTCACACGGATTTAAGTGCTTTGACTGTTATATAATAATATATGAAGGTAACCAATTTAAAATAAAAAAATTTAATGTGATCAGCAAATAACCGACCGCAATGAATATTTCCTAGATTAGTAAAAGTATTGACTAATAAACTTTTAGTTAACATGCCTAGAAAATATGAATTTGGTTTCTAGTAAAGTTTCATTTTGTGCCATTCGAATTATGCTAATCTGGTAACATTCAGAGCTCAAATACTTAATTTCAAGAAATTCCATCAAAGCGTTCCGTAGATATGGTAAAAAATGTAAAATTCGGCCCCAGATCAGTTTCCGAGCCCTGATATTTCCCAAAAATTTATAGATTCATTGTTTTAACACCTCGAATTTAAATATTAAATTTCAATGAAATTAGTTGATTATTTTTCTTTATATACGCAAAAATGTATATTTATCCCGTACAGTCGAATGAAGCTTATATATGAAATCTAAAATATCTGTTAACTATTTTCTTCAAAATGATCAAAAATGTAAAACAAGACCGCCAAAAGGTCCAGTTCCCGAGGCCTGATATATCCCAAAAGTTGATCAATTCGTGACATAGCCAAAATAAACTCACCTATAAAATTTAATGAAAATCGGCTCCGCCGAACTTGATATTAACGCGTGTACACACAGACCGATAGATTGCTAAAAATAATTTATTTAAACTTCCGTACCATGGAGAAGTGCGTTCCCACCGAAAACTCGACATCCAAAATTTGGCCCCATCACATGACCTACCTGATTGTATACACAATCCGGTCGGTAAAAAGAGCAATATCCGTTTTTGTAGATATCCTTATTTTGTATTTTATTGTATGCTGTAATAATTTTATAAAGGATATAAAAGAAAAATATATATAGTGTATATTAATCTGTATATATATTTAGAAAGGTGTTACCTACAACGCAATAATAATAATGGTAATAATAATAATAGAAAGCATAACGAGAAAATTAATAAAAGGTTGGATATGAATGTCATAAATATTTTGTTTTCAAAAATGATTGCATAAAGTTAGGTGAACAATTCCGAGAGATTATCAGGATGTGGAGACACGACGTACTGGTTGGGTGTGATGCGAATGCGCACCACACTCTATGGGGAAGCTCGGATGTTAATAAGCGAGGTGAGTCCTTAGTAGATTTTCTTAGTGGTACTAACCTTTGTGTATGTAATAGGGGTTGCGACCCTACTTTCGTCGTTAGGAATAGGAGTGAGGTGCTACACCTTACTTTGGCTACTAATTTGGGGACCTTAATGGTCAGTAACTGGATGGTATCGGAGCTGTCTTCCCTCTCGGACCATTGCTCGGAATCGATGCCCCGATGGGCAAATACGGATGGGTGCTCGGCGGCCCTGGAATCTGACATGGTTAGGCCGGTACAAGAACTGATAAGAAGAGGTATGTCGATTTACAGTGCGGTTGAGTGTCTGAGTACGGCTATGAGGGTGGTCTTCGAGGCCTATTGCCCCATTAGCCGCCCTGTAAACTGTGGTAGACCACCATGGTGGTGTTACGAAATTGGTGAATCCAGGAGGAAGGGAAGGAGGCTACATAATTTAGTGAAGTGGGGTAGCAGCCCATGCATGTGGGATGAATATAAGAAGGAACTGAGGGCTTTTAAGTACACAATATGGAAGGTCAAACGGAGATTTTGGAGGAGCTATTGCACATCATTGGAAAATACCAATGAGGCTGCAAGATTAAGGAAGCTACTATCGGGGGAGCCCCTGGTACCTGGTTTTGTTAAAAGAGATGATGGTACTTGGGCTGACTCTAGTATAGAAACGCTGGAGAAGCTGATGGTGTTCACTTTCCAGGACCAATTCCCGAGGGAAAAGGAAAGCCAAGGGGGTTCCGAGGAGAGGAACGGAGGCTGTACGAGCTTTAGGTAAAGAAATTTTTACGGGGGAGAGGATACAGTGGGCTATTAAGTCTTTTGGCTCCTAAAAGTCTCCGGGAAGAGATCTGAGTGATCACCAACAAATCAGTGATCAGAACAGTGATCACTGACTGGTTGGTGGTAATTTTTCGTAGCTGCTTGTATATGGGGTATGTCCCTAGAGAATGGAGAGAGGTAAGGACGGTTTTTGTGCCGAAACCTGGTAGGAATGGTCATGTCCGCGAGAGGGATTCCCGGCCAATCAGCTTGTCGTCTTTTGTGCTGAGGACCATGGAGAGGTTAGTGAAAAACTATATAAGGAATGAGGAAAGGGAGTCGGATCTGTCAAATGACCAGCATGCCTACAGAAGAGGGAGATCTGAGGAGACGGCGCTATACGCATCGGTCACGCAGGTGGAGGTGTCTCTGCAGTACATTGTCTTTCTTAGATGTTGAGGTTGCTTTCAATAATGTGAAGGTTGAGGCTATGGTAGGGGCTCTTCAAAAAGGTAGGAGTAGAGAAGAGCATAATCAGATGGATAGGGCAAATGCTTACTACTAGGGTGGTGGTGGCCGAGTGGCGCTCAAGTAAGGTGAGGATGCTGTCGGTCAGAGGCACTCCTCAGGAGAGGTCCTGTCGCCATATCTGAGGATTCTGGTTATGAAGGGTTATTTTAGGCTCATGGGAGATAGTGGATGTACAGTTACTGCCTATGCGAATGATGTGGCAATCCTGGTCTCAGGTAAATACCCGGGAGTACTGAGAGCAATAATGCAGAAGGTCTTGATAGACTGGATGGTTGGGCGCGAGGATGCGGTCTTTCTGTGAACCCCGTAAAAACGGAGCTGATGTTGTTCACAAGGAAATGGAAGGTGCCCAGGTTTGCCTTGCCTAGGCGGGAGTCGAACTGGGTTTGGCGGGTTGAGCACGATACTTGGGCGGGATTATGGATAGTAAGTTGCGGTGGAGGGAAAACATAGAGAATAGTGTAAGGAGGGCCACGAGTGCGTTGTTTGCCTGCAAGTGGCAAACAACGCACTCGTGGCTTGTTTGGCTTTGGTGGATCGATGCAGGGGGGCACTTAAGGCACTTTGTACTATGTGCAGGGTGACTGTGTGCTGGGTTCCCGCTCACAGCAAGATACGAGGTAATGAGATGGCAGATCGTCTTGCAAGGGCTGGGGCTGGCGGAGATACTGACTTGGTAGACGAGTCGGTTCGTTTGAAGCTGAGGGCTTATCTTTCCGTCATGAATGGTGAGTGTAGGAGGAAGAGCGGGGTCTTGTGGGCAGAGGCTCACACGTGTAGGGTGACCAGGGCAATGTGGCCTATCAGGGACGGAAGGAGGACGAGGATGCTGTTGAGGTATAATAGGGCTGATATCAGCACACTGGTGGGGGTCCTGACGGGGCATTGCCTTTTGGGGAAAATGGCCAGGAGGCTTGGTGTTTCTATGACGGATGTACGTCGTGGATATCGGGATTTGGCGGAGGTGGAGGATTTAGGTGGGTGTCTCTTGCGCGTTTTTTTGACTTCGCCAGGGAGGTTAGCTGGTTTGGATAGGGGGTCTTGTGTGTCGAACTGCATGCGAACAAGGTGTTGCTTCTTCATGCCATGCAAATACTCCAATTACCCAGATAATTTCCATTACCCCAGAGAATTTCGAAATCCATTCCCGCTCCCATAAAAAAATTTTCTCATTTTCTTGGCTCGCAAACAGAATAACAATTCTTTAACATCTTTTATTCCCAGAAAAACTATTTTGTGCGTATACATTATATGCGGTGTGATAGTGTACGTGCATTTAGAAATAAGGAAAAATAATAAAAATAATTTATTCTACATTTTTATTTGGGTAAAAAAGGAAATTTCTTGTTATATTATTTCTTAAGTGTTAGCGAAAAAAAAGAAGGAGTTTGTAAATTTATTTTTTTACAAAAAGGAAAAAGGACACATAAAAATAAACAAGTGGTGATTTTGTAATAAAATGTAATTAGCGTTAGAATTAAATATAAAAGTGGGATTTTTATTTTTCGGTGTATCTACTAAATTAACTTTAATTGAGCATAAAATTTGTAAATTTTCAGCAGCCTTAAACGTATTTTCTTTTTACAAAATATTAATAAAATTTTAAGTAATTCAAATATTTTGTTGGTAAATGTATTAAATTCTTAATTAAATCTTACCTTATATCACTTTTCCATAACTAAATAATATCCATATATATAGTGTTTAATTATGCATTCGTTTTTGTTTATCTTACCTAAAAATATTATTAAAAATATGACAATATTAGAATTATAATTAAAATTGTAAAGACACAATAAATAAAAAAAATTAATAACATAAAACACAATTGAAGAAACAATTTTGAAACACAGAATTAGATTGGAAAAAATTTGAATTTCCAGAGATCACTTTAACAAAAATCGATGAGGAGTACAAATGAGATTGCATTAACCGATAAAATATCCCAATTTCTAAACGCAAAGTTAAATATATTAAAGGTTAGGAAGAAACTTGATACGTTCCAGGTTGATCCGGAACAACAAAACCCATCAATTGCTCGTAAATCGTAAATACCTTAACAATTGTAATTAAATACTTCTTGTTAATATTAATAAACCAATTGTTCTATATATTTGTTAAATACAATATCACCGACTTACGACCTTATCAAGCCGACCTTATAGAAGCGAAATATTTCCTGACCAAAATGGAAGACTCACGAGAAATCTCGTATTCTCACATACTTCTAGTATTTCAACTACAACACTCAATAACCAAAGCCTCCGGATTAAAACAAAAAATTTTCAAAAATATGAACTGTGATTATTATAATTTTACTCATAATTAATTATACTCAAAGTAATAATAGTTATGTGGCACAAGGCCGGAGCCAGAGCCGAAATATGTCTCGATTTCTTCCATAACTCTGATTTTATACTTAATATTACCTTAAAATAGCATATGTAAATTAAAAATCAATTATGATACTAATATTATAAAAGAATATGGTATGTAACTTATAATTAATTAAATTCAAATATAAACTCTTAAAACGTGTCATATGCCATATATGTGAACCCATTATCGCTTTAGTAAACATTTTTTTTCATTCTTACCATTATACTCGTAATCTTAAGTTCTCTAAGAGTTGTACCATGATTGAAATCAAGTGTGACAAACAATAGAAAGGAAAAATTAAAGAAATAAATTGAATAGATTAAAGAGAGAAACAAAGAGCAGAGTACTGTTCAAATGAAATTTAATTTCAGTAAGGGTTAAGGTAATGGTTTTTTACATTTCAAATACATATTGCAAGAGGTGCAATGACTTATTATACCATTTAACAATAAAATGTATTAATAAATACGTTTATATCCATTTTCTGGCATTGTCTCAAAAATAACTAAAAAATAAATTATATAAATGCATTTCTAAAAATAATAAAATCTCTGAAGGCATACATAACAATATTAAATTATCAAAATAAAATCAAAACATAATATGTCACAAAAGAAATCTTAAATAAATTGAATATTAATTAATTACTGTAATTAATAAGTAAAGAGTAAGGCATTATCTCTTTATAATTCACATGAAACAGATCAATGAGCCGGAAAGATCTAGGTCCACCAGCTAAGTCTGAAAGAAGGAACACTGCTGTTTACATATTTTGCGGAAGCGGAGCTTGAATTTTGTATTCCCCTCATTGGTTTGGCAGCTTGACATGGCTGTAAAGCTGACGTTTTTTAAGGGTGGCTTGTTTTTCTTGAAGCATTCGTTAGGATCAATGAAGACCATTCCCTGATTTAAACTGAGAGAAAGTAGTAAGTCGAGATCAACATTATTCACCTTATATATGAGATACCACTGTTGGCAATTCAGTTTTTATTGTAAGTTGTCACTTTCAAAAAGCTCTTAAGCAAAATAAGTTTCTTTTGCCATATGTGGTGATTAAAATTCAATTCAAAAATTGATATTTTTGGATTTGAAAAAAAATTTATTAAAGTAATATAAAAAATGTGTACTAATATTACAACAAAACTTATCCTTAACATGTGTAAAAAATTAACAGTTCTGTAAAAGTTAACATCCAACAATATTTAATTAACTCGAAAACGTTGCTAATTGGGGTAAGGTATAACATAAATTTCATACAATTACCTTCATTCCATTCAGTGATAATCGACGTAATTCATGACCTAATTTTATTTAATATTAATCTGGTATGTCTGGAACTGCATATTTTGTTTTTAACAGAAATTTATTTATACATAATAAATAAGCATTAAAAATAAAATTACAATTAATTCACATACGTATATACACAAGATGCGTGAACCTAATAATATTGATGCTATAAAATTTTATTCTATAAAATTATTTAAAATGCATTTTTATTTTAGTATAAATATCACATTATTTTGAAAAATTGACAAGCAAAGTAGTTTTAATTAACATTAACACTAACATTTAAAAAATGAAAGTTTTATTTTTCTGTATATTTGTTTACGCCTGTGTGCTAACGGTAATAATTCATATAATTGATGTTTGCGTTTGTCATTTAATTATTAATATTTTTATATTTCAGGTTTTATCGAAGCCATCTCCAGGAATAATCCAATTTTTAACAAATGCTTCAGCAAATATTAATAATGTGAATTCTGAAGGAACAATTTTAATTTCAGCTAACAATAATTCAAATGTATCAGGCGTTGGAATGGCATTTTTAACAAATGTACCAGTTAATGTATCATTCCTTCCGCCATCTACAACTACAAGTACAACTACAAGTAGCCCAATTCCAGTATAAGGATATTAAAGCACAAAGATAAAGTGTAGACCTGTACATTAGGTGTTAATTTTTTGATGGAATTTCAGGACTATAGTTGAAAATTTGAATTCGAATCCCAGTAGCTTATTCAAATGCAAATAAATCTTTCATATTTTATCAGCTGGTGTCATTTTAAACCAACAACTTCCCAATAATCTTAAAATTAATATTTTTTAAAAATTTTTAATAAAAATTTTAAATTGAATATTATGTGTTTTTTCAATTTAATTGCGTCCACCTGGAAATAGGATTCTAGGGTTTTTAAATGACTAAATTTTTTGAAATATTGTTGAGTGAATAAATATATACCAAATCTAATTACAAGTAATCAATTCGTTTTCGATTATTTTTAGTTAGGTTTTATAAGATTCATTATTATATTTACTTTTGAATTATTGCACAGATTTTGGAGATTTTACAATTAAAAAACGAAAAATAAAATTAAAATCCTTTAGTCAAATCAAGTCTGAACAAAAATGAAATGACATGTTAATTGTTGTGCATGTATCGTTTATTTCATGCCTTAAATTTATTTATAAATTTTGTAAAAAGAACCTTTCCTCCCTCCACATATTTCAATTGAAAACTTAATCCATATTACTCAAGCGTTAAACTAATAGTATCTTAACCATTTTTTTAAAATTCGATTCCCTGAAGCTATCGTATTTCGACTTTGTTATAATTTACTCCTTTAGCAACAATTTATTAGAATATAATGTAACTAATTCAAAAAGTCATAATAAATTATGTAATTCCATTTGTATTCCTTAATCAATAAAACTACAGCCACTGTTAAACAGAAATTTTTTTAAAAGACGGTGTTAAATTATAGGGCAGCTAAAATAGCAAATTTGTTTTTTCAATAAAAAAAATCTGATGTGGTCAGCACATTACCGACCGCATTGTGTATTGTTTAGTTAAATGAAAGTGTTACAGAATATTATAAAAATGTCTGTTAAATACTTCTTTCCAATTTTTAGGACATTAGTAAGCTTAAAGTTAACATACCTAGAAAAATGTAAATTTGGCTCTTAGTAGAGTTTCGCTTTGTGCTACCCGAATTCCCTGAAATGCTTAACAGTTAGTTTCGGTAACAAACAGAACTCAAATATCAAATTTCAAGAAATTCCATCAATTCGTTCCGTAGATATGGTGAAAAATGTAAAATCGGCCCGCAAATCAGTTTTTGAGCCCTGATCTTTCCAAAAAATTTACATGTTTATTGTTTTAATACGAGGAATTCATATATTAAATTTCAATGAAGTCGGTTGATTATTTCTCTTTATATACACAAAAATGTATGTTTGGCCCGTAGTAAACGTCTAGTTGCCGATGCCTGATCTTTCCAAAAAATTTACATGTTCATCTTTTTAATACGAGGAATTCAAATATTAAATTTCAATAAAATCGGTTATTTCTCTTTATATACGCAAAAACGTATATTTGGCCCGTAGTAAACGTCCAGTTGCTGATGCCTGATTTGTTCCAAAAGCTAGGAATTTTCACTGACGGTCGAGCAAAGCTCATATATGAAATTTCAAGTAAATCGGTTGAATATTTTCTCCAAAATAGTGAAAAATGTAAAATCGGCCCGCAAATCAGTTTTCGAGCCCTGATCTTTCCAAAAAATTTATATGTTCATTGTTTTAATACGAGGAATTCATATATTAAATTTCAATGAAATCGGTTGATTATTTCTATTTATATACACAAAAATGTATATTTGGCCCGTAGTAAACGTCTAGTTGCCGATGCCTGATTTCTTCCAAAACATAGGAATTTTTGCGGACGGTCGAGCTGAGCTTATATATAAAATTTCAAGTAAATCGGTTGAATATTTTCTTCAAAATGTTCAAAAATGTAAAACAGGCCCGCTAAAAAGTGCAGTTCCCGAGGCCTGATATATTATCTTTATGAGCTAACGCTCTTTTCTGAGATTATAATTAATAAATAAAATATATACCAAAAGTTGATCAATCCGTGCCATGGTGGAAATAAACTTACATATAAAATTTCATCAAAATCGGTTCAGCCGAACTTGAGATACACGCGTGCACACACAGACCGACAGACCGACAGGTTGTTAAAAATAGTTTATTTACACTTCCCTACTATGGAGAAGTACGTTCCCACCGAAAACTCGATATGCAAAATTTGTTGCCATCAAATAACCTACCTATTGTTTACACAATACGGTCGGTAAAAAGAAGAGGTTTAACTCTGCCGCATACCGATGTTATTCGTAATATTGGAAATTATATCACATTTTTGGTAGATTATAAAAGCTTAGGTTAAGCGTTTTATTACGTTACTTGACTCAATCATCACCATAAGTTTACACTAATATCTTAATACAACAGTTATAAATATAACTAATGTTTGAACATAAATTTCTATGGTGCAAGCTCAGGCGCCATTTATAAATTTTTTTATAGCATGTATTCGGCATATTTTAGAACAGTAATGCCTATACGAAATAATGCTCCAACTCGCCGTCCGTCCTAATCAATACCAGTCAAATTGTTTATAAGAATTTTGGTATGTACTTTAATTTAGATCGCACAACTCCAAAAGTACTGCTCGAATATTTTCTAAAAGCATTGTTGTTTAAAACATGTAACATGCATTTTTAATTTAATTATTATATCGATACTATTCGCACACATGTATTTCTATTATATACTTTAGACTTTTACCGTACAATTTTTTGTCTTCATTGTATTGACATATTAATAATATTATTATATTCAATTTTAGTCTCTATTGAACATTTATTGAATAAACTTATATTTCTCTAAATTCATTTGATCTAAATGAAGTGAACAACTACTGTAGCCATATCTTATAAACTTTGTAAGATAAAGAGTTCGTAAGTTCTGCTTAAAACAAATTGATAAAACGAGTAATATTCTAACACGTTGCACGAAACAAGTTTAGTAACAGGCTGGTCAATGTGACAGATCTTCGTGTTAACAAGAGCTTTATTAGAATCCCTTACCCGTTCTATTTTTTCTCGAAATTTGTAATAAATGAAATACTGCTTTGTACATAAAATAATAAAAAATTAAATTACAAAATTAAAAAAAAAAAACCAATTTTAATCAACGGAAGTAAATGAGAATAATAACTCTACTCTGTTTTCTATTCTACACATCCACTGATGAATACAATCATAAGGCTAATTTTCTAAACCCAATTATTATTATCTAATTCCCCAATAATAAAGATATTCATGGCAAGGTTTCGATATTTTTAACGCTTTATTTGCAATAAAATTCAATTCAGTTTCGATAAATTGGTTTCATATTCCGATTAATTTACGTAACTTGTGACATACTTTTCATAACACACCTGAAAGGAGCAGACTCATATTTATTTATATAATATCACACGAAAAATAAAATAACAGACGATTAGTGTCATGCAGCTCAAAAACAATACCTAGAATTTTAATTTTAAAATAATATAAAAAAGTTATTATTTCTAGTATAAAAACCATAAATCTTTTGAAATTTATTGATAAAAGACGGCATAACACTTCAAAGTGTAAGATTTTTTGTTGTATAACTGCTTGCGAAGATTTGAAAATGAAATACATAATTTTTATTACATTGTCATTTGCTTACGTACTAATGGTAATTTATAATTTATATAATTTTATTGAGTTTTAATTCTTTAAAACAAAATTAATAAAAACTAATACAGAAATTGTAAGTATAAATTATTTTAATTGTGTTTTTTTGTTTTTTTTTTTGTTTTATAGGTTAAATCAAACCCAATTCCAGAAATATCTCAATCCCTAACAAATTCATCAGCAAATATAAATTCAGTTAATAATGAAGGTACAATGTTAATTTCAGCAAGTGGATCAAATGTATCAAATGTTTCAATGTCATTTATATCCAATGTACCAATCAATGTACCATTTTCTTTACTCGTTCTTCCAAAACCATCAAAGTGATAGTAAACTCTAAAGCAGTAGAAAATGGAATTTACATGAAGATAAGAAATGAATTTATAACTTTATATTAATAAAAAAATTTCATGTGTAAAAAAAATCATTTAAATTTAAGTGTTTTGAAGTTCAATATAAAATATCTGCTTTCCGAATATGTTAACATTACAATAGTAAATAAAAGTTTAAACTAAACCTACAAATGTTTTATTTTTTTCTTTTTAGTTATCTTCATTATAAATTTAAAATTAAATTTCAAATTACGTAAGCAAAATCAGTGCATCAATATTGCCTTTTACTATTTAGCTTTTAAACAAATTTTGTTGCCGTTTTTGTCTCTGTTCTTAAAGTGTTTGGTATGTCTTGTGCTGAAAACTAATTTGACATTCTCTTTGTTCGGTCATTAAAGTCGTCTAATCCAGCAAGTAAAGTAATCTTTTGATAATAGTTAACGTTTTACCGATTTTAATAATACCAAATTTTTTTAATTTTTGAAGATGAGTTTTAATGTAATATTTACATTGATTTTTATTAAAAATTTTGTAAATTAATTAATAGATTTACAAACTTTAGTTCATTGTAACTATAAATTATAAATAGCATTTAAAATTTAAGCAAATCATTTTAAATACACAAGAAAAAGTAGCTCATTTCCTGTAATGTCCTTACTCAAGTCAGAGTTTCATTTTTGAAAAAACTTATAAGGTTGTCTAGCAACTTTCTCAATCATGGTAAAAAGTAATTTATTTTGATCATTTGCATGATTTTAACACATAATAAAAATATGAGGGACAGTTTCAGAAACAGTTCAAAGTTTCAGAATTCAGAAAGTTATAAGTCAGCCCAACATCACTAAGAAAGCCCGCCCGAACCATCTGCATCTTCTGATGGCTAGAGAAGGGCAGCCACATGGAATATGTGTGACTCTCTTCTCATTCCTGCAGCAGAATATACATGTAATCTGAGTCGATTGAAGAGTTAAAAACGCCGTTCTAATGTCTGAGAGTACAAAGATGAGCGATTTTTATATCCTCGTTCTAATTTCACTCACAGGCATATCTCTATTGCATGTGTTTGAGCTTGACACACCCAACAATACGAATCACGGTTTGCATTTATAAGTGAGTGCGGCCGCACTTCTTAAATGTCTAAATTCGTTTTGGGTCCATTTGCGAACAAAACACCAGAACGACAGTCGCAAAAATTGGACAATTATATTCCCAAATTCGTCGATAGGGAAACACTACTACGTTTCCACGGTCCAAGTTATACCGCGAGAAAAAAGCATCCACCTACCCTACCCCCAGAATGATGCTGCTTTTCACGAAAGCCTAATGAATGCTATGGGTCTCTTTTCCCAACATAATTGCCAATAAGAAATTGATAAGTTTCAGTCGTGCTTTCCGAACAATGTGGAGCTGCAATGGCAGCAGTCCAACGAATGCTAACAAAACAGCCGTGAGAACCTTCCGCATTGTGCCCGTCGCTCTCTTCTCAACTCAGAAACTGAGACCTTCCAACTTGGCCTGTACCTTGCTACACTCCTCTACGGGCATATAGATGACGATCGTCTATATAGTAAAGGACGTTACTCTTTATCTAGATGACTCAATAATCCTGTCTGTATGAGTATTTCAGGAAAAGCAATTATCTCCTAGGCTTAAACTCTGACATTTTTGCAATATTTTATTTAAAAGTAGATCGGCCATAACCTGGCCTAAATTTTAATGTATGTATGTAATTTTCAGTTTTACAAGAAAAAAAATCAGGAGTAAAAGTACCGTTGCAGGCGCAATAATTTAACAATCAAAAAATATATATGATCTTAAATAAGAATTCCATCGAAAAAATCAAGACTACTCGTATTAGTAAAAACGTTTAAGGATCATGGATTTTCAAAATCAAATTTAAAGAGTGAAGTTCGAAAAAAAAGTTTTACGAGTTTTAGTTGGACATGTTTCAAGATTTTTGTGTTGGAATTTGAAAATGCTTACTTCTGCATTTGAATTAGATGTTTTAAGTTTTTGCACAAATACTTCTACGATGAAGTGAAACAATTGATCTTTATTCAAAATGAATTTTTATTCTCTCTGAAGGAGAGGTTGTTGCGGAGATCAAGTTTCTTTGATTCAAAACAGCACCAGGATTTTACCTTGTTAAGCAGCTACCTAAAAAGGAAATTACAATTGCTTACGCGTGTCATGAGTGCCTGTATAAATTTCAAATAAGTGCCTGGCATTTGGAAAGTTGCAGAAATAATTATGCCACACAAACCTAACCAACCATTAAACGAAGCAGCTTCTAATAAGACTTCAACCAATAATTGAAAGTAAAGATTTGATCCCAAATTACCAGTTCTCGAAAGCCGAACTCAATACTCAACCATTGATCAAATTCATCGTATTTCTGTCATAATAGAGAGTTCTCTCAAAGAAAAGCAGATATGCTCTACCACATTTTTGACGTAGCATAAGCTTTTGATAAGGTTTGGCACCATGGATTAATAAATAAACTCAAACAATTACTGCCGCAGCTGTATGTTCAAATAATCGAATTGTACCTTGCTGATAGCATTTCGAATTACACAAGAAAAATATTCTTCGCGATATTGGGTCCGGCGTACCACAGGAAAGCATATTGTGACTAATATTATATTTATTGTATACTTGAGATATTCCACAAAGGGAGTTTGCACAACGGCAACATTTGGAGACGATACTGCAATAATTGTAATAAGAAAAAATGTAGATAAGTCAAAAAATTACAGAGAGGCAGTAATAAAATCACGAAATGGACTAAAAAATGGAACGTAAATCTTAACGAGGTGAAATCAATCCACGTAGACTTCAGCAATAGGTAAATTGATAATTCTCTTTCAGTCTCAATCAATGGTGTCATAATCTCAAATGCAAATTCGGCGAAATACCTGGGTATGACGTAAGATGCCAAGCTCAAATGGAAGGAGCACATAAGGAAAAAAAAATCTCATCTAAAAGAAAAATATAGATATCAAATGGCTTCTGGGAAGGGGTTTATCATTTTGAATATACGATAAAGTTCTGATATATAATTAAATATTTAAGCTAATCTGGGCTAACGGTATTCAAATGTGAGGCTGCGCCGCGAAGAATAATCTTCTTCTTGTTTAATTCGAAATACCCTATCAGTAAGGTACGATTCGAGTAGTGTCTTTTTCATTCACCGCACGGCAGAAAAAAAAAAAAATTCCTGTTACCCAAGCGCTTGTCTAAATTTTACACCATTGACATTTTTCGCAATAAAAACGAAGAAAAATAAACTTGTAGCCATTTTCTTTCATTGGCTTTTCAAATTAAAAAAAACCCCTCTGTATTAGAATTACCTTCAAGAAATAATTAAAGCGTATTATGTTACAACAAATGTATTAACAGCTTTTAATAAAAAATTTAAAATTTTTTACCTCTTATTTGCTCTTGTTAACTTTAAAAATTCGAATACCAATATATATACAAAGAAATGATTGCACTGAAATATACACACATGACGACAATACAATTTACGCAGTAATTTACGCAATATTTTCATTACGAATGCATGCAAAGTAAATATTGATGAATCTCAGCGTCATAGGTACAATCGAATACATAAAGATTTAGTCGTAAGCCATTACAATTATGTTTTTTTAAATTAAGTATAAATACAACAGATTTTTTACAAAATTTAATTTATTTGTGAAATAACATTTAAGCAGAGTACTTAAATTAAAAATCTGTGCATTGTATAACTTTCAAAATTTCAATATGAAACTCATATTTTTCCTCATATTAGCATGCAGTAGTATACTAATGGTATATCATACATATAGTTATAGTTTTATATTCTATTGATTTACTGTTACTTTATTATTACTTTCAGGTTGTGCCAGATCCACTTCCATCAATATTACAATTTATTACAAACAGTAACGCCAACATAAATGATGTTAATAATGAGGGCTACATTATAATTCCAGCTAGCAATTCAAGCGTATCAAATGTGAGCATGGTATTTTTGAATAATGTGCCAATTAATTGGTCCGGGTCTCCATCTCCATCTCCAATTCCACCATCACCACCAACAGGACCGCCAACAGTTCCAACCGGACCTCCGACAGTTCCAACAGGACCCCCAACCGGACCGCCAACTGTTCCGACAGGACCACCGACTGTACCAACAGGACCCCCAACGGTTCCTACAGGACCTCCAACAGTTCCAACAGGGCCACCAACTGTACCAACAGGGCCTCCAACGGTTCCTACAGGACCTCCAACTGTCCCAACAGGCCCTCCAACAGTACCAACAGGACCTCCTACTGTACCAACAGGACCTCCTACTGTACCAACAGGACCACCAACAGTTCCAACAGGAT
Source organism: Condylostylus longicornis (assembly GCF_029603195.1). Classification (NCBI taxonomy): domain Eukaryota; kingdom Metazoa; phylum Arthropoda; class Insecta; order Diptera; family Dolichopodidae; genus Condylostylus; species Condylostylus longicornis. Next base: position 5,957,529 of record NW_026578000.1, read on the forward strand.
CTCCAACTGTCCCAACAGGGCCACCAACTGTTCCAACAGGACCCCCGACTGTCCCAACAGGATCTCCAACAGTTCCGACTGTTCCGCCGACTGGCCCTCCAACAGTCCCAACAGGACCACCAACTGTTCCGCCACCACCATAAAGTCATAATATCATCTTTGTTAATTCATCTGATATATTATGTGTTCTACACATTACTATGCATAAAATATTAATTTTAAATTTTTGTAAACTTTAAACTGCTTAAATAAGACCAAATAAATTTTATTAAAATCTTTGTAACATAAGATATTCTCAAGTTATTTGAAATATTATTGAAATTTCAGTCAAGAAAAAAAAAGGAATGACCCGTATGAAAGTGTGTAAACACTGGAATCCAGTCACCAGCTTTACTTCATAAAACTGTTGTTAGTTATATGAATTATTTAATAATAGCACCAAGTATGTATTGTTAAAATGCGTTCCAAGCATAATTAAACTAAATTCAATTTAAATCAAAGTTTTATGATAAACAGATTAACAAAGTTGATTCATTTTTTTGTCAATCATAATGATTTCACGGTTATTATTTTTTACCCATATTGTTGTAAAAATTGAAGTACAATAAATTTTCGATGAGCACAGCAAACATAATACACAAAATAACTTGAATAAATAAAATAATGTTTGGCTTTTGCCATTCATGCAGACGCGAGTAGTTAAAATACATACAATAATACAATGAAAAATATAATCTTTGTTTTCATAATAAAAACGAGTTAAAGATGTTCAAATATTTGAATTCACAATAAAAATTTAAGAAACATACGAGTATTTTATTGATCTTAAAGAATTAATCAGCAGGAGCATCATAGCACAATTGTACTTTCATGCATATAGTATCATAGGTTAGGTTAAGCAGTCGGATAGAATACAATACATATTTTTCGTTGGAAATGTGTTAATAAGAACTTGAGCAAATAAAAATTATTTAGTTGCTCATTCAAACGCGAGCATTAATTCAAATAACATGTACGAATTATTTCGGTTTTCAGAAAGAATGAATTAAATAAAATGTGCTTAAATATTTGCAATAAAAAAAATTATTAAAGGAATAAAATTGAAGAAGGTAAATAATTTTTGGGATATTTTAAAAATTAAATGAGACTTAAAAAACTTATTGCTTAAAACTTTCAATCTTAACATTGATTTTCTTACAAAGCCCGATTTTCGAATCAAGCATCTGTATATATTATGTTCCACATATATGGTTCAACATGTGTCAAATATTCAAGAAAAAATAGTAAATTAAATTTATTTAATAGCACAAATTCCAAGACAAACAAACTATATTATATCTTTTAATAATAAATGATTTGCGTAATGTTCCCATTTTCCTAAAACGTAATCATATTCCCTGGAATTTTATCTTAAAATGATGTAAAACTTTCTTTCTATTCAGTATAAATACTCTTGCGTTGCCTAAAACATTATCATTTTTAAAAAATTCACTCCACCAGTTTTAGGAATTCACATTTTATTTATAACTTAATAAATACGCTAACATTTTTTTCAAATGAAATTACTAATTTTTTCTGTATTAGCATGCATGCATAACATGGTAAAATTATTGTACTTTTATTTTTTTTTTTAAATTTTTGCCGCGATTTTTGAAATATAAATCATAACTTGTTTAATTTTCTTCTATAGGTTTCATCAAATCCAAAGCCGAGTGTAATTCAATATCTATCGAATGGTTCACAAAATTTAAATACAATTGATACAGAAGGATACGTCGTTATATCAGCTGATAGTTCAAATGTATCAAATGTAGGCATAACTTTTTTATCAAATATACCAATTAATTTTTCAGTAAATGGACCAGCCAATCCGCCTCCAAGTCCTCCACCGAGTTCTTCACCTGATTGTCCACCAACTAATCCGCCTCCAAATCCTCCAACAAGTTCTGCACCTGAATCTCCTCCAAGTACATCACAAACAGGACATTTACTTCAACCTCAGAAATTAATTCAACAAAACCGTTTAGGACGCTAAAACATCTTTTATATTCTGGTTTGGTCAATCAATTTGGTATTTTTTAATTTATTTCAATAAAGTTTATGAAGTTTTGGTATATTTACTTCTGGGTATTCCAAGCCCATATAAAAGCTTATCTTTCACGATCTTCACGATCTTTTTATTTTAAATTTTTCCATAATATTGCTATACAATGTATGTAATAATAAAAACTTAATGACTTTAATTAAACTTTTATTTCATTTTGCATTTATGTTTAGTGAGATCAGTTAAAGAATTGTGCAGATTTTTTAAATTATTACGGAAAAATAAAATTAATGACAAAATCGCGGCACTGTTTAAGCAAAATAAAGTACAAAAATCAACCTGTATGAATTCAATTCTGTTAATGTTATTTTATTTTTTTTAAATAGAATTATTTTAATACAACCACTCCATTCATAACATAATTAAGAAACGCTAAAATAATGTAAAATAATTTTTTTTCATAAGAACATTCAAACTAATATTTTTTAAGCGCCACCCGCAATCTTCGAATTAAGTTTGTGTTTTAAATTATCATGCTTAAAACTAATAATTTATCTATGAATTATTTCTATAATTTTTGGAATTTGATTTAAATTTAACCAAGACAAAAGATGTAGTAAAAAGTATCGTATACATATAAAGTTTCAACAGAAACAAAAATAATAGAAAGCAAAAGGTGGAGAACTTGAACTTTTTTTGGTATACGTTGCAAGACTAGAATTATCGATGGTTTTAGGCAAGGTATAATTCAAAAATTTCAACTACGAACCCTTTTTTTAGACATTAATTTATAATAAATTTTATTTTTAATATTTTCAACTTAAATGGAAAATGAGAGATTTGACGTATTTTAGAAAACAACAAGAGGCTTTAAGTCCCTTAATAGTTCAATAATTTGGTATGAGTCGCTACCATGGTGAAATGATAAAATAAACTGAACCGATTAAACTGTACAACACTGTATTAAATCACGTCTAAAATGTCAAAAAAAAAAAAAAAAAACTGACAATAAATAAAACGTCTATATTACAGAGTGACTTAATAATAATCATCAGTTAGAATTCAAATTTCATTTGATCCTGTTTTTAATAAAATATGTAAATTAAAATGCTATATTTTTTGAAAATAAATTGTTAACGGAAATAGCTTCCTATAATATATTGGGTCAACCATATTTTTAATTATTTTTTATTTTAAATGTTTTATTGTTAAAAATCCATGCATGTAAAAAATTTCTGTAAAAATCTGTAAAAATCTATAAAAAATATTTTATTACTTCACTTAAAGATGTCGCTCTACAGAAAAGTGTGACCTTTTATTAAAATTATGTGTTCTTTAATTCTCAATATACTCGAAGGAAATTGCAGATTTGTAGTATAATAGTTGATAAATTTATTTTGTTATTACATACTTATTGTAAACTGATTTACAAATTTAACAATAAAAATTGAAAATTTTTTTTAAACTTTCACATAAATATTTCAAAATAATTTAAAGGAACTAATTTTGTATCTAACTGATTTCAAACTATTTTAAAAACAATATACATATTTCTTTGAACAAAACCGAATATCTTAGCGTCATATTGAATTTTTCGCCTAATCACTTACTTGAGGCAACTAGAACTCTAGCTAAAACAAAGATTATTTGATAAAGGATATTATTCAAATCGATTACTACTTTAAGAATAATATCAATGTGATAGATATATACTTAAATCACAACTTTATTGGTATAATAATAACCAATCATATGACGCACCTTGAAAATACGGTGATTAGATTTTGTTGCAAGGCAGAGTAAGAAGAATAAAGTTTATACTGAAAAAAAAAAGTATTACGTTGTGGATTATTGATCGAAGATTGGACTGTTTTTGGTAAACTAAATATAGCCTTTTCATTCATTCGTTCGCCTGCCAGCTCATGTTTTTTTTTATTTTGAATAAATATCTTATTATTTTTGTATTATTTGCTTTAAAACTTTTGTTTTTTTTTTCGAATAGTGATTGTATTGAAAAACAAAAAAATTAATTATGACAACACTTCGAATCGGTCGTTGTCCTGTCGACAATCTTTTTTTCTCACAAATACAAACTATACGAATTTACGAAATTTATTACAAAAATAGTTTGGTGGCTATTTTAAAATTTTTAAAACCTGTATAAAAGTACGGAAAATATTAAAGATTTTATCAATATTACAATCATTTTCGCTGACATTATTATATAAAATCATAAATTTTAATAAATTTTCTTTAAATTGTTTCGCTATGAATTTTATGAATATTTTTTTAATAATAATTTGGAATCTAACATTGGTACATTTATTCAATACTTAATTTTGTAGAAATTTTATTTAATTGATAAACTATTTAATTCAATATAGATTAGATATAGTACTTCACAAATTGCGGGAGTAAATTTATTAAATACTGTACAAGGACCTGTTCCCAATCAACCACCAAATCTTGTAAATGTAAATGCTTTAAATACTGTACTGAGTCCACCAACAGGAAATAATCCGATACCATTGATACCAACTTCAGTTATTCCACCAGTCACAGGTGTTCCACCACCTTCAGTGATTCCGCCAGTAGGAGGTGTAATTCCACCAGTTGGAGGAGGTGTTGTTCCACCAGTCACTCCTCCGGCCGGCGGAGGTATTATTCCTCCAGTTATTGGAGGTATTATTCCTCCAGTTGTCGGAGGTATTATCCCTCCAGTGGTTGGAGGTATTATCCCTCCAATCATTGGTGGTGTTGTTCCTGGTGGATCAAATTCAACAATACCTTTAATTAATATTGGCCTACTATCTCCTACTTCTGGAGGCGCATCTTTACTTAGTTTGTCCATTTTAACAAGTGGTATACTTGGTTCATCAGGCAGTATCTTACCACTCGCCGTTATAAATATTTTAAGTGGATCTGGTAATACGGTTTCCAATAGTCCATTTTTAATATATATTAATATTTTGAATGGAAATATATTTGGTAATTTAGTAATAAATACCGGATATTGTGGAAATTCAAATAATCATCCAACACCACCACCCCCCCCACCACCACCACCACCGCCTCCATCATGTAATCCTCAAACTCAAATTTATTGTTGTAAACCACCATCTCCACCAAGTTGTCCAAATTCATGTTCACCACTTTTAGTATGTAATATATGTTGAAAGTAAGCCGTTAAAGCGATAAATTAATATTAATGTTTACGTTTTTATTTATGGTACGTTAAGTTTCTTGTAATTTCGATAATACAATAATAAAAAGAAGCAGTATTTAATATTTTTTATTGTTTTCTTATAATATATAATCACAATATTTATTAAATTTAAATTTTTATGTTACATTATATATTTTACATATAGGTACTGCACTCATTGAAACATTGGGGAGTTCTTTATATTTTTTAAGCAAACTGGCTTAGTTTTATGCACATAAAGAATATTGCAATAAAAACCGGATAAGTGTTTCTATTTAGCAGCGTGTTTCACTTTGCCATCGTATTTGAGGTCGCAAATTGCTTCCATATGATTCTTTTATAATCATCTTCACATTTAACGGATTTTTATAATTAACCTAACTTGCATAACTGCTTAGATTTTTCAGTTTAGTTGTAGCCATCTTTGCTTAATACAAACAATTTTTGCACCATTTTTGAAGGGATCACGTTGCAGCCTAAACTCTTTAATATTTTTAGAAAAGCAATTCAGTAGATTTTACTGTAGAATACAAAAATTTAAAAAAACAACACAAAACCCAACGAAAATATTTCGCTCACCCGCTAGGGATAACAAAAAATAAATATTATAATTTTACGAATATCAAAAAGAAAATTGAACTTTTGGCTTAATTTAAATGAATCTTGAAATTATTTTTTTAAAAAAACTTCTTTTTTTTTTTTTTAAAAAGTCTTTCTTTAACATTTACAAAATATTTATATTATAAGTATATGTAAAAAAAACATAATTATTTACTCATTTTAATTTGTTTTTCACGTTTACGTGTGTCAGAGATTCTCAATTTTACTACAGCACATTTAAATTTAACTTTTAAGTTTTTTTTTTGTAGCTACAAAATAATCTAGTTGGGTAGCTTTTATATAGTATGTAAATTAAAGTTCAAATTCAAGAATGTTAACGTACACAACATTATTTTATATTTACTGCCAATCAATTGTGTCAACTTAATGACGTTCTTAAAATGTTACAATGCCCTCTCACGTTTTCTTATTTTCCCATAATTTTATTATTTATTTAATTAACAATTCTTTGCAATGAACGTCTTAAGTAAATATATTATTGTTAAAATAATAATGGACTTCCAATGAAATTATATAAAAAGTCCAGCAAATGTAAGGAATTTTATTAGTATCGTGAACATCTCTTGTGGATATTATACACAATATTAAAGTGAAACTATTCTACAAATATTATATTATTCGAAATATGAATCTTATAATTGTTTTAACTGTAATATTTTTGGTAAATAATTCAACAAACCTTAAAAAAAAAAATAACAATTAAATAACAATATTTATTTAGGTTAAATTTAGCAGCGCACAGGTTCCAGGAGTATTAGATGTAGATATTCTCAATACTAATAATCCACCAGATGCCACTCCACCTGTAGTCGATGTAGATCTTTTGAACATTAACAATCCACCTGCATCACCTACAGGCGCTGGTCCTGTAGGTCCTCCACCTCTAGTAGATGTAGATGTCTTGAATGTTGGTCCCCCAGATTCTGGTACGGTAACAGTTGATATTTTGAATACTCCACCGCCACCTGGTACTCCACCACAAAATTTCGATGTGACAATAACAACATCTGGTACAATATGCCAACCAGGTTGTAATGCACCTCTTACAATTATAAGGCTTGATACTTGCAGCGGTAATACAATGTCAAATAGTCAATATTTAATATATGTCAAGGTTGTGAATGGAAAACTGGTTGGTAATTTAGTTATGAATCCTTTATTATGTGGAACATCATGTCATCCTCAACCACCACCGCCGTGTTCTTCAGGACAACAAATTTATTGTTGTAAAACAACATCTTCAACAAGTTGCAATCCATGTACTCCAGCTTTAATATGCAATTTATGTTCTTAAAATTCACTTATATGGATTCCGTGTTTGATATTTTTTTATCATATTAAAAAATGAAATAATTAAAAAAAAAATATAATAATTTGTTTATTGCTTCTCGCTTACATTACATTTCTATAGTTTTATTCCACTATTGTTTCTGTAGTTTTTTCATTTCAAATTAAAAAAATTATCAAAGTAAACGATTTAATCGCTCCTTTTAGGATATTAATATTTTACATAATATAATTATGAAAAGGATGAAAAAATCAAATGAAACTAAAAAATGTTGTCGTGAATATGAAATTAATTTGAATTGATTTGAGGGTTATAATTAACTTTAAATTTTTTTAACTGCGTCGAGCTTTTCTATTGAAATTTATATTTTTGTATAATGCATAATATTAATTCCGTATCAGTCTATTCTGTACTTCATCAAAACTCTTTGAAATTGCAATTCAAAACGTAAATACGTAAATTTTTTCTGAACGTTGGCAGCAATTTTAGTTCCTTGAATTGCAATCCCAGAAACTAAGCAATATGTCGCCAAATGTTATATGTTCTTGCGATTGTGTGTTTCAAACAAAGAGGTGTTGATAGCTATTTCATATAAACTATACTTTGTAATAATGTAGATCACTTTTTAAAGCAATGTGAAGCCGGTAATTTTTTCATGCCTCTGTATCTCAATTGATAATCGTTTGAAAGACTTAAAGTGAAAAAATGGCTTTAAAAATTTATTTTTCTGTAGAGACTCACTTTTCTGTATCAAGATGGCTTTATCCGAGAGATGCATTTTTTCCTCTTGTAATAACCTTTTAATTAAGTCTTCTTCTTTTATTTATAGTTTCCTTTTAAGATTTTGCTACCCAAGTTTGGTTTATTATGTTATATATACTTCAAAACAAGGTTCTCCTCATTTAATGAAGAGTTTTATTGCAAAATCGAAGTTCAAGTCAAACCAGTTCAAGTTAAGATTGATTCTGAAAGTAAACTGCGCATATTTTCACAATTAAACTTCAATAACTCCCAAAACTTAAATTTTTATTGCAATATTACTCCCGAAATCATACAAAATAAAACAGAAAATTATTCCGATGGTAAATATGTGAAAAATGTGTAAGACGTAATATGTGTTATATTTATATTAGCAAGCTTTAATGCTTAAAATTTAATAAAATTTAATAGCTGTACAAAACCAAACTTTACTATGAAGCGATAAATATTAAAAATCCTAAAATTATGCAAATTAAAATAATACTCAAAATACTTAAAACCATTTTCATAAGTTTTTCTTAACATATTGTAATAAATTTGTAAGGTATGCAAATGTATATTACATCATTTGCAAATCTAAATGTGCGCAAGTTATATTGACTGGATTTTTTTATATACATATTTTTTATATTTATATAAAAAATATATATAAAATATTATTTCAGCTTTAAAAAATTTTGAAGGTATAAGTACAGGACTTTTACATACACTGAATAAAATTGAAGAGTAATAAAACAATAAATGTACCTCATGAAATCTCTTAAAAATTGCAATTGAAAACGTAATATGTAAATTTTTTCTGAACGTTAGTAGCAATTCTAGTTTCTTGTATCCCACAATGCAAGGCAGAATTGCTATCCCAGAAAGGTGTTGATCTTTTCTATCCGTAACATGTTAATTTTTCGAAGAATACAAATATTGCAAATCTATTCCTAAATTTATGCAATTCAACTCAATTTCGAATTTTGGTGTAAATGCTAATAACAATTGCGTTTTTAGCATAGCAAGCTTGTATTAATTTGAACACTGGGAAATAATAATCTGAAATATAGATTTACATAATTATTATGTGCATTCTTGTAGAATATTGAATTCTTAGTAGATTTGACTTAGTAGATGTACTCCCGTTCATCCATCCCTTTATCACAATGGCATATCAAAGAGTATTTGGTGTAAGCTTAATAAATTAAAAAAAATTAAGCTAGGGGATAACCAGATAATTATTGTAAAGTTAGCCAGATAATAATTCGAATGGGTATGGAACAGTAATTTGGGTATATTTCAAATATGGTTTGAAATTTTGTAAATACGGTAAAATAGTAAAGTAAAAATACTTAATTGAAATAGACGTTTTATGAAAATTTCGATAGCTTCAGAAATATTAAATTTCAGATATAAACGAAGAGACGAAATTAATTCGCAACGTTTTATTTGCTTTTCCTTTTTAACATTTTCCAAAAAAAAATTGAAAAACAAAGTGCTTATCAGTTTCTTTCTGTCCATCTACGAACATGTTTGCAAAACTTTTATATCCTTGAAGATAGAAGGCTCAAATCTCATATTTACTAGCCACGTATTTCCGAAGAAGAGAATTTTTAGCTCTCTCATCCTCTAAAAGTTATAGCCACCAAAACTAATTATTGCATGAAAACAATCAAAAGCAGTCTGAAAATTTAGCAGCTATTAGACACTAATAATTAGTTCAGAAGAAAATTTTATTTCCCCCTTCACCCCCTCTGAAATTGTTGCCTTTCAAAATCATGTAAAATACAAATTTTTAACAGCTTATATTTCTGAAACTGTAAGCTTTTCCTAATTTTTATAAATGCAGAAAGGTAACGGTAAATTTCATGACGATAAAAAATATAAATATTTTTCTGAAATCAGGAAATTAGTACTTAAATTCGAGCATTATGTTACCGTCAATTCAAATAATTTTTTTTTGGTTTATTTCAAAAATAGAATATATTGCTCACCCCAAACGTATGCAATATTTTTAAACATATTTCTATATGAGTAAAAGAAATTTTAATAATGTAGTGCATCGCAAGATTGTTTTTAAAAGCAGTATCTTCCTTTGTTGAAGGGAAAAGTGCTACATTACAAACCATTGGATTGACTCAACTATATTTAGATTTATTTTTTTTTGTAACAATATCACTTATGAAAATTAACTTTATATGTATAATATGTATATATTTTTGTTTAAATATTTTCAAGCAAGTAACTTATCAACAATTGCTTGAATTAATTGAACAATTGCTTGGTGATTTCTTGAATTAGTCCATAAAGTACATTTTATAACTGGACCATTAATTTCTAAATATTAACAACTGCTAAACACAAATTGTTCGTGTTTTCATTGCCTGGGGTAGCATGCAGATAGCCAACTTAATTTTGTTCTCTGGTTTTACACATAAAAACAAAAATCGTTACAACTAATATTTCGTATCACTTGAGCATTGACATGAAATTTAAAAAAAAAAATTCATTAACCAAAATTGTTTTATACCCTAAAAATAAGTTTGTTTTAAAAATACTTTAATAACTTTCAAGTTCAATATCACTTATAAAATCAATAAAATTGCAACTTTTTGGATGATTTTATTTATTTTAAATTTTTTATAAAGAATCAATGGACATTTTATCTAAAATTATAACAAGAAACTAAAGGTAAATGCACTAAAATTTAAATAAAATATTTTAAAATTTAATATTCTACCTTGGTACCTTTAAAAAAAAAATTATTTTTTATTTTTGTTACTACCTTTGCGTAGACAGTTTTTTAACTATGAATGCTTTGTTTGAGTAAAACAATCAGGTAAAGTTGCAGATTTTTTATAGATTCTATAAAAACCTAAGTATATCAAGAAACTTAAAGCAGTTCCTCTATGAAAACTTGTTTAGTTTCGCAAGAAAGTCATTTGAAAAATTTGATTAATTTGTTTTAGAAACCTTACATTTAAAAATTCAATAATGAAATTAAACAAGTATTGACTTTTACCGAAATGGCAATGTTGTTAGTAGCCATTTTGTAAGTTTTTTTAACCTTTTTACTTAACTTAATAATAATTTATTTAAGATATGTGATTTTATTTTTGGATTTTTCTGTTTGATTAAACAAGTAAATTTTTTTAGTTGAATCTAAAATTAAAAACAAATGTCAATATGAAACTCAATTCAATTAAATCTACAATTCTATTTATATTGTTTAAAATATAAAGCGTACCATTTAAATCAATCCAAACTTTAGAATTAACGATTATTTCAATCAGAATAATTAAAAAATTGCTATATAAATAGTTGAAATCCAACATATGAAGTTATCATTCGTTCGCGAATAATTGGAAGTCCACTTAAGTCATTAAGACAAAAGATTAACAAAAAAAACAAAAATGTTTGTGTTAACTTTAATATCCTTAGCATTGACATTTGGATTGGTAAGTTATATAAACACAAAAAAATAAAAGATCGAAATTAAAAAAAAAACTATTTTCAGTGTTATGGTAATCCATGTGGCGGAACTTCCCCTGTTGTAACTCTACCAATAATAACAGGACCAATAAGTACAAGCAGTAGTTTTAGTGATGCTTTTGCATCTAGTCAAGCAATAGCTACTGGCTTAGATTCTACGGCTTCAAGTTTAGCTAGCTCTTTAGCTGCAGCTAATTCTCAAAGCTATAGCGGTATTTTGGGTGGCAGTGTTTCATTTGCAACCGGCGCCGCTGATAGTTTAGCGAACTCAGTAGCTTGGACCGGATCACAAACGGCAGATTTATCAGCTAGCTTAAGTGAAGCTAGCTCAATTAGTGATTCTCTTTCATTAAGCGGATTTTATGGAACACCTTTAGATTTTGCGACAGGTTTTGCAAATACATTGGCTTTAGCAGACAGTTCTAGTAATGCTGTAAGTTCCAGTTCTTCTAACGGTGCAGGAAATGCTTACAGCTTTAGTTCAGGCACTGGTGCTGGTAATAGTTATACCTGGACTATACCTAGCTCTTCTGGAGGATCACAAAGTTCGAGTAGTGCAAACAGTGCTAGTAATGCAGTAAGCTCTAGTTCATCTAATGGATTAGGCAGTGCTTACAGTTTTAGTTCAGGCACTGGAACTGGTAACAGCTACACCTGGGTTGTACCCAGTTCTTCAGGAAGCTCACAAAGTTCGAGTAGTGCGAATAGTGCTAGTAACGCAATAAGCTCTAGTTCATCTAATGGATTAGGCAGTGCTTATAGCTATAGTTCCGGCAGTGGACTTGGCAGCAGTTACAGTTATTCCAGTTCTCCTGCAACTTCACAAAGCTCAAGCGTTGCTCAGAGTTCTGCAAATGCCCAAAGTGCTAGTTCGTCGACCATATTAGGTATTGCCGAGTCTTCAAGTACAGCAAATTCGTTAGCTACCGCAGTTAGCTCTGCCACATCACAAGCTACTAGTATTGCTTCTAGTTCAGCAGCTACTTTGAGTAGTGCAGTGGCATCTTCCGTAGTAACTCAAACATTAACTATACTGAGCAGTCTTTCTAGCACAATTAGTATTGCGTTTTCACAAATTCTTGCATTGACCAGTGGAGTAACAGGAATTTTGTCTCTTCTTTTAACATTACTCGGAAGCATTGGAATAGTTACGCTAGATTTACAAGCATTTCTCAATATTCTTTTGGGGTTAAACCTTAATGGTGTTGGTGCGGTTTTGGGTAATCTGTTAGTACTCCTTGGAAATTTATTACAACCTGTTGTGGGAATTATTTCAGGATGTGGTCCGTTATCAAATTTACTGCCAATTCTCGTCGGGTCTAATACCATTTCTGTCATAAACAACTTATTTGCTCAAATAGGAGCGGTAATTAACGCTCTTTTACAATCAGTTGGTGGTACATCAATAACTTTAACCAATGGAATATTATTAGCACAACAGCAAATATTAGTAGGAAGTAATGGAATTCAAGCAATTTTAGCTCTTGTACAATCAACTTTAGGATTAATTATAAGTCAGACAACATCTACTTTAATCGGGCTCTTGCAAACCTTAGGAGTTGGAGGAAGTTTACAAATATTACTTAACGGACTATTAAATGGTGTTTTTGGACTTATTTTGCAACTGGTTGGCGTAATATCAAATGACAAAATTTGCGCTTTATTATCTTCATTATTCACTCTATTAATAAAATTAGGTGAATTACTTAGTACCACATTTAAAAATTTAGCTGCTATATTCGGCGGATGCGGTTGTTCTTGTACTCAAGATAAAATAGTTGCAGCTTTAATAATATTGCGACAATTAATTGGGTCAATATCAGTTCTTGTTACAGGACTTGTTGGTTTTAGTGGTGGGTTCAATATTATTGGGCAAGTATTGCCTTGCTAAATATAACATTAGATTCAATGTGAATAAAATTTTGACAGCAAACTTTAAATTACTAAACTAACCAATTTTACCATTATGGTTCCAATAATTTAAGAGTTTTCATAAATAAATTTTCAATAAAATTGAACATTTGGTAAAAAATTCTTTGTTTTTTCTTTTTTTATAATCTTTAAGTTTACAACAAATAAGTTTTCATTGAAAAATTAAATTTCAAATTTCTATTTTAAGTATAAAGATTTTACATATTAAGTAAATTGTTTCTTGAACTACAAATCAATAATTAGTACTCAAAATTTTGAAATTTGTAAGTATTTTTTCAAAGGTGTAATAATTCTAATAACAAAACATCAATAATTAGACTTATTCAATTATTCGAAAGTTGAAACGAAATTCTTAAATTTCGTCTGCTGGTATTGGATAAAGGAAAGTAGTCATTCCTTCCTGAAAAATTTATTTCCAAATTAAAAATATTAAACAGCATTGGTATATTTTTTAAGGAATGCAACAAATAGTAGACATTTTTCATTAATCTAGTAGTTGTGAAAAATATTATAAGCTTAAGAAAACGTTCTTATGATCACAATGTCATTGAAATTTTAATAGCATAAGTAGTTAAGCAAAATTACAATATAATGTAATTTTTATCTGTGAAATAAAGTAAAGTATAAAAATAAAAATTTTTATATTCTCTAATATAGGATTTAAAGCCATCCAAAAAAAATTTATAAAGAGGCTTAACTATACTTGTTAACTATATTAAACTTGTTAGCTATATTAAATAAACTATATAAAGGTATCTTAAATAATGATTTTTTGTAATTAGTCAAGTAGTCAAATATTTGCTCAATTACTTAAACCTTAATTGGATCAGTAACTTCTCTTAAAATTCATTATTCCTTTACCTTTTAACTTGATCCAGTGATCAAGTTAAAAGGTTTTAAGACAGCTGTTTTATAACAATTTCTACTACATTTGTATTTCATTTTCGGTAATTAGCATACTTTTTAATATTCTTAAAAATTAAAATTCTTTTGGTGGACATAATACTTTTAATTCCTTGCTGAAATACCAAATGAGAGTTTTAAAAACATATTCAAACCGAAGGAACCTTAAATATATTAAAAAGCTAAAATAAATTAAATTAACAATTTTTTGCTTTATGCCTTATCATTAGGAAACTTCCCTGCCTCATGTTAAGCCAATAATCTTGCAGCCTAATTTTTTATTGATAGAAATTGAAATTTTCATACGTAAAAATAATTATTATTGATGATGCTGACAATAAATTAATAATTTCTATATTACATAATTATGATGTGAAGTTTAGTTTTACAATATTGTAAATACTATGCTTTATAATGTTGGAAAGTAACTTAAAATTTTTAAAGAAATCAATGTATTTTGTAAAATTAATTACAATATATATTTTATGTATACTCTCTCGGATAAACCCTAATTTACTGTTTGTTGGACATAAGAAAAATTTATGTAAATGCATAATATTGTGACCAGAACTACCAGAAATATGTATTTTTTAATTTTAATATTTTTTAATTGAATTATAAAGCTAAATCAAATAATTCGGGGGCTTTTTGATTTCGGAACCCTAAACTTTAACTTATCATGAAATTATGAGTATATTTGCCAATAAATTAAACATAGTTTCTTTTTATTTATTTTTATTTCTTATTTGTTTGACTTTCTTTACATAAATCATGCTGGATTTATTTAAAGTAAGATAAAAATAAAAGTTTCACATAGAAACTGATAAAATTGTTTAACATATAATGAACGGGCCTTAAAACATATTATGTATATATTTTGAAAAATAATGGCTAAAATTTCCTATAATATATTTATTATATGTAAAATTTACTAAATAAGAACTATGTATTCTTTATTATAAAACAGTAATTATTTATAACAAAAGTTTAAATGAATTTAATTTAATGAAATCTAAATCAACATTTTTCATAAGATTACTTTTAATTGACTTTTATAAAAGTAGTTATACAGCCCTTACAAAATTTACGTTACCGCAGAAATTGCTGTATTGCTGAAATTCACGAATGAAAGAAACTTCATATATCACGATGTTAAACTTTTAGATATGCGAAAACTTTCATCATCTTTTAGAACCAGGTTAATTTGTAAAAATTAGAGAAATACTGTTGTAACTGGTAAAATTTCAGGTGTTACCATACAAACTATTAGTAATTATATGGGAAACTATTAGTAATTATACCTGTACAGACGTATGTTCGAAAGGTTTGCATGGGTATAATTACTAATTTAAGGGTAAATTTATCGCTCTAAGAAATTATTGTCTGAGACATAAACCATTATTTCTTTGCGTTACATATATGTTTTTGATCAGCGTCGAATTCTGAGTCTGTAATGGTAAAAACCGGAGCCCTATTTAAATTGGATAGTCAGCGGTGGTTCGGGTAGCTGTTACGCAACTTAAAAAACTAATTGGCTATATTTTAGAAAGCTATCTTATCGAAATTTGGCACAAGCAAACATATTATTAAAGCTGTTATGTGTGATAAAAATTATTGAAATTACTTGACTTCTTCTAGTAGCCGCCATACAACTTTAAAAGTTACTTGGTCATAGCTTAGAAATTGTGGAAGCCACGGTACAGAAGTTTTGCAAAAACTATTATGGTGAAATGGTCATAATTTTCGGATGAAGCAGTTAAGATATCATGAGCACTTGTGATAGCTGCCATACAACTTCGAAAGTTATTTGGCTAGATCACTGAAATTAAAAGATCTTAAGAACTAAAATTTCAGACAAGCAAATATCTTATTAGGACTCTTATGTTTAATAAAACTAGTTGAAATATTTTGACTTGTGATGGTAGCTGCCATACAACTTTGCCATTTGGAAAGCCATTTGGTCGCATATTATGAAAAATATTAAAATTAAAGTGCTAAAATTTTTCATAAACAAAATGGTTTATGAAAAATTTCCCTATTCTGCTTTTTTTTATAATTTTTTAAGTTGTTACAATGTTAGACAAATTTCGCAATAATTCCA
Organism: Condylostylus longicornis; assembly: GCF_029603195.1. Lineage (NCBI taxonomy): Eukaryota > Metazoa > Arthropoda > Insecta > Diptera > Dolichopodidae > Condylostylus > Condylostylus longicornis. The sequence continues at coordinate 5,973,856 of NW_026578000.1, forward strand.
TAAAAGCCCCCAAAACTGCCATTTATTTTTAAACTCAGCAGATGAAAGAACACATTTTGTGCTACTGCATAGAAACGAAATTTTGATGGTGATGCAATTTCAAAAAAAAAAAAAACTTTTAAAAACAGTTTAATTTCTAACTTCACGTTCTTTGCAATTACCAAATCTCTCTTTCTGCTAAATATTTTTTAAAAAAAATTTACCGAAAGAATCTCAAATAAAATATACGATTCGCCGAAAATAATTTTCAATTCTATAATTTGACTGCCAGCGTTTCAAAAAGAATATGTTATTTTCAAAAATTAAATTCAACTTCAATTCAATACCAAATAAGAATAAGAAAATCTATCTAAATATAAAAAAATCAACTATTTTTAAAATAATACACCTCACAACCTTACAACTAACCAAACAAAAAGATATTTTAATATCATCTAAAATTAAAAAAAGTCCCGAAACAAATCATCTTATTTTAATAAAATTATTTATAGAATATTATAAATATTACATACATATTTCGATACCATTAACTTTTGGAAAAAATTTTAAAAAAGTTTAGTATAAATACGTGATTTACATTAATTGAGTTATCATTCGCTTGCGAATAGTTAAAAGTTATATTATCAGAACTTAACTAAAACACTACTTAAACCTTTTAAAAAAATTGTAAAAATGAAGGCATTTTTACTTCTTACATTGGCGCTAACATGTACGAAGGTAAGATGTTACATATTTATCACAATATTTGTAAAGGATTTCATAAGATATATTTATTATAGATATCGGCAAATCCGTGTTCTCCCGTACCACCTGCACCACCACCAGCACCACCTTGTTCCTCTCCACCTGCTGGATCTCCTATACTAGGTCTATCCTTAACTTCGAGTTTAAGTTCTGCTGTAGCTGGAGCGGGAAGCCTTACAAGTAGCACCAGTGGCTCTGGCGCTGCAAGTTCAGCCCAAAGTTCTGGTCTTGGCTCAGCCGTTTCTTCTGCCATCGGTGGAGCTGGCAGTCTTGCAAGTTCCGCAGCATTGGCAGCAGCATCAGCAACAAGCTCAAGCTCTTCCAGCGGTAACAGTGGTTCAAATTCTGTAAGTTCAGCACAAGGATCCGGTATTGGAGCAGCCATTGCTTCAGGTAGTGGCGGAGCAGCAAGTCTTGCAAGTGCCGCAGCATTAGCTGCAGCAGCAGCAAAAAGTTCAAGTTCGTCCAGTGGTATTGGGGGTTCAAGCTCCTCCAGCTCAGCACAAGGATCTGGTATTGGAGCAGCCATTGCTTCAGGTAGTGGCGGAGCAGCTAGTCTTGCAAGCGCAGCAGCATTGGCAGCAGCAGCAGCAAAAAGTTCAAGTTCATCCAGTGGTAGTGGGGGTTCAAGCTCCATTAGCTCAGCACAAGGATCTGGTATTGGAACAGCCATTGCTTCAGGTAGTGGCGGAGCAGCTAGTCTTGCAAGCGCCGCAGCATTGGCAGCAGCAGCAGCAAAAAGTTCAAGTTCATCCAGTGGTAGTGGGGGTTCTAGCTCCGTTAGCTCAGCACAAGGGTCAGGTATTGGTGCAGCCATTGCTTCAGGTGGTGGCGGAGCTTCTAGTCTTGCAAGCGCCGCAGCTTTAGCAGCAGCAGCAGCAAAAAGTTCAAGTTCGTCCAGTGGTATTGGGGGTTCAAGCTCCTCTAGCTCAGCACAAGGATCTGGTATTGGAGCAGCCATTGCTTCAGGTAGTGGCGGAGCAGCTAGTCTTGCAAGCGCCGCAGCATTGGCAGCAGCAGCAGCAAAAAGTTCAAGTTCATCCAGTGGTAGTGGGGGTTCAAGCTCCATTAGCTCAGCACAAGGATCTGGTATTGGAGCAGCCTTCGCTTCCGGTGGTGGCGGAGCAGCTAGTCTTGCAAGCGCCGCAGCTTTGGCAGCAGCAGCAGCAAAAAGTGCAAGTTCATCCAGTGGAAGTGGGGGTTCAAGCTCTATTAGCTCAGCACAAGGTTCTGGTATTGGAGCAGCTATTGCTTCAGGTAGTGGCGGGGCAGCAAGTCTTGCAAGTGCCGCAGCATTAGCTGCAGCAGCAGCAAAAAGTGCAAGTTCATCCAGTGGTAGTGGGGGTTCAAGCTCCATTAGCTCAGCACAAGGTTCAGGTATAGGTGCAGCAGTTGCTTCAGGTAGTGGCGGAGCCGCTAGTCTTGCAAGCGCTGCAGCTTTGGCAGCAGCAGCAGCAAAAAGTGCAAGTTCATCCAGTGGTAGTGGGGGTTCAAGCTCTATTAGCTCAGCACAAGGTTCTGGTATTGGAGCGGCCTCTGCTTCCGGTGGTGGCGGAGCAGCTAGTCTTGCAAGCGCCGCAGCTTTGGCAGCAGCAGCAGCAAAAAGTACAAGTTCATCAAGTGGTAGCGGGGGTTCAAGCTCCATTAGCTCAGCACAAGGTTCAGGTATAGGTGCAGCCGTTGCTTCAGGTAGTGGCGGAGCCGCTAGTCTTGCAAGCGCCGCAGCTTTGGCAGCAGCAGCAGCAAAAAGTTCAAGTTCATCCAGTGGTAGTGGGGGTTCAAGCTCCATTAGCTCAGCACAAGGATCTGGTATTGGAGCAGCCATTGCTTCAGGTAGTGGCGGAGCAGCTAGTCTTGCAAGCGCCGCAGCATTGGCAGCAGCAGCAGCAAAAAGTTCAAGTTCATCCAGTGGTAGTGGGGGTTCAAGCTCCATTAGCTCAGCACAAGGATCTGGTATTGGAGCAGCCTTCGCTTCCGGTGGTGGCGGAGCCGTTAGTCTTGCAAGCGCTGCAGCTTTGGCAGCAGCAGCAGCAAAAAGTGCAAGTTCATCCAGTGGAAGTGGGGGTTCAAGCTCTATTAGCTCAGCACAAGGTTCAGGTATAGGTGCAGCCGTTGCTTCAGGTAGTGGCGGAGCCGTTAGTCTTGCAAGCGCTGCAGCTTTGGCAGCAGCAGCAGCAAAAAGTGCAAGTTCATCCAGTGGTAGCGGGGGTTCAAGCTCCATTAGCTCAGCACAAGGTTCAGGTATAGGTGCAGCCGTTGCTTCAGGTAGTGGCGGAGCCGTTAGTCTTGCAAGCGCTGCAGCTTTGGCAGCAGCAGCAGCAAAAAGTGCAAGTTCATCCAGTGGAAGTGGGGGTTCAAGCTCTATTAGCTCAGCACAAGGTTCAGGTATAGGTGCAGCCGTTGCTTCAGGTAGTGGCGGAGCATCTAGTCTCGCAAGTGCCGCAGCTTTGGCAGCAGCAGCAGCCAAAAGCTCAAGTTCTTCCAGTGTTGGCGGGGGTTCTAGCTCCGTTAGCTCAGCACAAGGTTCAGGCATTGGTGCAGCCATTGCTTCAGGTAGTGGCGGAGCCGCCAGTCTTGCAAGCGCCGCAGCTTTGGCAGCAGCAGCAGCCAAAAGCTCAAGTTCTTCCAGTGTTGGCGGGGGTTCTAGCTCCGTTAGTTCAGCACAAGGATCCGGTATTGGATCAGCCATTGCTTCAGGTAGTGGTGGAGCCGCCAGTCTTGCAAGTGCCGCAGCTTTAGCTGCAGCAGCAGCACAAAGCTCAAGTATATCTAGTGGTAGCGGGGGTTCTAGCTCCGTCAGCTCAGCACAAGGATCCGGTATTGGAGCAGCCATTGCTTCAGGTAGTGGGGGAGCCGCCAGTCTTGCAAGCGCAGCGGCTTTGGCAGCAGCAGCAGCTAAAAGTTCTAGCTCCTCCAGTGGTAGTGGGGGTTCAAGCTCCATTAGCTCAGCACAAGGATCCGGTATTGGAGCAGCCTTTGTTTCTGGCAGTGGCGGAGCCGCTAGTCTCGCAAGCGCAGCCGCTTTAGCTGCAGCAGCAGCACAAAGTTCAAGTTCATCCAGCGGTAGTGGGGGATCTGGCTCCGTTAGTTCAGCACAAGGTTCAGGTATTGGAACAGCCATTGCTTCCGGTAGTGGCGGAGCCGCTAGTCTTGCAAGCGCTGCAGCTTTGGCAGCAGCAGCAGCAAAAAGTTCAAGTTCATCCAGCGGTAGTGGGGGTTCTAGCTCCGTTAGCTCAGCACAAGGATCCGGTATTGGAACAGCCATTGTTTCAGGTAGTGGTGGAGCTGCCAGTCTTGCAAGTGCCGCAGCTTTAGCTGCAGCTGCAGCACAAAGCTCAAGTTCATCTAGTGGTAGCGGGGGTTCTAGCTCCGTCAGCTCAGCACAAGGATCCGGTATTGGAGCAGCCATTGCTTCAGGTAGTGGCGGAGCCGCTAGTCTTGCCAGTGCCGCAGCTTTAGCTGCAGCAGCAGCACAAAGCTCAAGTTCATCTAGTGGTAGCAGGGGTTCTAGCTCCGTCAGCTCAGCACAAGGATCCGGTATTGGAGCAGCCATTGCTTCAGGTAGTGGCGGAGCCGCTAGTCTTGCAAGTGCCGCAGCTTTGGCAGCAGCAGCAGCAAAAAGTTCAAGTTCATCCAGCGGTAGTGGGGGTTCTAGTTCCATTAGCTCAGCACAAGGATCCGGTATTGGAACAGCCATTGCTTCAGGTAGTGGTGGAGCCGCGAGTCTTGCAAGTGCTGCAGCTTTAGCTGCAGCAGCAGCACAAAGCTCAAGTTCATCTAGTGGTAGCGGGGGTTCTAGCTCCGTCAGCTCAGCACAAGGATCCGGTATTGGAGCAGCCATTGCTTCAGGTAGTGGTGGAGCCGCCAGTCTTGCAAGTGCTGCAGCTTTAGCTGCAGCAGCAGCACAAAGCTCAAGTTCATCTAGTGGTAGCGGGGGTTCTAGCTCCGTCAGCTCAGCACAAGGATCCGGTATAGGAGCAGCCATTGCTTCAGGTAGTGGCGGAGCTGCCAGTCTTGCAAGTGCCGCAGCTTTAGCTGCAGCTGCAGCACAAAGCTCAAGTTCATCTAGTGGTAGCGGGGGTTCTAGCTCCGTCAGCTCAGCACAAGGATCCGGTATTGGAGCAGCCATTGCTTCAGGTAGTGGTGGAGCCGCCAGTCTTGCAAGTGCCGCAGCTTTAGCTGCAGCAGCAGCACAAAGCTCAAGTTCATCTAGTGGTAGCGGGGGTTCTAGCTCCGTCAGCTCAGCACAAGGATCCGGTATTGGAGCAGCCATTGCTTCAGGTAGTGGTGGAGCCGCCAGTCTTGCAAGTGCTGCAGCTTTGGCAGCAGCAGCAGCAAAAAGTTCAAGTTCATCCAGCGGTAGTGGGGGTTCTAGTTCCATTAGCTCAGCACAAGGATCCGGTATTGGAACAGCCATTGCTTCAGGTAGTGGTGGAGCCGCGAGTCTTGCAAGTGCCGCAGCTTTAGCTGCAGCAGCAGCACAAAGCTCAAGTTCATCTAGTGGTAGCGAAGGTTCTAGCTCCGTCAGCTCAGCACAAGGATCCGGTATTGGAGCAGCCATTGCTTCAGGTAGTGGTGGAGCCGCCAGTCTTGCAAGTGCCGCAGCTTTAGCTGCAGCAGCAGCACAAAGCTCGAGTTCATCTAGTGGTAGCGGGGGTTCTAGCTCCGTCAGTTCAGCACAAGGATCCGGTATTGGAGCAGCCATTGCTTCAGGTAGTGGCGGAGCCGCTAGTCTTGCAAGTGCCGCAGCTTTGGCAGCAGCAGCAGCAAAAAGTTCAAGTTCATCCAGCGGTAGTGGGGGTTCTAGTTCCATTAGCTCAGCACAAGGATCCGGTATTGGAACAGCCATTGCTTCAGGTAGTGGTGGAGCCGCGAGTCTTGCAAGTGCCGCAGCTTTAGCTGCAGCAGCAGCACAAAGCTCAAGTTCATCTAGTGGTAGCGGGGGTTCTAGCTCCGTCAGCTCAGCACAAGGATCCGGTATTGGAGCAGCCATTGCTTCAGGCAGTGGCGGAGCCGCCAGCCTTGCAAGTGCCGCAGCTTTAGCTGCAGCAGCAGCACAAAGCTCAAGTTCATCTAGTGGTAGCGGGGGTTCTAGCTCCGTCAGCTCAGCACAAGGATCCGGAATTGGAACAGCCATTGCTTCAGGTAGTGGTGGAGCCGCCAGTCTTGCAAGTGCCGCTGCTTTAGCTGCAGCAGCAGCACAAAGCTCAAGTTCATCTAGTGGTAGCGGGGGTTCTAGCTCCGTCAGCTCAGCACAAGGATCCGGTATTGGAACAGCCATTGCTTCAGGTAGTGGTGGAGCCGCGAGTCTTGCAAGTGCTGCAGCTTTAGCTGCAGCAGCAGCACAAAGCTCAAGTTCATCTAGTGGTAGCGGGGGTTCTAGCTCCGTCAGCTCAGCACAAGGATCCGGAATTGGAACAGCCATTGCTTCAGGTAGTGGTGGAGCCGCGAGTCTTGCAAGTGCCGCAGCTTTAGCTGCAGCAGCAGCACAAAGCTCAAGTTCATCTAGTGGTAGCGGGGGTTCTAGCTCCGTCAGCTCAGCACAAGGATCCGGTATTGGAACAGCCATTGCTTCAGGCAGTGGCGGAGCCGCCAGTCTTGCAAGCGCAGCAGCTCTGGCTGCAGCAGCAGCACAAAGCTCCAGTTCATCCAGTGGAGGCTCGGGGGCTGCAAGTTCAGCTCAAGGTTCTGCTATTGGATCAGCGTTGGCTTCTGGTAGTGGTGGCGCTACAGGTTTAGCAAATACCGCTGCTTTAGCGGTAGCAACAGCCCAAAGCTCCAGTTCTTCAAACAATAATAGTGGTTCTTCTAGTGCTGCTACGTCATTAGCTGGCGCCGCATCAAATGCAATTGGTGCAGTTACTTCTCAAGCCAGTAGTACTGCTTCTAGTTCAGCATTCGCTATATCTCAAGCCTCCAATATAGTGACGAATCTTTCGAGTTCGTTAAGTGCTTCAGTAATCCAATTGCTAGGATTAGGTAGTGGAAGTGCCGGACTTTTATCTAATTTACTAGTATATATTGGAAACTTTGCTCCAGCTTTACTAGGAGATTTGAATAGTTCTTTAGCTTCCATCATAAATTCAACGCAATTGACTACGTTATTAACATCAATAATAGGAACAGTAAACCTTAACATTCAAATTCTTTTAAATACTATATTTGGGTTGAACGTAGGAGGCGTTGGTGCAGTTCTAGGAAATTTACTGATAATTCTCGGTAACTTACTACAACCTTTGATTGGAGGTGTAAGTGGTTGGAATGTGTTACAAAATGTACTTGGTGTTATTGGAGGTTCAGTATCTGGGGTCGCAGGCAACATATTTGCTCAGATTGGTCTTGTTCTTCAAGTGCTTCTTGGATCAGTTGGAGGCACCCAAATAATTTTAACAACTGGAATTGTATCAGCTCTGCAACAAATACTTATTGGAACTAATGGAATTCAAATTTTCGTTACTACTTTACTTTCTAACGTGCAGTTATTAATAAGTGAAGTATCAACTACATTACTTGGTCCTCTACAAAGTTTGCTGAGCAGCTTAGGAGCCGCTGGAAGCTTACAATTACTTATTAATGGACTACTGAATGGCGTTTTGGGACTTATCTTACAATTAGTCGGTTTCGTTTCCAATAAAACGCTTTGCGCACTCTTGTCATCGTTATTCAAGTTCTTAGCAGCAATTTCAGATGCTTGGTCAGCTATATTCACTAATTTAAAACTAATTATTGGAGGATGTGGTTGTGCATGTACGAGCGACACTATTGTTGCCATTCTTATAACTTTGCGTCAATTACTTGGTCAAATTTCTATTCTTACAACTGCGATTGCGGGATTGGGTGGTGGATTCGTTATTTTGCCACAACCTACTCCGTGTTAATCATCAGCACATCAATTTAATTTCACGAAGTCGATAGGAGCTATCGACTTGCATTTTCCGAAAATTTATTTAAAATATTTTTTTTAATTTATAAATAAATTAAAATTTTAATAAAATTATAATTTCATTAGAAAAATTTTTTTTCTTGCTTATTTGAAATTTTGCAAATTTACTATTTTCATCGAATTTTTCTAAATACAAAACATTTTGGTTTTGGATTACAAAAAGTGAAATTTAACAAATAACAAACAAAGTTAAAAAAAAAATTTTAAATTCAAAACTTACGGCGATAGTGAAACCGCGATAGCGATAATGTATACGCAGAAGTAATAAAGAGTTTCCAGGTAAAAATGATAATGTTCGATGTCTGCGAAGAAAAAAGCAACAAGTGAAAACGTTTCAGTCGTTGCACCTTTCATTATTACATAGCAGTTACTCTATACTTATAACATGCTGTACAGAATTACTTTATAGCAATTACTCGAACCTATGAAACCATTCTATAGAAACTTCACGGACCTATAATTGGACACATAACTGCCAAATATTATAAATCAAGTTTATTATTTTTCAAATATTTAAAATTCTCTAAACCTGTCAAGCAATTCAACCAAAACTTCAACAATGTATCTGACCTTTAATATTATTTTTCCGAATAATAAAATTTGCGTGTCTAAATCAACGCAGAATTTTACGCTGAGCAAGAATATATATACATATCCATTCCGCGGATAACTCCTTCAAGTTATTACAAACTCCATGTCAAAGTGCAAGGTATAAAAAGGAAATGGAAGAAGTTTCGAATTCATTTTGTTTGCTTTATTTTATTATATATATGTATATAGCTTCTACTATACGGGTAATAGGGCTAGAGACGTCGACAAACGTAATTACTTAGCCCCAGAAAAATATTTATTTTTATGACAAAATTTAATAAGAATATGTTATTTTATTGCATTAAATTTTTACAAATAGGATAATTTGAAAAAGTATTCAGGAGCCGAAACTTGCTGATATTGATTTGTAAGCTTTGTAAAGCTTCACAAAAAAAATAAAAATTTTTAAAGAAATGTTCATCCAACAAATCGCATTTTACGAACCTAAGACTTTTTTATACAAACTGTATGATATACGCCTTACTCTATATACGTTAGTATTAGTGTTAACTGATTCACGCATTTTATTCGCATGTATTAAAAAATCCAAATACATATGTGCATGGATTTTAGTAGCGAATTATTTTATGCGTAAACAGTAATTGACCGCTTAAAGTCAAGTACTAAATCGTTTAAAATAAGTGCTTATTGTCAAAGGTATTTTACAATTTTATGCGACATAACTGAAAGCGAAGTTCCAAAATAAATTACTGAAAAGATATTTTGGAACTTCGCTAATTATTTGTTTAATTATGTACTTTTTGGTAATTATTTTTAAGAGCTTTTCTTATTTCAAGTTTTATTTTATAAAATATTTGGAAAAAAAACATCTATATGCATGTTACGGGTGTGTTTTTGAAGAAAATAGAGTTGGATCAAACCAATGGTTTGTACTCGTATTGTAGTACTTTTCCCTTCAAAAATTGAAAAAACTGCTTTAAAATACAGTATATGTATATCTATCACACAATTAAAATTATTTTCATTCGTAAACGAAACTAATTCTAGGATTGCATATATTTAGGATGAGCGATTTATCTAGTCTTTAAAATAAAACAAAAATTAACTAAAAGAGGGGAAAAAGAAAACTAAAACATAATGTTCCATTTTAAGAGTTTATTGCATGAGTTAAAAAAAATAATTATATTTTTTAATGTCATGGAATTTACCGTTAGCTTTTTGCGTTTATAGAAATTTGAAAAAGCTTACGGTTTTGGAAATATAAGGCGTCAAAAATTCAAAATTTATAAATTTCAAGAGGCGATAAATTCAGAAAGGGTGGAAATGGAAAAAGATTTTTTTCTAACGAAATAAACTATTTGTTAGTGTCTAAAAGTTGCTAATTTCAGGCTTCTATAACCTGAGGTCTAGAAGAAAAACGACATCAAAACTTTGGAAAAAACTTATTTTAGATAACGGTAAATTTGAACGGCTTTTTTGTTTTTTTTTTTCAAAGTTTAACTATAGTATGCCTCGGTAGGAGAAGCAAGCAACTGCTTTTCTGCGTTTGCAAAATTTGAAAAATGCTTATGGTTTCATTGCAATAAATAGTTAAATAATGAAATTTTTATGGTTATGGGGGGATAGAACTTGAGGTAAAACAAGTTTTTAGTAAAGACCTATGCACATATAAAATTTCAGCTTTCCATCTTCCCCCTTAATAAAAACTATCTTCATCCCATAAAAAGTAAACTCAAAATATCTCACACACAGAATGGAACATAATTTCAAAATTACAGACATAATACTTGCAAGGCTTATGTCTAATATCGAATTCTGAGTCGATTTAGCTTTGTCTGTCCGTCCGTCCGTCCCAGCGATATTTCAAAAACTGTATTATTAGAGCGGTTATGTGTGATAAAAATGATTGAAATATCTTGACTCATAGTAGCCGTTAGCAGTCGTAGAACTTCAATAATAGTATGGCCAAGAAAATATTAAAAATACGATACTGAAGTTTTGCATAAATTAATATGGTAATATGGCAACTTAAAGTAAGTATGACATAGCCAACTATGACATATTTATTCGCACACAGGATAACAAATTCGTATGGGTATCACAGAGTTGACGCGGTCAACTCTATTTTTTCTCGTTTTCAACTAAAAAGTTTTGAAAAAAAAAGGTTTTTGAAAATAAAACCTTCGACATAACCAATAAGTACATGTATTTTGAAAGCTTTGTAATTTTAAAATATTTTAAAACACTAAACTTTACTTTACAAAACCTATACATTGAGAAATATATGATGTAATTTTTTCACGAAAAGTACTATAGCAGACACTTTGCATATAAAAGCTTCCAAAAGTTTTTTGAAGTTTTATAAAGTTTTAAAAAAACTTTTTTATACCAGACAGACCTACTATCCGTGACTTCAATAATGCTTTATAAAAAGTTTAAGTAATACGATTATAGTACGATTAATACGATTGTAGTACTGTCTCAGAGTTTTCAATACCTTTACATTGTAAAAAAAACTGCTAAAGCTTTTGATACATTTTGGAATACAATTTTTGAAATATATATAATTTGACGTTTGTTTGAAAATTTCAATTTAAAGTTCTGGACAAATTTTAATTTTCAGCAAACGTTTCCACATCATTAAAAATATAGCAATTTTATGCTGCGTTTTAGGAAAAAAAACTTAAAAACTAGCACTTTATTGCTGAAAATATATGCTAGTTTATATAATTGGTTATTTCTGGTGACATTTATATGACATGTATAAGAAGAGTGTGCTCGATTTTTTCGATACCCAATTTGCTTTTATTTTACGTATCCACTAGGTATAGAACACATTTTGGAAAAGTGTACAATGTCAAAAGCTTTTACTAAACTTTTTGGAATGTGATACTTTATAAAGTTTAGCTTGTAAACGCATGTATTGAACCCACGGTATGTATGAAGGTAATTTAGATAATTTTAGTTTTTGAGCCTTTTTTTCAGCCCGAAGAAAATGTGGAAAAGTTTGAAAAAAAATTAAATACAACTGCATATCGTCGAAAAGGTTTTGGAAAACTTCAACTATGCAATATGGGAAAAATATACGAATAAAGACAATAATATTTAATTACTTTCTTTCCAATTATTTCTGAGAATTACACGCTAGAGCTTGCTTGAATTATAAAACAATGAAAGGATTTAAATCAATTAAACAATTTCATATTGAAAATAAAAATTCGATAAATTCGAATTCCTTAACTTGAAAAAAATTATATTTAAAATTTTTAAACGATAATAAGGCTTCGCGATATGACTTAACAACACCCCAGATGCATAATTATAGTTTTTTTTAAAAGTGATCTTGTTATTTACGATAACATAACATCGTTATGTTGAAATATACGATTTAGATTTTTTTTCCTACTAGTTAAATTCAAAATATAATTTTCTTCAATTATTCGAATTCGAAAATTTTTTTTCCTGACGTTTCGCCTATAAATCAATTTGCTTATACCAGAATAAATAATTTATAATAAATAATTTTTATTTTATAGTAGAATATAGATTTAATTAAGATATACTTAATTCTCACTTTCTTTGGTTTTTTAAACAACAGCTAGCTACGAGTTTCATCATCTGATAGATATGTACGAAGTAATTCGGGAAAGAGCGGGTTCTCAATATTTGATCATTATTATCTTATTAGATCACTTAACGGAGATCTACAAAAGTGTTATTTATTAAAAAAGAATAAGTCACGATTTTAAAAATTTTAGTAAATTCATTTATTAAAGCTATTGAGTTACTTATGTTAAAATCAAATTAAAATTTTTTCAGTAACTTAATGTTCTAACATATAAGAAATGTATAACATATTGTTAAAACATTATTGTCATATAAAATTATTATTTTAGCCCTGATGAAGATTTAAAATTAAATCGAAACGTTGGTGAAAAGTTAAAGAACTTTGTTTTATTTGTCCTACACCAGACTACACTGTCATTAATATACATTGCACACAAGTGCATACCCTGTGAATTCAAAAATAGTTTAGTAGCGTTTCAAGTTATAGAGAAACGCATTTCTGACACTAAATTATTAATTACAAGAAAAACAAAATGCAACGGCTAAATAATATAAAATAACATACATTATTGGCTTTGTTTTACATGTTTTGTGTGCATATGAATTGAGTTTCCAATTACACGTGATTTAATAATGTGCCATACACGTAAATTTTAATAAAAACATGTTACAATTAAAAATATTTAAAAATTTATTCCAAGTTTCCTCACAACTGAAAAAAGCCGACAACGAAAGTTCGATGAGAATACGAAATCATGTGTAATACAACCTAATTCGTATTTCGAAGTATTTTATAATAAAAAAACAAAATTAATATAAAATATTAAAAAATTTATTAGTTTTTTACAATCTTTACAATAGTTGCAATTGTAATAACATATTTAATCTCTTACTGGTTTAATATAAAATAGAAAATGGAAAAATTTTAGTAAGAGGAGAAAATTTTAGTCTAATTATTAACAGGGTTGTGGCACAATACTGAATCCACCACCAAATCCAACTAAAGATGTTAAAATTATTGATACTTGTCCAATTATTTGACGCAGTATTATAAGGACACCAATAATTAAATCTTTAGTGCATCCACAGCCGCATCCTCCGACAATTATGCCCAATTTAGTAAATATTGAAGTCAATGCTCCAGCTATTGCCGCTAAAACTTGGAACAAAGCTGACAATATAGAGCATATCGTTTTGTTGGATACCACACCAACTAATTGTAAAATGAGACCCAGTATTCCATTTAATAAACCATTGATAAGCAACTGCAAACCACCGGTAGCTCCTAATGTGGCTAATAAGTCTTGCAAAAGTTTAAGTAAACTAGTTGAAGTTTGACTAATCAATAATTGTATACTGGCTAACAGAGTTGTGATAAATGATTGAATGCCATTGGTTCCGTTAAGTATTTGTTGAATAGATGATACTATTCCACTCGTTAATACAATTTGAGTTCCTCCAACAGATCCAAGGAGCGCTTGAAGTACAAGTCCTATTTGAGCAAATATGTTACCAGAGATAGCAACCGAGCCAGAGATTGATCCCCCTATTACACCAAGCAGATTTTGTAATACATTCCACCCACTTACTCCAATTATGGGTTGTAATAAGTTTCCAAGAATAATTAATAAATTTCCGAGAATTGCTCCCACACCTGTTACATTAACACCAAAAATAGTGTTCAAAAGAACTTGGACGTTAAGGTTAGCTATTCCGATTATTGATGTGATTAAGCTTGTTAGTTGAGTAGAATTGATGATAGGAGCTAATACACATGTCAAGTTACCAAATAAGCCCGGAGCCAAGCTTAAAATATATGCAAGCAAACTCGATAAAAGACCTGTATTTCCACCGCTCAAACCAAGTAATTGGATGACTGATGCGCTTAAAGAACTTGAAGAGCTAGTAACAATACTGGCTGCTTGTGCAGTAGCTGAGCTTGAGCTAATAGAACCACTAGAGCTACTGGAGCTTTGAGCAGTGGCTGCTGCTAAAGCTGTTGCTTGTGAGGTTGAACTGCTACCACCGCTACCGCTAGAAACGGCTGATCCTGAAGCGGCACCAAGTGCACTGCTTGAGGAGCTGGAACCACCTGATCCTGAGTTACTTGAACTTTGAGCAGCGGCGGCAGCTATGGCTGCTGCTTGTGAGCTTGAGCTGCTACCACCATTTCCGCTGGAAACGGCTGATCCTGAAGCGGCACCGAGTGCGCTGCTTGATGAGCTGGAACCACCTGATCCTGAGTTACTTGAACTTTGAGCAGCGGCGGCAGCTATCGCTGCTGCTTGTGAGCTTGAACTGCTGCCACCATTTCCGCTGGAAACGGCTGATCCTGAAGCGGCACCGAGTGCGCTGCTTGATGAGCTGGAACCACCTGATCCTGAGTTACTTGAACTTTGTGCAGCGGCGGCAGCTAAAGCTGCTGCTTGTGAGCTTGAACTGCTACCACCTGATCCTGAGTTACTCGAACTTTGTGCAGCGGCGGCGGCTAACGCTGCTGCTTGTGAACTTGAAGTGCTACCCCCTGATCCTGAGTTACTTGAACTTTGTGCAGCGGCGGCAGCTAACGCTGCTGCTTGTGAACTTGAAGTGCTACCACCTGATCCTGAATCACTCGAACTTTGAGCAGCGGCGGCAGCTAACGCTGCTGCTTGTGAACTTGAAGTGCTACCACCTGATCCTGAATCACTCGAACTTTGAGCAGCGGCGGCAGCTAACGCTGCTGCTTGTGAGCTTGAACTGCTACCCCCTGATCCTGAGTTACTTGAACTTTGTGCAGCTGCGGCGGCTAATGCTGCTGCTTGTGCACTTGAACTGCTACCACCTGATCCTGAGTTACTTGAACTTTGAGCAGCGGCGGCAGCTAAAGCTGCTGCTTGTGAACTTGAAGTGCTACCACCTGATCCTGAGTTACTCGAACTTTGTGCGGCGGCGGCGGCTAATGCTGCTGCTTGTGAACTTGAACTACTACCACCTGATCCTGAGTTACTTGAACTTTGAGCAGCGGCAGCAGCTAATGCTGCTGCTTGTGAACTTGAACTGCTACCACCCGATCCTGAGTTACTCGAACTTTGTGCAGCGGCGGCAGCTAACGCTGCTGCTTGTGAGCTTGAACTGCTACCCCCTGATCCTGAGTTACTTGAACTTTGTGCAGCGGCGGCGGCTAATGCTGCTGCTTGTGAACTTGAACTGCTACCACCTGATCCAGAGTTACTTGAACTTTGAGCAGCGGCGGCAGCTAAAGCTGCTGCTTTTGAACTTGAAGTGCTACCATCTGAACCTGAGTTACTCGAACTTTGTGCAGCGGCGGCGGCTAATGCTGCTGCTTGTGAACTTGAACTGCTACCACCTGATCCTGAGTTACTTGAACTTTGAGCAGCGGCGGCAGCTAAAGCTGCTGCTTGTGAACTTGAACTGCTACCCCCTGATCCTGAGTTACTTGAACTTTGTGCAGCGGCGGCGGCTAATGCTGCTGCTTGTGAACTTGAACTGCTACCACCCGATCCTGAGTTACTCGAACTTTGTGCAGCGGCGGCGGCTAACGCTGCTGCTTGTGAACTTGAAGTGCTACCACCTGATCCTGAGTTACTCGAATTTTGAGCAGCTGCTGCGGCTAACGCTGCTGCTTGTGAACTTGAAGTGCTACCACCTGACCCTGAGTTACTTGAACTTTGAGCAGCGGCAGCTGCTAACGCTGCTGCTTGTGAACTTGAAGTGCTACCACCTGAACCTGAGTTACTCGAACTTTGTGCAGCGGCGGCGGCTAATGCTGCTGCTTGTGAACTTGAACTGCTACCACCTGATCCTGAGTTACTTGAACTTTGAGCAGCGGCGGCAGCTAAAGCTGCTGCTTGTGAACTTGAAGTGCTACCACCTGATCCTGAGTTACTCGAACTTTGTGCAGCGGCGGCGGCTAATGCTGCTGCTTGTGAACTTGAACTACTACCACCTGATCCTGAGTTACTCGAACTTTGAGCAGCGGCAGCAGCTAATGCTGCTGCTTGTGAACTTGAACTGCTACCCCCTGATCCTGAGTTACTTGAACTTTGTGCAGCGGCGGCGGCTAATGCTGCTGCTTGTGAACTTGAACTGCTACCACCTGATCCAGAGTTACTTGAACTTTGTGCAGCGGCGGCAGCTAAAGCTGCTGCTTGTGAACTTGAACTGCTACCACCCGATCCTGAGTTACTCGAACTTTGTGCAGCGGCGGCGGCTAACGCTGCTGCTTGTGAACTTGAAGTGCTACCACCTGATCCTGAGTTACTCGAACTTTGTGCAGCGGCCGCGGCTAATGCTGCTGCTTGTGAACTTGAACTGCTACCCCCTGATCCTGAGTTACTTGAACTTTGTGCAGCGGCGGCGGCTAATGCTGCTGCCTGTGAACTTGAACTGCTACCACCTGATCCTGAGTTACTTGAACTTTGAGCAGCGGCGGCAGCTAAAGCTGCTGCTTGTGAACTTGAACTGCTACCACCATTTCCGCTGGAAACTGCTGATCCTGAAGCGGCACCAAGTGCGCTGCTTGATGAGCTAGAACCACCTGATCCTGAGTTACTTGAACTTTGTGCAGCCGCGGCAGTTAAAGCTGCTGCTTGTGAGCTTGAGCTGCTACCACCATTTCCGCTGGAAACGGCTGATCCTGAAGCGGCACCAAGTGCGCTGCTTGATGAGCTAGAACCACCTGATCCTGAGTTACTTAAACTTTGTGCAGCCGCGGCAGCTAAAGCTGCTGCTTGTGAGCTTGAGCTGCTACCACCATTTCCGCTGGAAACGGCTAATCCTGAAGCGGCACCAAGTGCGCTGCTTGATGAGCTAGAACCACCTGATCCTGAGTTGCTTGAACTTTGGGCTGCGGCTGCGGCTAAAGCTGCTGCAATAGCGCTTGAACTGCTGCCACCATTTCCGCTAGAAACAGCCGCCCCTATTCCAGCACCCAATGCACTGCTTGATGAGCTGGAACCACCTGATCCGTGAGAGTTACTTGAACTTTTCGCTGCAGCTGCAGCTAACGCTGCAGCAAGGGCACTTGAACTGCTGCCGCCATTTCCGTTGGATCCGGCTACTCCTAAAGCGGCTCCCAAGGCGCCACTTGAAGAACTCGAACCACCTGATCCATGAGATTGACTTGAACTTTGGGAAGCAGCTGCAGCTAATGCTGCTGCAAGGGAACTTGAACCGCTACTTACGCTAGAGCCAGCTGCTCCTAAAGCGGCACCCAGAGCGTTGCTTGATGAGCTTGAGCCACCTGATCCATGTGAATTACTAGAACTTTGGGAAGTGGCTCCAGCCAAAGCTGCAGCTAGCGAATTTGAACCACTGCCGACATTTCCACCAGAAACAGCTGCACCTAAAGCAGCACCTAATGCGCCGCTTGATGAACTGGAACTACCTGAACCGTTTGAGTTACTTGAACTTCCAGCAGCAGCCCCTGCTAAAGCTGCTGCAAGGGAGCTTGAACCACTACCACCACCGATAGCAACAGATGATCCCAACGCAGTACCAAAAGCTAAAGCTGATGAGCTTGATCCACCGGAACTTGGTGGTGGGGGTGGTGGCGGAGGTGGAGGCGGTGGTGGAGGTGGGGGTGGGGGTGGAGGTCCGCCGCAAGGTCTTGGATTTGCGTTGACCTACAAGAATTAGTAAATCAATAATAATTAATTAATTAAAAACAAAAATTACCGCTGCAATCGTTAGAGATAAAATTAAGAGTACTAAAGTATTCATATTTAATTGTTGGTTTTAAACAAGAACGTTTTTAGTATCGATCAAAGTTCTAGTAATTGAGTCTTTGAGTATTCGCGAGCGAATGATACCATTTTTGAATTATTTCCAATTATTTATACGAAAAAAATTTTAAGTGGTTTTAAAAATAACTCAATATATTCGAAAAACAATTAAATCGCCAAAACAGTGTATTTAAATAATTTTGTTGTATTTATAATTTGTTGGACTCGAAAAACTTTTATGGAAATAAATGTACTTGTACGTATATGGAAGTAAGTATATAATATTGTTGACCCTTTAACTCTAAAATGCCACATAATACAATTGTTCTTAGCTTAGTTATACACAGTTTTACAAATTTTCCTAAAATAAAGAAATTTTCAGGAATTTAACGATATAATATTGAATATTTAAGCGTTTCTTAAAGTTATAAAAAAATTCTTATTCAAACGATACAAATATCTATTCCTCACAAATTAATGATATATGATATTAGTTACAAGCAACAAAATTTGTGAGTGAATGACTCTATATGTAGATTATGCGGAAGAGTTAAGGAATCGGTATTTTCAACTAGTATATATATAACTAAAATTGTTATTAAATTTTATATTAGTCATAAGTTCTGAATTACTGAACTAAAAGGAGAATGCACGAAATCTATAAACCACTTACTTTCTTTCGAACATCAATGCTAAAGTGGAATACTGTATTTAAGAACGTTAGAACATTCTAATTAAGATATTATTTGGAAATAATTTTCAAAATCGAAAATTTCGAACAATCAAGCAATTCGAACCAGTTCGCTCTAACTAAATGTCAGCATGCTTTCGATCCTTACTTAGGTCCTCTTAAAGACAAAAATTAAATAGGCTTAACTTAAAATAAACTATAAAAATGCTTAAATTCTTTCTGACATTTCCGAATGGCACAATATATGTACGTACGTACATACATATACTCGTATGTAGCTTTAATAAATTCTCAACAAAATTTTTTTATAACATAATTTAAGAATTTTAAAGTTTTGAGAATAGGATTTTTTTTCATTAAAATTTTAATTATAAAAGCATTCAGAAACAATTTCCTTAATAGGAAATTATTATTTCATATAGAAATAATATATAGAAACTACAAACTTAGTACTTTTCTCTATGATTCTTAATGTGCTGTGTATCTCATTTATATTGTGTTTGTTGTCATTATTATTTTAGCCAGGATAATCGTCATAATTACAATTGCCATCATAACAATTTTTTAAAGAAAGATTTTAATAAAGAAAGGCAAAAAGACATCAGTTTTATATTAAACAAGAAAACAGTAACAAAAATGGAAAAAGAAAATTGAATGAAATAAAAAGAAATTTAGAATTTTTCGACAAAACGAAAATAAAAATCTATTTAATTTACACAAAAACGTAAAACGTTTATCACTAGAAACAATAACAATTTTATTTTTGTGTCATTTAAATTTACTAAAATTTTTAAACATTACTAATTTATTATTTCTACTCGTATAATATCACAAGCACGTGAAGATTAGAAAATTAGAACAGAAAGGTGTGGAGTTCTTGTTTTTGAAAATTATGCTGGTTTTTGAGCTATAACCTAGTGACATACTCGTTTTTGAGCTACAGTCTGTTGAAAAAAAAAGTACCAGATAATTCCTGCAAATGCTTATAGCTTCGAAACCATGCGACATACTGTAACCATTGATTGCTTTTTCTTTTCGGTCCTACAACCACTTAGATTTGAGCTTTGAGTTTTCGAGGCGAAGCTCATCAAGGTGAGAATTTTTTTGAATTTTCTTTTAAATTTCTAGAAAATTTTGTGCTATTTTTGTTTTGTTTTTTTTTTTTGATGCACTACTATGAGACCCAAAAGTTAGCCCATATAACATTTTACTTTATCTCTCATGGTTTTGTCATTAAAGCGTAAAAAGACGTAAAAAGTAAAAAACTATTTTCGAAATATTAATTAATAGTTTATTTTGCATCATAATGAGTACCCGTATATTTTTATTTTAAATTAAATTCATCTGGCGTTTGCTCTTACGAAAAATCAATATTTTATTATTATTCTTCGTAGTAGATACATAAAGTATTTATTTTTGCTAAAGAAAAATATAATATGTAAAGGTCAAAATAATGTACATATTAAATAAACAATTATTTTGATCTATAGGAATATTGAAAAGAATTTATTTTTTTATTGTAGAAACAGATGAAAAAAGAAAAATTATGTAGTTTAGTATATAATATTAATCTTATATACATACATACATGTACATAAGATTAATATTATTAACATATTTTTTATATCTGGATAATCACAAAATTTGTAAAACAATTTTGACAACTCAAGTATTTATATAGGTATAAAACGTCAAATTTCAAAAGTTTTAGTAGAATTATTAAATTTATTGAAGAGGATATTTTATATAATTCCTTAAAGCCTTTCGAAAATTTAAGGCTGGAGAAAAAATAAATGCGTTTATCTAGGATCTTGTAAATCTATAAAATTTAGTGTAGAGAAAAAACACCTGAAATTTTTTAGAGATCTACAATAAAAATCTGTATATTACAGCACAAATTTTGCATATTACCAAAATTAAACAGAAAAAAATTACATACTCTTTATGTTTTAAACTACATCTTCGAAAGAGTCAGAATCATACTGATGCTAATTCAACTTCTACGGTTCTAATTTACCACTATCCTGTATTTTAAATTAAAACTGATTAACAATCTACTCATTTTAGCTTATGTAGAGAAATTCTATGTATATGACTATTAAAGTTATTCTAAGGCTACAAGAAACATTAGAATAAAACAAACATTAGAATAAGCAAAGTTTATTTTTGATTGCAATTTACTTAAATTTTTTTTTGTCTTTCGACTTTGGTTTTTACAATTATGTACTTAGGAAATAAAACACAAAAATTATTTGATTTCCTTTTTATATTTTTATCATATTCATTCTTTATTCAGTTTTAACCCTTTTAAACACAATGATCTATATATAAGTCATACATAGCGTACCGTAATTATACATATGTTACATGCATGCAAATGTAAAATGGAAAGGGAAAGCTCTATATGAAAAATGGTATTTGAAACAGTAAATTTATCTGTTTATACTTTTGTAATGAAACTTCAGTAACTCTTATACTTTAATAATGAAAACAAGCAAGTGAACTCTTATACAACATTAAAACTGTTAAAGCAATCTTCATATTATAATCGAACATTACTAAATTCCATACAAGTACTATTGATACTATGTACCTACAAAACAAGGGGTTATTTTTATCATTTAAGAATAGGTTATTACACTATTGTTTTATAATTAAATAAAATTGTCTTAATAAAAATATCAATAAAACTTAAAACAATTTAAACAATAATGTTCATTTTCCTTTCGTTTTTTATTGTTTTACAACAATAAAACAGCTTTTATTTAATATTTAAAATTATTAAAATTTATTTGTACATATTTTCTGCGATTATATTATTATTGAGCATTTAAAATTTAAACAGTTGAGTAAATAAAAAAAAAAATTTTAAACAAATTTTATTTATTATTATATTTCTGACCAATTTTCAACAATATTATTATTCACTGTTATTGGTGAACTTGTAAAATAAAATTAAAGCATTAAAATATAGTTTATAAATAGAAAGAATTAAAAAGAAAAATAAAGAAAATATTTATGACGACAATAATAAAATAAAAATAATTAAAATTTTATTTTTATTTGATTGTTGAATGTAAAGTATGTATTTAACAAATATACGTATCGTATATATATTATATGTATAGCTTGTTATACATAAAAAAATTACATAGTATTAAAATTCTGTTTTAAAATTAAATTAACGAGTCTTTTGCAGGACCTAACAACGGAAGAAGCTTAATTTTACAAACAATATGAAAAAATGTGTTAAATATTAATAGCAGTTTTGTCATTTTCATAAATTGGTCGTTTTTAACCTAGCTTTACCAGTTTTTGACTAAATAAAAGTCGCATAGTTCAACTTTATTACGAATTAAAATATATCAAAAATATTATAGCTATCAAATTTTAGAAAATTTCTAAAAAATTTAAAAAAGAGTTTAAATTTCTTTTAAATTTTAGTTTTTGAGAATTTGTAGTCTGCACTACTACGTAACTACAATACCACATTCAATTACTTTAAATCACTTACAAAAATTAATTGAACAAATTAATTTATTTTTCAACAAGTTAGTTAATTCAATAATGTAGACTCACCTAAAATGAAACAAAAAAAAAATTTATATTAATTTTTGGTTCTCATATAAATTGCACAAAATAATATTTTTAAAATTAAAGACTTAAAATTTAACTTTAATCTTAACTTAATGCGAAATAAAATTTTTATTGAATTTGAGATCTTTAAATTATATTTTCCACGTCATTTAGATTCTCTCATCAAGTAAAGACAAGCCTTAAAAAAAAAATTCAAAATTCGAATACATTTGAAATATTCGGGAAAATTAGTATATTTACTCGGTGTTATTTATTTTGTAACGAAACAAAACTTTCTACTGTTAAATTGTTATTTTCGAAATCGCTTATAAGTGAAAGTTCTTTAATATTAGTAAGAACCTTCTAATTCTTACTAATATTAAAGAACTTTCAATTTTGTTTTCAAATTTACTTTTAATTCTTTTAGGTTTCCCATTTCATTCTTTTTCGTTTTTGTACCTTATTTTTTCTATTAAATGTTAAAAATACCATTATAAATCTTGAAAATATTAAAATCTTAAATAAAAGCAATTCAAATAAAATAATATAGGGTGAGTTCTTTTATTTTTAGTTTTTCCTGCTTCCATTTAAAATATTTCAGGCGCGATTCATTGCTAACATAAAATCGATTCAATTTGATTTGTAGTAATTTCACTACAGAGAGATTGAAATCCAAACTGATGAATTGATTGATCATTTTTGTTTTAGAGTTTTTTGGAATTTTTTTGTTTATATCGACTATTCGAAACCGATTGAAAGTCTTCAGAATGTAATATTAAACGTATAATTATCTAATTGGAAATATTCCGGCTGAAGGGTATGGAATATTAAGACATTTGAAAAACTGAACACTTCAAAAAAATCACCTAATATGTCATTATGAACAAAAAAATATAATTTAACAAAGTGAATGACAACGATTAATTTATAAATTTAAATGAAAATTACATACAATATAGAAAGTTTCTGTTTTTCTATGATTCTAAAAATCAAACGCCTAAAAAATCACCTTTTATATTTGATAAAATTTTATGTTTGTCAGTTTCTACACAAATACATACATGTATAAAAAATTTTTAAAGAAAAACATTTTCCCTAAGTGTGCTTACAATAACTTAATACATCATATAATACATACATAGTACATAAATACATAATAATATTATAATACTTGCAAATATACTAGGTACTTTGCAAATAAAATTGAATACGAGTACATAATATAAAGGTAAGTAAGGTGGTAAGTTATAAACACTTATAAATGCCTACCCCTTTTATATAATCGTATTTAGTTTTATTTTTATAAATTCTATTCAATATAACATTTCCGAAATATACATATTTACATATTATGTAAATAACATGTAGAAATTGCCATATACATTAGGTATTTTAGGAATATATATTATTTTGTTAGAAAGTAACTAGAGTTAAGTTATTTAACACAAAATGTTTAAATAAATAAAAATTGTGCTGTGTCTGAATTTTTCAAATCGTAAGATTTATATTGTTATATTTTGTATTTTGTTATGTGCTTACTTATATTGCATTTTTTATTGATTTTTTAATGCCATATTTACAATATTTATGTCTTATACGACTAAATGAATGTCTTATACAATTCAAATTTAGATTTAAACAAATATTTAGACAATGTAATAAAAATTTATGTGTGTATACTAGTTAAGAATTTGTACAAAATATAAAAAGTATTTTATGAACGAAAAAAGTTTAAAATTCAAATTCAATAAATGAATGCAATTTACAATATTGAAAATTAGTAATTAGTAATGGGTACTTAGCGTACATACATTTATTAGTTATCACTTAACTTAAAATTTATAAAAATTTTCAAATTATATAAATATAATTAGTTAAATTTGGGATTTCAATAGCATATGAAGTTCACAACACTCCTTTCCATCTTTCTTGTTGCCTATTTATATACATATATGCATTACCTCCATTGATAGCAGAGTTGCGAAATTTGTAATGAAATTGGAAATAAATTTAAACCTAAAATTAAAAAAAAAATTCTTTATAAAATTTTTGGTAAACAGCGTAAATAACGGATATTACTACAGGAGTAATTTAGGGGAATTGAAGTGAAGACAAAACTGGAATATTGTGGAAACTGAAATAATATGAAATTTCATATAAAAATTTTGATTTTTTGAACCACCTAAAACTGGGAAAATAAAACAAGGCAGATAGAAAATTATGTACTACACCAAATTACATTTGAAATTCTAAGGGTTTTAAGTGCTCATTTTTTTATACTTTACAACTGAGCAGCACGGACGAGCTTTCGAGATGTGGAACAACCTTGGTACTCTTCCTCTTTTATTACAAATTTTCTTAATTTGTTAAAATAATCTCTTTAAGAAATTATAATAGTTTCTAAATTGAATTTTACATGCGATTTTATTAATTTTATAGCACATTATAGCACATTAAAGATAATTTATTATTTAAAGTAGGTATAATTATAGGAATGTTTTATCACTAACACTTTCGTTTTATTTTTCATTAAAAGCAAATTAACTCATCATATATTTTTCTTTTTAAATGGCACTAATAATAATAATATTTTCAAGAAAAGAAAAATTTTTATTTTTACTTCGTTTTTTATTCACTCTTCTAATATATATATATATTCATTTATTGTTCAATTAATAGGGTGAAGAGTTTCAAATAACAAGTTTCCTTGAAAATGCGATAGAATTTACTATATATTTTTTCTTTAAGGTAACAACTTTATTTCCTTAAAGAAAAAATATTAACTTAGTGCAAATTAAAAAAATTATATCTAAATTATCATGATCTTTATCGTAACACTTTATTATATATGTGCACGAATACAATTTATAAAGTAAATTTAAATGGTCCTTCTTTCATAATTGTTATATATAATAATTATTGTTAAAGGTTATTGGATATGAAGAATATGAGCGGTCTAATAATTTTTTTATAATAGAGTTTTAAAGATAGAATTTTAAAAATAACAACATAATTATTTTTAGAAAAAAAAAAGGCATTAATATTGAAATGCAAATTTTAAGAAACTTAGGGCATTATTATTTTACAAATTCTTGTTTGTTATGGTATTTTGCAGTAATATGAAAAATAACAGTTAAATTACAGTTCCATCTTATTTTAATCTAATTACTACAATAGTCAATTTAAGCTCCGAAAGTTTATTTCTTTATTTCTTATTGAAAATTACATCTTAATTTTTCAACTTACTTTTTTTTTTCAGTGTACATAAAAATAATTATTTTGAATGAGCATTTGTTACAAATTATTATTCTTTAAAAAACATTTTATATAAATTTACATTACGTAAAATACGTTATTCTTTAATATTTTTTATTACAATTTTATTTACATAATTTTAGACTGATAATAACATTTTTATTATAATTTCAAAGAATTATGATAATTTATTATATTGTATAAGTGAAGAATGAATCTTCATTATTATAATAATTTTATAATATTATTACACTAGTTGGTTAATGATTATTATGAATAAAATATAATAATATTATAAAGTTAATAAAACATTATGAAAATAAAAAATGTAAATTTATAACTAAAAAGAATAAAAGAAAAAATTAACAAAAGGAAAAATAAAACAGAAAATCTAAAATAAAATTATGATTATTATTTATACATAAAGTAGAAAGAGATATTATTTTATTTATTATATAAAATATTCGGTTGGATTTATTACATTAAACTAGAAATTATGTAATTTATTTAGGATAAAAAAAGGATCTAAGTAAAAGCAATAAGCATTATGCATCAATCCAAATATAATACATAAATAGTTAATTTTGAAGAATCTACGAAAGAAAAACAAAAATATTAATTAGACTAAGAAATCTATTAAATATCATGAATAGGAATTTTAAATTTGAATTGAAAATTTACAAAAAATACGATTATAATAACATGGTTTGAATATCTATTTAATATCGTAATGAAATTCCCATTTATCTAGCTTAATAATAAAATATTAAATTTTCAATAATAACGTTTCTTTTTTCGATAATTTCAGTAAAAAATAATTAAATTGAATCATTTTTAGTAAGCAAAATTAAAAGAGAATTTAAAATTTAAAATGACTGTAAATATTTTTAACAAATGCATAAGAATCAAAATCTATATATAATTAATTATTAAATTAAATAATTTATTTTATAGTGTATTAAAAATTATTGTAAAATTAAGTAATTTTTTTATTGACATTTTATTAACACATCAATTAATTGTATTTGTATAGCGTAAATTTAATAACGAAATTATTAATAAATTAACAAATGAAATTTTAATCGATTTTTTCTTTATGAAAATATCATTTTAATTTTACTTAAGAATTAATTTTTTAATTATATTATACTTATATAGATTTTATTTAAAATAAGAAACAGAATCGTAAAATTTTCCCGATTGAATCAGGAAAATTATTTTAAAAAATCCTAAGGTAATATTTAATTGTCCTTTCAATTGTAATAACAGCAAGCAAATAGATATTAAAATGAAATTTTCGAAAATTTTATCATGTCTTTAAAATAAATAAAGTTGGGCCAAAGCAGTGGTTTGCAATGTATCACTTTTCTCTTCAACAAGAAAAAATATGGTTTTAAAAACAATCTATGGGTTATTTGCATTAGTTAAGAAAAAATAATTATATTTTTTAATAGCATGATATTTACTGTTAACTTTCTGTACTTATAAAAATTCGGAATAGTTTGCAAATTCGGAAATATAAGGCATTAAAAATTCAAATTTTAAAAATTTTGATGGACGATAGCATGACAAACGAACAATCGGACAATCGAACTGACGGTATATTTTTAATCCGTATATTTTGAATCGCCTTATATATGCCGCAGTTTTAAACCTGTATCTAAACACAAAATGTCTGTTATTATACCATCCCATTTATATTTTCAGATATTGAAATTATTCGAAAGCTTTTTCAATTTACGTTGAATGGTTTTGTTTTCTCTGGTCCAATTAAGCTTCAAACTGAAATAAATAGAACATTTTTTTCAAAATTTAAAAATAACTTAGTTTATATGAATTCCCCTTCAATTTTCGAGAAGAATTTATTAAAGAATCAATAATAATAAAATTAATAAAATTATATTAAAAGGATTTTGATTGAATTAATCAAATCTTCCTTTTTTTTGAAAAAAAAATTATGTCAAATATGACTTTTCTTAATAATTCACATAATATACTACAAATATACATACTTAGATTTATGTTATTATATAACAATATGTATGATTTATAATATATGTACATATATACATAATAATATATATACATATATTATAATATATTTATATTCAATAACTGAATGGTGTCATAATAACGCATGTTATGTCTCCGGTAAGATTTGAATTTTCTTTTCTTTGTCCTTTTGTCTCATCGTTATCGGTTTTGTCGCGATAAAATTTCGTAATAATATTATGTATTTCCGTTATCTTATGTTCACACCATGTAAATTCTTGTATAAATATAATTACATACATATGTATATGTTGTACGTATTCCAATTTTATACTTAACCAAAAAAAAAAGAAATACAACAAAAAAAAGGACCAAAAACGCAGTTCATAAAAGAAGTTTATCATAAAAGGATCATAAGTGTTACTGAAAATCTCTTTTATGTCGTTTACAACACATATATATATATATATATATATATATATATATATATATATATATATATATATATATATATATATATATATATATATATAAATATATAAATATATATATTATAGCAAAAATAATGGCAACGACATTAAAATAACAAAGAGAAAAAAAAAATTGCTGAATAAAAGATATAATACAGAAGAAGTGCGGTATAAGAGTACAAAAACTCAAAAAAAAGAAAGGATTTATTACCCTTTAATACAATATTCTGTTTACACTGCAGAAAAATACATAAAAATAAGAATAAAATTTTTGTGTATTCTAAAAATCTGGAAATAATAATTTTAAAGTCCGAGAAAAATTATATTTAGAAAATTAAGTGATTTCGTTTTATTACTATAAGTAGGTGATATAACACATTTAGGTAATTTCCCAGCACTTACACAAGGCAAGCGCAATAAAATACGACATGGGGTTCATTTACACAGAAAGCATTTTGTTTTCATATATTATTCTCATAGATATTCATAAACTTCATTTTAAATCAACAAAGATTTAGACTAATGTTATAATATCTACTATAGGCTTACAATTCCACTTCTGTTAGCATTTTCTAGCATAAAGAGTAACAGAATTCTCTATCATCAAATTTATAGTTCTGTACCAAAATTTTCTAAGATATTATTTTTCCTGTTTAAGATGAAATTTAAAATTTTGTTTATTAAAGACCATAACAACTTTCGAGTGTACGAAATATTATAATATATTCCGCTCCTGCCTACGTTTATGAATATTCCTACATTAATATTATGCGAATACATAAAAAATTATTATTGCAAAAATTTTTCAAAAAATTATTGGGTGTAACATAAAAATAATGAGATAAAAATATTTAAAATTATTGAAAAATAATATGCCTCAGCTGATATTTTTTTTTCTTCTTTTACTCTAGTTACAATATTATGATATTGGAAATTGAAAAATTATTTTAAGGACAATATGAACAAATAATTCAAACAAAAAATATAAATTTAAATGTTAAATAAAATTGGTTATTGCACATATTAATATTATTAATAAAAGCTAATATCCAATGTATGTAATTGCTAATCGCCATCACAATTAATCACAACCAAATAATTGTAATATTCTACTTTTCCAATATTTAAAAATTATTTAATATACAACGTTTTCAATTATTTTATTATTAATTTTATATTTTCTGTGGAGTTTATTTTATCTGGTATGCGTATAACATAAAAGTTTAATATTTTAAATTTTAATATACTAGTATATAATATTCCAGCTCATATGTATAGTGAGGATATATTTTAAATATTAATATAAAAATTTTTATTGAGTTAAAGTTAAATTTAAAAAAGAAATTTTTTTTTGAGTTTGAAATCGATCAGTAATTCTTTCATTTTAAATCTTTAACTGCATTGCGACAAAAATTTTTGCAATAAAATTTATTATTTTCCATTTTCATTTAATGAGTGGGTACATTTGTGTTGTTAAAAAAATTATAAACATACATTATTTAAGTATATATCACCAACAATTTTGTAATATTGGCGTTTGAGAAAAAAAATATATGTACAGATGTAAAAATTTTATGATTAACATGTCCAATCATCAAAAAGAATTTAAAATTGATTTCATATTTAATTACAAAAACAAAAATTCAAAATGAATTAATTATTTAAAGCAGAATTTCAATAAACCTCGAAAAGTGGTATTACAAAATTGAATAATAATAACATATTATGCATAAGTATGTAATATATTAACTCATTAAAATTAAAATATTTTGATGATATCCAAGAAAATTTTAAACAGCAACACCACAAAATAATTCTATTTCAATTACAGAAATGCGTAATGTAATTTAATTGTAAAAATGCATTATTGTGGATACTGCCTCTCAGTCCTGTATTATATGTGTTTAATGTAAAAATGCAGATTTTTCTTAAGATCAATGAGTATCCAATTACCTCATAAATTGATCTCGTAACTATAAAATAACATTAGTTACATGTTTAAACACAAATTAACAACATGCTGTACCCACTAACTGCGACTTTGGAGTCTTAGACCTATAATTTATTACCACTTAAGAATTCAAAATTGCAATTAAACTTCAAATTCAAATTATTAACTTGATTTCTTCTGCATTTAGTAACTAAAAACATCGAAAAAATTTAGTATAAGTAAGTGTTAAAATAAAAAAGAAACTCAAATTTCTGTTCGCGTACATAAAACTGAGAAATAATTTATGAAATTTCTACAATTTTATAATCAATTTTAATTAGGTTAGTAAGTACCTAACTAGTTA
This sequence comes from Condylostylus longicornis, assembly GCF_029603195.1. Lineage (NCBI taxonomy): Eukaryota > Metazoa > Arthropoda > Insecta > Diptera > Dolichopodidae > Condylostylus > Condylostylus longicornis. Next base: position 6,003,666 of record NW_026578000.1, read on the forward strand.
AAATCCTAAAACAAAAATTTACCTAGTGAGGAAATATGCTAATTATTCAAATTCTATTCAAATATTCTTAAGTCAGTTTGATAATAAATATTTAATAACTTATATCTAATTTAATTATAAATAGGTTCTGTTGACATTAGATATTATAGTATTCTGCTAAACGAGCATACATGTACACCATTCCTAAATTTGTTTAAAAGATGCTATTTCAAGTAATACCTAAAAAGAAATACAAATTATTATTAGAAAAATAAAAATTACAAAGGGATTTACCATGTTATTTAAAATGAAATATCCTTGTCATTGTCATTATCCAATTTCTTTAATATATATGCATAAACACACATAATGACATATGTATATGTATTAAATAGGAAACTATATATCACTATATAAGTATAAATGTAGATTTGTAATAAAATTTTTATTTCATTTTACATAATATTTAGCAATTTTTTTTTCTTACAAGTTTGTAAGCACAGGAAGTAAATAAATATTAACTATGTATATTTATAAACATTATTATGAATCAACAAAAATAATAATAAAAAATATTTCATTAGAAAGTGTTGAAGTATGTTAGATCAATATAAGCACATCACACGTAGTTTCTTAGATCTTAGGACGTTAGTTCACAGTTTTCGAAACTATTATTACTTGATATCTATAACATTAGAGCAACTATATCAACTAGTAGTATTCCGCTGTACCTGTGCATTGGTTACATTAATTTAGACTTTGAAATTCATAAACACTAACATATTTTTTTTAAAATCGGATCTAATTTAGGCACAAGTTTTTGAAATTATGTCAAACAGAAAATTTTTGAATTACATTTAAAAAAACTTACTAGGTATCTATACTTTATTATGGACTTTGGGCAACTAAAGGGTCTCTAATAACCGGAGGATGTAGCCAAAAAATTAATAAATCTCCTTAAAATATCTTCAAACATCTATATATATCTTTTTTTAAAGCTATAAAAAATTTCAAAATATTCTACAATTTTACAAACAAATCAATGAACGAAAGTCTAATGGATAAAAATTGGAACACCCTTTAAATATTAAATACAAAAATATAACGAAAAAAATAATATCCTTTTTCCTTTTTGGCCTTACTTGCATTTTCCAAGAAATGTGATTTAAGGATGTTTATGAAATAGACACTTAAGAAAACAATCACATTTCCAATTAGGCTTTAATTAGACTCCATACAAAAAAGAACTGAAAAAGAAGAGGAATTTTTAAGGAAAAGTTGTTTATATTTTTAGTATGACAAAATGAGCTTTCAAGGATTTTTACTGGAATTATATTTTTATTTTGAATTTATTCCCGGGCAGAAAGATAAATCTTAAAGTATAATTTTTATTGTCCGTATTCAAATTTTTCTTTTTATGCTCGTTTTATAAGAATAAGATGAATAAGTACCTACATCTAAATAATTATGATTTTATTTTGTAATATTTCATGGAATGAGAACGGTGAAAGATCTAGGTTAGTGCCTACCTATATACCTAAATGCTTAAAGGTGTTTCTTAATTGGAAATTTATGGTGGAAATAATTAAAATTAAATGTTTTACGTGAATGTAAAAATAATAACAAAATATTTACTTTTTTTTCATTTAAAGACCGTAGTATATAAATAAATTTTGTCATTTAAAATCTGTAATAAGTTGCAAACTTTTCAAATTAGATGTGGGTACGTATGTATCTACCGACTTGCACAATTTTTTCAAAGTAATTTTAATTTCCAATATATTTTAATATAAGAAAAATAAATACGAATTTTTCTTACATAATTGCGAAAAATTATGCCATATTTACATTCTTAAAAATACAAATCCTACTTAGATTCACAAGTATTAGTTATCACAGGTACTATGAATTTGCATCTATTAAAATTGTTTATTATTCTTTTAACTTATATTTAAAATGGTGCATATATGTAGATAGAATTTAAAATACATATTACACTTATTTATTGAAACGCTTATTTCAATCTTCGCACTATTCCAGAGATCGGTACGAAATCATTGCTTTAAATAATAGGTAGGTACCCAAGTAAATGCCAATTATTCCACATTAATGCTTAAAATCTAAGAAATTTATCATAAAATAAAAGAAAAATATCCAAGTACCTTTTAGCATGTCTCTTTATTTCTTGCAGCTGTTTTAAAATAATTCCATAATTATAGACTTTCATCCACTCCTAATAAGCTAGTACATTTCTTACAAATTCATAACTAAATATATACATATGTATGTATGTACACATGTAGATGCGTAAGTTTGTATATGCATGCATACATAAGTACATTACGTACAATGTAAGTAAATTTACCGCAACAAACTTATAAGTCCACTGGAATCAGCAAATATTAGCAATTTTTAGTTTTTTTTCGCTTATTTAGTAATAACGAATTGATTAATCTTGAAAAACCTTTAATTTCAACGAATTGTAAAATCTATCTAACGGTATTATGAAAATATTTTAAAAAGACGCAATTTGAAAAAATCAAATGCAAGAGCCGATATGTTTTTAATTGCAGACGTTTTTGAAAGAATTGTTACTTATATTAAAACTTATCTACATTAAAATTTTTCACGATTTAAGCTCTGCTTTTGAAAATTTGTTTTTTAAAAAATGCAAGCACAAAATTTAAAAAAAAATTAAACTTAAACCCGATTTTTTTAATAGCAGCGTCATCGTCACTAAAATAATTACGCTAGCCACGCAACAGAACAACTAAAGAGAAGAGGAAAAACTTCCCATTGAATCTAATATTCTGATCATAAAAATAAATTCACAATTTTGACGAAAAAATGTGATCTGTTAATATGTTAATGTAGTCAGTTTATATGTATGAACAGCGTTTATATGTACGATTCAATAAAATTATTAGCATGACCTGAAAACAGACCGCATATATGCCAATTGAAAAATTAAAAGACTGAAAATGGCAATTAACATAGATATATATCTATTTAATTATATAGATATCATTATAATGATTGTCAGCTAACGTCAAACTCAAGTAGAGTTCAAGTAATATTATTTCAATCTGTACAGTGTATATTATAAACGCAAACTAAAATTTTAATTCGAATACACAATTTGCCGAAGTAAGTGTTGTTATTTTCAACTAGTTTTTCAGTAGCATTTTGTGTCAGAAATAAAAATCGTAAGCCTAAATTAAAATTTCTTGCCTTTTGACTAAATGCGCTTCTTTTGTTTTCAATTATTTTTTATTGTTAAAAACAAAGAAAGAACGAAAAATGTATTCATTCCAAATGATAGTTCAAATTTTGTGCATTTTCGAAGTGTAATTTAGAAAATTCTAAGCCTGATTTCTCTATAGAAATTTTGAAGTGATCGCTTCAAATTACCTTTTTTCTTATAGAAAACTCAAAATAGGAAAAAAACACATTGCTTCCTACTTGTGATTGTAGGAAAAATTCACATTTTCGTTGCATTTCCATATAAAACGCGGCCGTGTAATTTTTCAATTTTCTGACACGTGCTTTTTATATTTTTTATCTTTCACGGAATTATATTCAAAACAAATTTTAGTAAACTTAAATCTTTTAATGAAGCAGCTTACAAATCTTTAACACGAGCCTTCAGTAATTTGAAATATAAACGTCAGATGTTTTTTTTACGATAATGCTTTTAATAATTAAACCATAAATATATTTTTTTGGAGTTGAAGTCTTATTTGTAGTTTTTCACATTTTTATAAACAAATTAAAGTAATGACATGAAAGTATGACAAAAAAGTAAAAATGGTATAAATGCAAAAACTTGTTAAAATGGTTTTGCAATATTATAGAATGTCAAAATGTAATAATAAACTTCGGGTGTAGTAGAAATAACAACACTGAATGTAGTGTAAGCTCGATTTTTTTATAAAATGTTAATTAAGAAGCGAAACGTAATTCTCCTTTAGTCTAAGGGTCTGATCTTTTATCTCACTGTTACTTCGTATTGCGTATCTTATTTTTTTTTTAAATATACACAAAATCTATTTTCTTTGTTTTTGAAGGTGAGACATTCAGTCGATAATTTGAGAAACTATGCAAAACTCAAATTGAAAATATGAATAATCTTATTGGAAAAATGAATTATCCATTAAAAAAATGGAAAATGAATAAAGAGTGGGTAAAAAAACGAGGCTCTAAAACTAAGTATGGTATTAACAAATAGCATTCACAATTAATTTAGCTATTGTGAATTCTGAAATTCAGTTTTGAAAAATATCAAATTTAACAAACTGATTTTTGGATCCATTTGGAGTATAAGTTAAAGTAAATTGTGGAACAATTTTCATAAATTTTTAATTAGTTTTATTGAAAAGAAATATTCATTTTTATTATTAATTGATAATTATCATAGATTCTTGCTTGTATTTTCTGATTTTTTTTTTATTACGTCTTTCGTAAGTTAAGAAACATTTTTAATTTTTCTTACCTAACTGACTATTAAAACATTATTTTAGGTAAATATGGAAGTTTTCGAGTAAATGCCTGCTTGAATGTTATAAAATGAAAATATGTACATATAAGTATATTTGGTTGAAACAACATAAAAATTAGAAATTAGTATGTATGTACGTATATTTACATACTGTATTTTTCGCATTATATTTTTCATCATGAAATTATTCTAATAAATTCATCCAAGGACATGCAAACTAAAAATAAAATGAGTCAAAAATAAAATTTTCATTTTTCTGTTTAATGAGCTATCCAACACCAACACAATAAATTTTTTCTTTTCAACTTAACCTCAAAAATTTTCATGGGATGTCCTTTTTTTCCTCTTACAATATTAGAATATTTTTATTGATAATTTTCATTTTTAGATTTTAAAATAAGCAGAAAACAAATAAAAAAAAATTAAGGACATAACCACATTCAACATATTTTTGTTTTTGCTTTGTAAAATAAGTACTTAACTGGTTGAAGTGCTTATATTATAAATTCATTTATAGCTTGTGTTTTTTTTTAAGGAAATGTTTGGATATTTATCTTTAGAATTTCAACATTATATATGTAAAATACATAGTACGTAAAAAAGAAAATGGAATTTCCAGACTCGAAACGAACAAAAAATGGCCTTTTTTTGGCTTGTAAGTATTACGTCGTAAAATTTAAATACATACTCAAACCAAAAAAAAAGGATAAAGATAAACAGGAGAAAAAAATTACTAACGCATTTAGTTGTAATAAAGTTCTTTTCAGGATTCTGGAAATACTTCCAAATGTACGTACATACATAAAAAAAAGGATCAGATTAATAAATTATAAGCTGTTAAGGAGTATAAATTTTTAATATTGGTTTCAAACAAAAAAATTTCATTTAAAGATATGTAAGTGTATTCACAAAACAATTAAGAATTGTCATTATAAAGTAGTAGTAGAAGTAAATCATTGAAACTTTAACTAATATGCAATTGTATTCGATAAATAGTTAAATATAATAATTTTTTTTATATATTTACAAATTTATGTAAACAAATGTATGGAAACAGTTAACACAATTTTTAAACCATTAAAGTTATTAAAAATTTAATACATCTCATAATAAAACTCTTATAACTAATATTTGATATACATAGGTAATATAACTACTACCATACTCATCTCACAAAATTAAACTAATTTATAAAAAGATTAAGTATTTTTTTTATAACAACGAAATTCGTATTACGAAATAACATCAAAAGCCGTGTGAAAAACTTTAAAGGATTAGGTGCTTACCTCCTTAAATTGTTAAACCAATTTTTTTCTTATACACATTCAAATTTTATGTTAATCTTTACATTATATTCATGAAATATTCAAAGATATTTGTGTACCTAGTTGTGTACCGACATATAAAAGCATTAGTGTATTCAATAATTTAATTTTTAAAATTTTAAACCTTTAGTAAGTTATTACGAAAGCTAATTTTACATTAGAATTTAGTTCGAGTTACTAAGAAAGAAATAGATAGACACAAAATAATGTTCTCATGTTAAATTCTGACTTTGATGTAATATCATTTCATTCTACTGCTAGGTATTAAGAAAGATATAGTTTTTGACTAGCCCTTGTTCAGAGTTAATAATTCAGTCACTATGCAAATAGAAAATTTAAATATTTTTTTCCAATTCATTATACAGTTCAGAGCTCTTGTATTCCAAAAAGTTTTTAATAAACATTCGATGAATAATATTGTGATTTCCATATATTTATATAGGTTGAATTGAAAATATGTAAAAAAAAATTAAAAGAAATATTTAAACAATTTTCATTTCAATTGAATTTTTATCGGAAGAAACACGATTTTGTTTTCCAATTTTTTTCCCTTTTTGTGGGGAATAAAAATGGACGATCCAAGCAATTTATTTTGATTACCAAAAAATACTCTTGAGTATGCAATTTTACAGTACCTAGCCGAATATTATGGCAATAAAATTTTAGAATATACAAATGTAATATTGGTTTTTTTTATAAAAAATATTGAAAAAAGGTTGAAGCAAAGTCAAAAAATTTTTATTAAATTGCTTGGAAAAAATTATCATTTATATTTAAAAAAAATTGAAAATTTTTTATACTGCAAAAAAAATGCTCTTAAAAATTGAACAAGAAAATAATTTTGTTTTTTTGCTGTGAATAAAATCTATAGCTAAAATAATGCTTAAATGTTTTAAAAAAAGCTTTAAAGGCTAAAAGGTTTATCGTAATTTATTTTTAAAATTGCTTTAAGCCACGTACGTATACGTATTATGTACATATTATGTACATAAATAGTTTGTCATAAATTTTAATGTATTCAGGTTCAATCGCTCAAATATTGTTGGTTGATACACATGCAGGAAAAATTTGTTGCCTTTTTTTTCAACAGGCTGTAGCTCGGACACGAGTATATCTGCACGGCCTCACTCTTACATTTTTTTTTGCTGGAAATTGGTCAAAGAAATTATTTGCCACCTTATGCAAAATACCTTGTATGAAAGTTTTGTACGTAACGTACAAAACACGAAGTTTAAAGTAACACGAAGTTGAACGAAATTGAATTTCTGACAATATTCGTATATTTTACATTATCGTGTATAAAAAATATTCATATATATAAAAATATTCAAATAGATTGTATGTATTTTCAATGACATTAAATAAAAATTTTTATTAAGGATTCATTTTTATATTAACATTTTATATTAAAATTGAACAAAAACAGTAATTAGAGAACAAATTAATAAATTTTTAACTCTACTATAATAGAAACATAACTGGAGTAATCAGAATGCATCCGTTCATATACTTGGTTGCATGAAGTTGCTATATTATTAAATTTAACTAAATTTATTTTTATTGCTATCATCTTTTATAATTTTAAATATTTTTCGTAACATATGTGAATAAAATTTACTTGTACAGTTACAGCGATAATTTACAGATTTTTAACCAAAAAAAAAAAATTAAATTTATATTTTTTTCACGAAAATACCATTTACTTTTAACATTTCTCATCTTTATAAAAAAAACGTGTTGTGTTTCGGCACTGTGAATCAAACCAAAGATATAAGATAAAGAAAAAAAAATATTTAAACTAAAATAAAATATTATATCTATTATATTTTTTGATTACCATATACATAATATTATTATATATTATGTAGATATATTTTTCCATCATAGCAATTTACACAAGAGAGACTCGTATATGCAAAAAAAAACTGAAAAAAAAAATTAAAAGCATTGTAAGCACACAAGACGAATATTCATTGCGTTGACTATTTTTTATGAAATTTCTTTTTTCCTTTTCTTAAAATTCAACAAAAAAATTCTATACACAAATAAAGAAAAAAAAATCGGAACGAAAAAAGGTTCAAAAGATATTTTGACCTAATAAAACAGACACACATTTCTCATGAGAAAAACCAAATAATTCCCATAATAACAGAATATCTGAGTAGCAATACAAAGGAAAAAAAATATGATATGTCATTCAAAGTAAAATGGAAAAATCATTTTTAATGTGTGTAGAGGCGATAAATTTTTACGTGAAAGTTGAAAAATAAACGAAAATCGTCCTATTTGAAGAATAGAAAACAATTTTTTTTTTTATTTTTTCAAACATATTATTTATCATGCTTTTTAACATAAAACAACTTTGTGTAGTATGCAAACGTTGAATTTGGATGTTTTTGGATTATGTATGAAATAAAAAATTTAAGGGTTTTGTACAATTTTAATCTATTCTAAAATTTCTGAAGAATAACTGTCGCTCATATATATTAAGAAAAAAAAAATTAATTAATATTATAAATTGGAATATTAGTTTTTTAGTAAATGAAAATTGGAAACTTAAATATGTTTTTTGTTTTAGGATAAAATGGAAACTATGGAGAACACGTGAACGAAAACCATATTTTTGCAAAAAATTTAATTAATGTAGATGTTTAAAAAGAACTAAGTACTCCCAGTTCTTCTAAGAAATGCTAAGAAAAACAGAAAATTATGCCTGAAGGAGAGAAAGGAGAACGGATCAAGTAGAAATAAATAAGGTTTTCACTATTTTTCCGAAAGATACAGAGCAGTTTGCAATAACGGAAGAGAAACAATTATGTTTCATTTAAGAAGTGAAGTAAAATTTTGATACAAACAGAAAACTGTGAGTATCAAAATGAAAAATTTACTCTTTGAAATAGAAGAAGCTTTTTTAAACTATATAGAGTATTGAAAATGGAATACGAATGAATTTACCAAAAAAATTAATAGGTATATGAACTGTTTTAGAAGATATTTTGTTATTTTAAATTTAAAAAAAGACTCACATATATTGAAAAGTATAGAAAAATATATACGTGGTCGTATAACATTTTTCTAATATTATCCTTAAACTTGATAAAACTTTAAAAAAATCAATATTCTCTTTTTTTTAACTATAATTTTATTTTTTGCTTTAAGGTCACAACATATAATATTCTCATAATTATGCATAATACAATGTATAACAAGTACATGTACCTTATTTATTTTAAATTTTTATGCTTATATGTATTAAAGGTTCATTAATTGACTTAAGTTTTTTTCTCTTGTATTTTATATAAAAACAATTTAATAAAATTCAACCGTATAAATATTTAGATATAATATAGGACATACTTCTACATAATAAGACCCCGAATTTAAAGAAATTTTCATAAATTACCAGAAATTATTAAATAAATTTTTATTTTCATTTTAGGATATGTCGAGTTTTAATAATATTTCATATAATAAAAACGATACATGAGAAGGTTATAACACCGAATAAAATAGCCGAAGGACAATAGCGTTAAGTACGTTTATATTTAAATAAACTATACAAGTAGGAATTTCAGTTAATTTTTGATACTAGTAATTTGAAAGGCCCTTTACATTCTACTAGCCGACAAATTTTGAGCTGATATCGCCACTTTCCACATTCTATCTGCTCATCATTTCACATAAGTGCTCCGATTCTACAATCCCAATAACAACTCAAAATTGGATTCATTAAGATTTAGCAATTTTTAACAAATTATTTAAATAATTAATACCTAGAGTTCTGATGAATTTTGTTTGGAATAGAGATGGCCGCTTGAGTTACAACAAGTGTTGCTATTTGACGTTATTGTTTTACTTTTTCGTTATTACATTATCAAATATTTTATTTAGTGTTATAATAAGATTCAATATTTCGCATGATTATTCAGGATTAAAGAAACAGGTCAAATTATCGTCAATGCCATTATTTGTATATTGAATATTTAAATCTTTAGAAATTAATATAACCCTTCTATATATAACCATTAATATAAAAATTATGAAAGCAACAACATTTAATTTTTACTAAAATAATATTTTCTATAAAATCAAGAAAAAGTTTTTGGTTAAAGTCCTTAAATCATTAACCGTTTTGCTTTATTATTTTGGATCGATAAGATTCCCTTTTATTTTATTAAAAATTTTACACAGTGTATGTATAAACTATATAGTATTTTCGTCCTTATTTACTGTATTTTGATCTTCTTTCAATATTTTTTTGCTATATGAAGTATTTATCTTTATATATATGTGTTATGATTATTATTGTTAATAATAGCTTAGAATAACATGATTTTATATTTTTTATATAGACTTTGAAGATATTTTTTTTTTGTAGTGACAAAAAGGCTAATAATATTGCTTCCTATTTTTCTTAAAGAGATTATAAAATAAAATTTAAATATTTTTTAAATACACACAATTATATTATTTATATACATACACATAATATTCCGAAATATATATATATACGTAGGTACCTATATCTTTTCTGTATCTTTTTCTTTTTCATTTTAAATTCTTTTTTAATAGCCCTTGGGCTTTTCATATATGTATCCTTAATACTAAATTTGATAAAAATAAGTTAGGAATAAGGCAAAAATAAAAACAAATTTTAGGAAAATTTTCCTTTAAATTCTCTTCTTTCCGCGCTCTTAATCAAATCAAATGAATTCAACTGTTAAAATGCTGTTTAAAAATCAGCAAGTTAAAGTTATTTGAACTTTTTAAAGAAAACATAAAATATATTCATTTTACATATAAATTTATTTTAAATATAATTTATATTCTATCCATATATGTATATGTGTGTGTTAATATTTATATAATATTTATATTAATTTTAATCAAAGTACAATGCACACTGAGTATTTTGTTTTAATTAAATAAATTGAAAACTGCTCCTTTTTTCCGGTGAGAATTAATGATCCTTATATTCTTATTTTTTCTTTTGTTTTATTATTCTTATTTGTTTTAATACATATATAAAATCTATAAATGAATATTGTATTATATAGATTAAATATAAGTATTATATGCCGGTGTAAAAAAGCACAAAATACTTGTGTATATATTTATATTGTATAGCTTTTTGTATAATGCAATGTATTATATGTAAATCGTTTAACAATATCTTTAAAAGCATTCCTTAACTTAGTATATATGTATGTATAAAGCAGTATAGCGAAATGAAATTGAAAACTTTAGTTCATCCGGGTATTAATGTACATTTAGTATATATATACTTTTATATAGATGTAAGAGTTTATTATATAAAAGGTATATTGGGAAGTCTGTTTAATGATTTTCAATTGGTGTATATTGAAAATATTGAGACAGCATCATTTTAGTGTATTTCTAGAAGATTAACTTATCGTAATGTAGTTTATCATCTTTACATGAATGTTTAAGAGATGGAAGGAAGGAAGGAAGGAAAATTAAGTAACACGAAATTGAGAATAAAGCCAATTGTCAATATATAGTTTTCAATTAATTTTTTATAAAGTATAACAATAAAAGTTTGCAGTTTATAACCGAATTTAAAATTGATTTTAAATTCAATTTCGAATTTTATACTTATTGTTAAATTCATTCATTAGAGCCAATAGGTTGTGTTTTATACTTTATTAGCTACCGTTGTCTGTGAAAATTTCATCAATTTATATAAAAAAATTGAATGGGAATATTAGTGACGGTCATGCAACACCCTGTAAATATGTTTATCATTAAGATAAATAAATCCATATAATTTAGAGCAAAAAAAACTTTTATAAATATAACAAAGATTTCCGGTTTTTTCATTGTATGCATATAGTTTGCGGTGTGAGGTCGATTTTAATATCTTATATACGAAAACTATATACAACACATTTATACAAATACATTTTGTTATGTTAACTAAGCAAAAAATTTATTTAAAAATTTCTTATTTTATTTGAAAGAGATTTAAAGTTGACCTTTGCTAATTAATAGAAAAAATTTTTTATTAAACTATTTTTGAAAGCCAAAAGCAAAAATAATTGACTATAAAAATTATATAATACTCGTTTTACGTACATATATACATACTTGAGCAATTAAATAAATTAAATTAAAATATTTTAAAACTAAAATTCATTCTTTAATCAAAAATATTTTATATACAACGTTCAATCATCAATTAAATTGAATTTTTTGTTGCAAATTTTGCATTTAATTAAAATATTTTCTGTTTCTGTTAAGTATTGAAGAAAATATTTTCTGTATTTTAAAATTTAAATTTTATTATACTTTCATTTTTAAGCAGGAGTTGATAATAAAGTATAGAAACTATTCTTCCTTTATATTAATAATATTAACAGCGAGTGGTCAATAATTGTATTCTATTCAATTCCTATAGCCAATCACAATGTGAATGAAAAATTTTCTTTTCTCATTGCACTTGTACGAGCAATTTATAAAATGAAAAAGTAGATTAAATTTATTTGCAATTTTATGCATCTTATTGATTACATTATTTGATTTAATTAAAATGAAAAAAATTTCACACGTCAATACATAATTTATTAGAATAATTGGGATTAACTATGGGGGATTAATTATAGAAACTATTACAGTATAAGTGAAAACATAAATTGTTTCAAAATTCATTTTATAACAATTTCAATAGCATAATTAAGATTTTGTATCTAATTTTCTGTTTTAGCATTAAGTTATATGATTTTGTTATGAAATTCAGCCAGAATTATTGTTATGACTAAATAGGAATTGGAATGTTATAAAATAAACATGTTTTTTTCTATATTGTTAGATGACATACAAACGATTCATAGAATTGAACCTTGCTCTAAATTTTTTTTTGGTTGAAAATCAAGACATTAATTGTAAGCGGTGAATATTTTTATGTCGAACTCAAATTTCCATATTTATCAAAAATTTTAAAATATTACTAATTACTGTTTTTTAGTTTGGAAGTTTTCCGTTTTTAAACATAATTTTAACTTAATTGAGTTATTATAGATCTGTTTACTTGTGCGTGCATTGGTCGTTTACGCAGCTCTTCTTTTATGCTTCTCCCCATACTCTTTGTTACACAAAAATAAAATTTATTTGATAGAGAACCATAATCCGTATACATCTAAACAGGGAGTATTAATTGTCCTTTAACATATTGAAATTTTCTGTTTCATAAAAAATCAAACACATTATTTGTTAAAAATAAATCAATAAATAATCAAGAAAAATGAAATTTTTTTTCTATTCTAAAAAATGCTACTGTTGATGCTGTAATACGAGTACATCTACTTTTCGGTAGCTGGCAGTAATGGTATTTTTATGCGTATAAAAATTAAATTTTGAACGTTTTTAAAATCTTTATTACGGAAAGAGCATTAGTTCGAAATAATTTTAGTGAGTTGAAAAATTTTTTTTTTAGAATAATTTTAATATTTTTAGAAACACCAGAAGTGGTGTACCACAGTCAACTGGGATCTTGCGTTCTATGTGCAGTTACTTTTTACTTTTGTTACTTAGTACTTTTGTGTTGGTAATGGTCAATAAATAATGAAAATTAGAAATGTTCAAACACTGAAAATTAGGAAGATTTTTGAGCAAAATTTCTTTTAAAGACAAAATGTTTGTTATGTAAAGCATATATTCTTGTTTTAAAAAAAAATATTAAATTTTAATTTCAAATTATTTAAATTTCTTTATTTTTAAAGTTCTTTATAATTATTGTTACTTACATAATTTTGTATTTTGAGCTTTAAAAATTTATCCTTTGGCTAATAGTACAAGTTTGGTACATTTGTTGTTGTTATTGGTATTTAAGAGTTGATCTTGATGTTTTCTATTTTTTTCCTTTATTACTTTTATTATTATTGTTATTATTTTTAATATTTTACTTCTTCTTTAAGCTTTTGTAGTTATGAAATAATTTTTATTTTTTTTCTGTGTATGTTATTATAACTTCTTATTACATTGAAATACGAATACATATAAAAAATAATGAAAAACAATTACATACATACATAGAAATTTTTTTTTAATATTATTTTTTTTTAATATACAAGTAGTACATTAATTTATGTACGACTGAGTAGATGTAACGAGAAAAAGACAATATACGTTAAAAAATTTCCTCTAATAAAATTCTTAAAATAAAAAACAGAAATGAACTTGATGTTGGTTATATTGTATATGTATGTGTGTGTATGGTGACTGCAGTATAATTGAACATTAAAATAACTGAAAATCATAAGAAGCTGCTGTGCCTCTGTATAAAAAGAAAAAAACTGAAATTAAACTTGAAACAATACAAAAGGAAGTTGAAACAACAAAAAAAAATGAATGTGATGAAAAAGTTTTTATTTAAAATAAAAACAAAAATTACTTTTTGACTCTAAACCAAAATTCTTTCACACATACAATAAAATACAGAATAATACACAGGACAATAAAAAAAAAAAGTGAATGAAAACAAAAAGTAAAAGAGAAAAAAAAGAAAAATCTAAAGTGTTTCCTCTTATTTTCCTTTTTGGCTTTAAAAAATTTAATAATTAAATTTTCAACACATTCTTTACTCTTCTATATATACATTTGTGTACATTGTTCGTGCACTTTCCTAACTGTACAAATGTATATAACAGGGGTATACAGATTTCATCTTGACGAGTGTCAAAAATTCAATTTGATGAAAAGAAAATTGAAGAACCTGAATGTTTGCCGCATATTTTTTAAAATCTGATTGACTTGCTAAGACTTTACAAAATAAGTTCCGTTAGGTGTTTATTTATTAGTGAATAATATTGAAAATTAGTTCGCAATTCAATAGATGAGATTGGATGAGAAATTTTTCATATTAGTACCTGCAAAAATCAATATTTTTGAAAATGAAACTTGGCCTAAGTCGTATTCAAAAAATGGAAGAGCCGTTATTTGGCCAGCCCTGATATATAATGAAAAAAGGAATCTAGAAGAACCACTTACAAAAATTTTAAACAAAAAAGAGAAAAATAAATTAAAAATATATAGACAGGCACTCTTTATGCGAGGGCATCTTATTTAGTTCTTAAATATAAAAAGAATTTTTTTTTTATTTTTTTTTTTTTTTTTTTTTGTAATTACTCAGTCAAATTTGTAGAATAAACCGCATGTAGAATAAAAAGTCAATAGGCTTTGATGTCAGCTATGAGTGTGAAATTATTTCAGAGATGAGAGAGAACATTATACTCATAATCAATGAGAGATAGATGAAAAGAGTATACATAAAAGATTATTAGGAGAAACGTGTTTCGAGTACATAAAATATCTAAAATATAGACGATTAAAAGAGGTGGCGCTGAAAGTTTTATTAAGAATTTTTTTGTGTTTAATTTTTTGAATTTAGTTTTAATAAAAAATAAATGTTTAATGTTGAAAATTTTGGTAATTACACAAAAAAAACTTCTCATAAATAATTACAGAAAGAATTTTAAAATGAAAGTTGGATTCAGAACAGATACATGGGTATTATGCTCTCGTCAATACAAAATTTTTGTTCCATGAACCCTAGAGAATCTTTTATCATAACATTGATAATTTAACACAGATCTCAGTTTTTAAAATGTGTCTGAACAAAGTACTAAACGCGTTTCCATATTCGAAATATGAATCCTACAAATTTATCAGAAATCAACTTACTATCTCCCAAACCTGTAATTTATGTTAAACCCTCGTAATGAAATATATTTTTTTTTGTTTCAGTGTTTCTGCATATTAAATAAACGCCCATGTATACATCCGGTTAATTACAATTTTAAAACAACTTATTATAAAAATGTAATTTTAAAATTTTTAAACGGAACAATAATAATAAACTTTTTCCTAGCAAATTATTGAAAATCCAAATGAATTAAACTGAATCATTAAATGTAAATATACATAATTGTGTACATGTGCTCGTTTAAATACATATACATATATAATTGCCTGCCCTCTATATACTATAATAATAATTTTTAAAAAGATTCCAAAAATATTACAAAAAAAAATTTCAAGAATATAGGAGCTGAAATGAATCTATCAAAGAGAAAATTAAAATTTATCAGTACAGAATTATGAGGAACGTGACAGAATTAAATGTCAAGAAAATTATAAAAGAGAGAACAAAAAAAAAAAAAAACAAAAATTCAAATTTAATTTTCTTATTTTCTCTTTTTTTTTTGAGCAAGGATTTTAAAGATCATTTGAAAATACTATAGACATAATTATAGTAAAGAATTTGGAATTAGACCAAAACTTTGTAAAGTAGCACATTTCCAAGAAAATAAGATTTCACATTGTACTCTTAGTTTCTATAATATATCAAAAGCATTGCATACTTTTAGGGTAAACTAAAAAAAATTAGTTCTAAAAAAACTGAACCGACACAATTAATGAGATCATATCAAACATTTAATTGTATTTTGTGAGTCCTTAACTTTTTTGATTTCGTAGAAATTTGATTAAATATAGAGACCAAAAAAAAAAAAATTAATAGCCGAAAATAAAAATTTTGTTAATTTTCAGATTAATAATTCCAAAAATTTCCAAATCCTGTAGTTTACCATTTTAGAGAAAAATTATGTTAAAAATATAAAAATGAAAAAACCGTTTCGAGATAGTGGAAAGTTTCAGCAAGCTTTTCATCATTGTCTATGCCGTTTTACAATGGTTATCTATGCCGTTTTGCAATAGAAGAGAAGTGAAAATTGAAGAAGCGTTTGCGCAATTAAGAATGCATTGTTGAAATATGACCTTTTTAGAATGTTGGGCCGTAACATTTAAATGAATATAATGCGTATAGATTCCACTGTAATGTCCATATATTCCACTGTAAGACCCATTTGAATTTAAAATTTTAGACTCCCGGGCTATAAACTAATAAAATGTTCCTTTTTTCAATATTGTTAGAAATGTGCTATAATAAAAATAAAGAAATTTCAAAATTCATATTCAATGTTTGCATGGTATTTTTGTTTTTCTTTTCTCTCCTTCTCTCTTTTTTTAATTCAATGGTTTGATCCTTAAGAGTAATCATTATTATTTATATATTCATTTTATTTGGGTTTTTTGAAGAAGAGGAACGGATATACAGAGCGTATATTATTTAAAAAAAGAAAAAAAGGATTTCAATTTAAAAAATATTGAATAATCTAATATTAAAAGGAATTAGAGAAAACTATAATATACATTTGAGCAAGAAAAGGATGTCGTTTTTATATTTTGTTCTATTTATTCTTCTTTTCCTTCCTTTGCCATAATATTCTTGGTTGTCAACAACATGTTAAGAAATTTTTTTTTTTTTTTGTAGAAAAGCAAAAGAAAATCTATTTTGTATAAAGATTTATAGAAAAATTATAGTAGTATACAAGATGAATAAAAATGTTCTTTTCTACAAAAAGGTTTTACAAAATAAAAATATGAAAAAGGACAAAAATATTTGAACCTTGATGCATATATATAGCTATATACATATACAAATTTCTAGTATATTAAAATATTGCAAGTGAATAATAATTAAGTTCTTATTATACAAGGTATACACTTCATATTATATCTTTATATAACTTAATTCTCTAAAGGATCAGTGAGTTTTTCTTTGGTATCAAGGATGCGTATGATGAAGAGATCTTGTAAGAAAATATTATAAAAATAATTCTAAAAAATACGCTTATAATTAAATTGTAATTTTGTTTTAATGGGACGTACTTTAAAATTAAAATTAAATATAAAGACGCACTGAAAGTACCTTGTGGTACTTTTGGATTACTTAAAAATAAAAAGACAGTGTTATGTTACAATAATATAAATAAAAATACATTAAAAATTTTTAAGATTTTTTCATATAGCGTTTTTAAATTAAGAACATTTTTTATTTTAGGTACATTTAATAATATGAGAGTTGTTGTTCGATGTTGATCAACCTTGATGAAAAGGAATTGCTAACTTTGAAGTGGAATAGAGTGAAAAGAAAGAGAATGAAATAGGAGGTATGAATGAAATAAGAAGCCAAAAAAACAAAGATATTTGAAAGAGAGTTAGAGCAATCATAATAAATGTAGATGTATGGAGCGATTAATGGAAGTCACTGATGCCAAGTTGAGAATATAGCCTTCCATAAACATTTTGCGAATGTCAGATAGAAAAAGAAGTTCACAGAAATCGGACTCGGAAGATGATTTTCTCGGAAAGAAGGACAGACGACTTAGGTTGGTCTATTTACCCAGACAATTTAGAGTTTACAGTGATTACACACCATTATAAGGTTCGCGATTTCAGCTCAATCTATTTATAAAGGATTTTAGTCAATAATGTGCAAAAAACACAATTATCCGTTTCTCCTTAATCCTTAAATTTAAAAAGAAAATGTAATCCTTTTGAAAAAATTTCAATATTATATGATTAATAATTTGAACAAAAATCAAATTTATCGATAAAAGTCAATTTAACAATTTAAATTGAGCCAACAGTTTCGTCTTAATAATTTTTTTTTAATTTTGTTTTTCATATTAAATACATAATCATATAAGAGTTAAAGGGATAAATAGAAAAAATTTTCTTTAAAGAAACAAGAAATATTTTATCTTCATATGTTACCAAAATGGCAAAAAATAAACAAATTTTCATTCTATTTGCACACTTTCAAAAAATATGTTATTTTTTACAATTTCAACGTACTTTTACAAATGCAAATGCAAAAATACTCGAGCACACCTTAAGTAAAACAACAATTACACTATTTATAAATACATAGTGTACTTCTACCCTGCATAATTTTTATTTTAAAAACATTGCATTCATTTCAATATAAAAATTTTACAAATTTCAAAATAAAAGTTCATGTTTTATATAATTTTATATGGATTGAACCTTTTCTTTTGCATCATTTATCGATAAAGGGGATTGTAGGACCCTTAACATCTGTGACAAAAAAATTTTTGTTAAAAAAACATATTCTCGCTTTATTCAGGACTTTATGTTTGTATTAACTTTTATGGTACGATTGAAAATTTGTACGACGAATGCATATCTAAATTATTCTTTTGGAAAAATATTTTTTTTTCCAAAAGAAAGAAGAAAAAAATATTTTATTTTTAAAATGAATTTTGAATAAAAATAAAAACCATATTTCAAAAAAGTGTAGATTATAAGAAAATTCCAAATGTACAATAATTTTGAGCATCCATACATTGTTGTTTTCCTAAAAATATGCAAATTTTTTTGTAATATATAAAATATTCCCTTTTAAGACTCTAGCACAAGGTTCTTAAAAATTTTCTCAAATATATTTTAATAAAAAAAATATTTTTTTTTTCATGACAACAATCTACAATATAGGATAATTTAATTCAAAAACAAATATTGAAAAAAAAATCAATATTTTTTTTTTTTGTGTATAGTCCAGATATAAAAATTTTTATTTTATTTCTGTTGAGTATAATATGGAAAAATTGACAATAACTATGGAATTTAGAGCTTTAATAATATGCAAAAATTATTTTTTTATTATTCTTGTTACACAAACAATTTGATAATTTCATTTTTTTATAAACAATATGAAAGTCTTTTTGTTTCTCTATTAAAATGTGTGTAAGAAATATTCTTTATTTTAAAATATTCTTAAATTTAAGCCTTCATTAAATTCACTTTGTTTTTATAAATAAAATTATTTTGTTAAATTGCAAAATGAATTTGCAAAATTTCTCTTTTTTTTTTTTGTTCTTTAAATTATAACTAAAAAATTATTAGAAATTTAATTAAAAAAATAAATTTATATTAATGCAATTTAAAATTTTATAAAAAATAATTTGTTGAGCAATTTGTACAGTTTGCAGAATTTTACTCATTCGACAATATTTAGAGTTTAGGATTGTTTCTAATTGTAAATGCAATAAATTCAAAAATAAAAGCAAAATTATAAATTAATAAAAAATTATTTCGAAAATTTTTCAATTAGGTAAATTATGACTTAAATATATTCCGAATAAATTTTATTTTTTCCAAAAAAATCTTTGAACCGAATTTTTGAAACAGAAAAAAAATAAAAATATTCCTCTTTAATGCAGTAATTTTTGCTTTATTTTAAAGGACATTGAAATTTCCAAAAGGCTTTTGCATTTTTTTTTTTGCTGTTTTGTTTTTATTAAAAGAAAAAGCAAATATCAAAAATGAATCAATATTTTTTTTTATTAAAAATTCTTAAGGATAATTTCATTCCAATATACAATAATATTTTATAAAATAAAAATATTATTGCCTGTGAAATATTTAAAACAAAAATAATAAAAAAAATTAAAAAGAACCTTGAACCTAAATAAAAATTCTAAAACATAAATTTTGTATAAATATTTGATTTTTATTTTCTGGATTTGAATGAAAATGAAAATTCAATTAGTTTCTTTTTGTTTCTTTTAAATTATTCAAAATTTAAATAAGAAAATTTTTATTGCTTTTTTAAAGTTAAATTTTAAAAATAAAAACTTAGTTTGTATTTATTTTAAATTCAAAGTATAATGTGCATGTTAAGAAAATTTTAGACGTCTCATAGATTAATTATAGTATTTAAAATAAAATTGCTGCTACAATTACAATTGGAAATTTTTTGTGCATAATATTTTTCCTAATATTCCTCCTAAATGTATGCAATAAGATGTTTATTTAATGAATAGTTAACTTAGTTTACGATATTTTTATACGTTACTTAGAATTCGAATTTTGAATCAATGTTAAAAATTACAAAATTCGACTTAACCGGTTTTTAACTGTATTCGAAACATAATTGTATAATGAATAATTAGTATTATTAATATAACAAAAAATTATTGTAAATTGGAAATGGATGCTCGTTAAATTCTCAGTTAATTATAACATTTTTATATATTTTTTATGTTCGTAAAAGACATTATTAATTAAAAATGTCTACAAATCATTAAATAATTTATTTAATTTCAGTAATATTAATTATGTTATTCATGAATGATTTTTCAAAACTATTGTTAATTATTGTCTATCTTATTTTGCATATATTATAAATTCTTCAAAATAAAATATATTTAATTTAAAATTCCTGATAAAGTTTCTATTTTTTTTTTGTTATTCTTAATTTTATTATCATTAATATTATATTTAATAAATTTTATTGAAAATAATATAGAAATTCATATCTCAATTATGTAATAATCGATAAAAATTAGATCAAATTTATTATGTGTATATTATGTATATAGAATTTCATTCCAATAAAAATTTTTTAATAATAAACTTTAATATGCAATATTTATATAAAATAATATGCAATATTTAAGTAAATTGTATTTTATATTTGCTTTTATAATTTTAATATTGTGCAAATTTAAAAAACAAAAATAAAATAAGAGATGACTGCATATACGAACATAAATTTCCATTTCATGTTATTTAATTAACTTTTTCATAAATTTAATTTGTAAAATTATTTCGAAATATATTATATCTCAATAAATTTAAAATGACTATTGAATTGAATTTAAGAAAATTGAATAAAATGTAATATAATAATATTTTTTGACAAATTAATAATATTTTTGCATTCCGGCGAATGAAAAATTTTTATTTTGTTCACTCTCTCCCGTTTCTCAATATTATTCGAATAAAATATGATCTTTAATATAGAAAATGTGTTAAATAAATTTTTTAAATATAAAGATTTAAAAAGTTCACAAAAATGCTCACTGTCTATTACATTTATTTAAAAAATTTCCGATGATATTGTCAAATTACAAAAATTTTTGATTAAAAGAAAAATACATTATAAATTTTAAATTGAATTATTAATAATTAAATTCGAAATTTCCAAAATTTTTGTTATTTTATTGCATATTGTTTAAACTGCTTCATTGAAACTGTAACAGCATTTCGTATAAAATTAAAATATTTTTAATTTTTCATTTAAAATTTTGCTAAAAATAATTAAAAAATATATGTATATTTTATATAGTAATTGGAAGTACATATATAGTGCAGCTAAAAAACAAAAGAGAATGAAATTGCTCCAATTTACAATGAAAATAATTATTATTTTCCATTGAAAGTTTAGTAGGTAATTATATAATGGACCGGACATGCTTTGTTTTATAAATTTTTATTTATTGTCTTTTTTTTTTATTAATCAATTTATATTTTCTTTTCATTTCAGTGTCTCCTAGAATAGAACTTGGTGCATTTTAACTCCTTTAATTTTATATCATACCTACAATAATCTAAAGGAAATTTGATTAAAATTGCTTGTTAAATTTAAAATGAAAATTATAATTATTATTGGTATTTGCTGAATGAAAATGCAATGGTTGGTAAAGTATCTATACTGCAATCATTTATTACATTATGTTTTTTTTAGAGAGTACTTTGAATCCGAATTGAATCCGGGCTCTATTCAGATGTGAGATTAACTATTTAGTTGTTTACGATAAGACATGTGGTACGAAAAAGAAAAGATAAGGCAACGTTTCTTAGTTGCATTAAGTGAAAATCTGTTGCAAGAAATAGAACAGCATAATTTACTACCAATGAACAAGAAATCAAAAACATGAAAAATATTAATGTTCAGTAACAAAAGGCTAATCCACACAAAGTTTATTAGCACATTATATCAACATAAGTCCCAGTATAAAAATCAGAATAAATATTATATAAATAATTTTTTTTGGTACAAATTTATTTCACGCATAGGTAATGATAAGAAACACATCACAGCCACAATTTTATGCAACCCTAACGCTAATTAACAAACGAAGATTATTGAAGCCACGAGACATTAATCATGATCTGGAAATGAAATTTACATCCAGTTATAACCTTACGTATTTCCAACGAACTTAAGGTTACAAGAGCGATAACAGACTGTCACTATCTAGTGACAATTCATAAGGCATAATTTAATTTAAAATTTAGCTTGCAGATTCCCATTGTAAAACGCCAAACAGCTTTAGTATCACGGTAGAACACATAAAACCTACCACCAAAATTGTACAGCAAAAAAAAGTTCAAAATTTATTCTTAATCAATAAATAGCTTTAGATTTAAATTAGAAAAATTTAATTTATGTACATATAAAGCTTTTCTTAACATGTAAATAATATGAAAGGGAACTCGAAGAGTTGAATTATTATATTCATAGATATGTGCAGGCAGTTTAGGTAATAAAAAAAATTTAGACATTACATTGATTAGTTTATGTAATTTTTACTTTTACCAATTTGTAGAAGATTGCAAGATTATTGCAGTCCAAATAAAATTAATTCAGTATTATTTTATTCTAAGTCACACATACATAATAATATTGTTCTATAAAAACATAATTTTTCTAAGAATATTTTAAAGAAGTACAATAATACAATACAATATGTTTATGTTCTGAAATAATTGAAAACATATTTTTCCAGAAAAAAAAAAACATTTTATTTTTGAAATTGCCCTAGTAATTTATATACAAATTTCAAATTTAAAATATAGTTACATATACATACAAATTTTTATAAAGAAATTTCTAAAAATCAAAAGAAAAAGAAACTCATAAAATATAAAATTAATAGCAATTTTGTATTAATTATATCGCAATTATTCCGACTAATAAGTACGTATAATATTGAACCATACATATATGTAATTAATATGCATGTATAACATAATATGTAAATACATAGATACATACATATGTTATATATGTATCTGCAAATAAATTAAAAATTTTCTTTGCTATCTATAAATTGAAAAAACTTATTAAAATAAACAAAAGAATTTTATTTTTGTTTGATTATTTTCGGAAATTAAAATCGGAAAGAAAAATCTGTGTGTATAACAACTTGGACATATTGTGCTTACTATAATAAAAATAGTATTCTATACATATAACAGCTATAAATATAGAGAATTCGATATTAATATAGAAAATTTAATAATGTACAATACTTTATTATTGTAAATTAAAGAAAGATTTACGATAATTATCAAATATTTTAATAAAGTGTTTAATACTGACGCTTTTAAATGCAATTTCAAGAAAATTTTCTTAAATTATTTTAATTATCTTAATAAAGTTAAAACTACTTTGAATTTAAATTGTTAAATTTTACAAAAAAAAATTGTGTAAATAAAATTAAATTAAAGATTAATTAATAAGATTTTAACATTTAGAAAAAAAAGAAGTATGGAATCCGATTGAGAATTTTAATATTAAAAAAAATTTTACTTTAATCTGCATTGGGAAGGAAGTATGGAATGAACCATGATGTTATCATCTTTCAGTATTACAGTTTCTTAATATGAAAGAAATCATTTCAGTTGTAATATGGTTTCTGTATAAAATTGTATGTGAAATTTCAAATTTAAACTTGAATTTTTTTTTATAGAAATAAGGTGCCATTTTAAAGATGTTTCTAAAAATATTATATGATATACTTTGGATTTAAAGAAAAATGGATAAACACTAGTGAATTCACGAAACAAACTTGATCAACTTGAACATTTTATTTTATCAATTTTATATATAGAAAATATATTGTAAATTCGATGCATAATCTAATTCAACTGCACATAATAAATTGCTGTCATCCAAAGGGTCAAATTGACTTAAATTCAAAAAGCAAAAAAAAATTTCATCGGAATCAGTACATTTAGATGGAAAGTAAGCCAGTCGAAACCAACCGTCGGTATGTTTTAGCAAAAATGTATTTATATACCATTAGCAAATCAAAGTTCCCCTTGTGAAAATGGAAAATATCAGCTGAATTAGCCGGACCTGATACAAAATTCATATTCTATAACATTTACAGCTTCCTTGAGAAAAAACGGATTATATAGAGTTCCAGTTTGCAAGAATAAAGTCATATCATAATAAATGTAAAGTTGAGTGACATTTTTAAAAATTAAGAAATGATTATTAAGTTGGCGGAGTTAATATAAAATATTGCGTTTCAACAATAGAAAATTATTGGAATACAAAACATAAAAATTCATATTAGGAAAATATTTTTTATGGCTTATAAATAAAGTACGTATGTTATTACAATTGGTATCATAGGATGAAAAAATTCTAATATATTCAAGAAAATTTATAATTTTTACTTATTTTTACTTTTAATAATTTTTTTTCGTAGAACTTTAATTTCATTTTCTTTTTCTTGAATATGTTTTCTATAGAATTTCTTGTAGTATGAGAGCCTTTCTAAATCACTAAAATATATAGTTCTAGGAAATATTATTTTACGTATTCCATGAATTTTTCTATTTTATTCTATTCTTAGATTTTTTGAGAATATATACCTATTAGTTGACTCTTAAATCAGATTCCTATTGATTCGAAAAAAAATATACGAATTACAGGGCGAAATTCCTGTTTTTAGGAAATATCTAAAAAAAATTTCTTATAATGTGATAATTCAATTTTTTTGTCTGTAATTTTTTGAAAAAAATTTTATTTTTAATTTTTTTTACTGAGGATTTCGTCAAGAAATAATAGCGTTCGCCTTATTATATACAATACTTATAAAATTTTCAAAGTTAGAATATTTTTCTAACCTGTATTCGTTCCCATTATAGCTACTAAGTTATACGAATTAGTTTCTCTGCACAATATACTTGCTATATCAAGCAGAGAAACTAATTCGTTTCTCAACAAGTATGCTTCAACAAGTATGAAATAAGATTTCTAAACAATTTAACTAATATTAGACTTTCTACTAATGGCTTTTTTTTCCAAAATAGGTTACTTAGCTTAAGATATATGCATGTGCTTATTTGGATGGCATTACGAAAATTCGATTGAGTCGACAAAACTAGAATTAAACGAAGAATTAATCATAACAGACAAAGGACTTAGTTTTTGGTAGTTGAGATTGATGGAAATATTGGATCCATTGTGATATCCAATAGAAGAAAGAAATTCCACATAAATGATTTAATGCAAGCAAATTGGTTAGAGGAATCAAAAGGTTATAGTACAACTTGATGCTTTAAAAAATGTTTCAAAGTTTCCGAAGTATAATTCCAAGCCAGACAAACACCATATGAAAGCGCTAGTACATGTTTTATGTTACCTGAAGAACATTTAGGATTATAAGTTAAAATAAACAAGAGCGTGTAAACCAATTTATGTTTTCAGAGCCTTTGACTAGCAAGTCAACGACGACTGCAAATCTTTTAATGGTTGTATTTTGATGGATGCCGGTGGTGCTGTTAATTGGACTTTAAAGAAATAAAAAACTATTATCATTCAATCTTTAAATCTATTGCAAATGCCATTTCAATTGGAAATTTATTTTCTCATATTAATCTTACTGGCTAAATCTTACAATATAAAATACTCAAAGACAGCTGTCGGTAGTAAATATAAGTCGGTAGTTAATATAATTCAATATAAATTTAAATTAAATATACAGAGTATGTTAGTCTAACAATATAAGAAAATAAGAATTTGAAAACAAGTTAAGAACATTGTTTTATATAGCAAAATATAAGTGACAAATGTAATTTAAATATCTAATGTATTGAAAATTAATTTAAATTGAGAAACAATTGAGAATTTTATCCGGGGTAATCCGCATGTTGTTGTTCCTTGAGAAAAATTCAATTCCCTCCATCTGTTTTCCTTAAAAATCAATACTTTAAATAAGCTAGTGTTCAAGGGCATTATATAAGCTAAATTTACATTTTAATTTTATTTAAAAAATCAATATAAAAATTTAATATTCAGTGGTAAAGAATTTGTGTTGATATTAAAGTGACGTATCCACAGAAAATAAGGGGTAACCAATGAATATTATAAAAAAAAAGTAAAAATTAAAAAAATATTGTATGTAATTGTATGCATTAAAATTTTAAAGTGAAATGAAAAATTTTGATTAAAAAAATATTTGATTAAAGAGGTTTTAAATATGTTTGAATAAATTTTTAAATGAATTTTCTAATTAAATAATATTTTTTCCGTATAAAACGTTTATCTAAAGGCTTGTTTTTATTTATATTTTACTTTTATAGTAAATTTATTTTTAGTCTAACAATTATTTTCAGAATTTTCTCTTCATACTACGAAAACTTTTTAATTTTATATAATATTTGTTTTTATTAAATATTATTTTTTTTTATTAAATGTTGTAGACCACATTTTCATCCCCATCTTTGGAACAACATCTTTGGAACTACTCTATATTTATTTCATGACAAACTTTAGCAAGAATGAGCTGTATGATACGAGTATAAGTAGTTTGTGCTAAAAGAACAAATTAATTAAAAGAAAATTGTTCGATATTTACACTTGCTGTGAAAGTTGTATTTTGAAATAGAACTTTTTTTTGGGAGAATAAATCAAATATTTTGGATTATCAAGTAATTTGGGAGAAAATTATAGCTTTTGTAATAGAAATTTTTCTTTTTTACATTGAGATTTATTCCTGGTGTCTCAGACATACGTCTGTCTTAAAAAAGGATAAAAGTTAGGAAATACGAAGATTTTTTCAATTAATAAATTTCTCAAATTTAAAAATTCCGCAAAAATCTAAATTGAGTACAATATGATGTACATATAATACAATTTCATATAAACATTAAGAAAATTAAAACGAATTTAAAGTAATTTGTATTTTGACTTTTATATAGCTAAAAGAATTATCCATGATTCCGAATTTTTTTATAAAGTGTTTCGGCACGCAATTTCACAAATCGTATATATCAGGTATCATATCAAAAATTTTCAGGATTCGACTTTCAAAATTCATTTTGGCCTTTCACGGACTTGTTGTAGGTGCAAATAAAATTTTAAGCCTCAAGGTCATTTGACCTCCCGCATAGTACGTTAGTAGTTGAAACTCCATAACTTACTTCAAAATATATTCGAAAAATTTTAAATAAAAAATGGTAGGGCCCAACTATATATAAGGATTATTCGCGTAATATAATTTTGAAAGTATGCATGTACAAAAAAAAATTATTTATTAGAAATTAATTGGAATTTTATTTTTTTTTTTAGGTTTTATTTATTTATTTATTTTTTGTGAAATATTTTAAGTGCCTTTTTTTATATTTTCTCCGTCAAAAAAAATTACTATTTTTTTTTTAATAAATTTTAGATTTGCGTGTAATAAAAAAAAAGTAATATAAATTATTTATTTATTTTATTTTCAATAAATTTATGCCGGAATTATTTGTGAACTTTTTTCGAATAGATTCATTTAAATATCAAATGGAATATTATGGAGGCTTTTATTTAATTATATTTAAAAAAAATTTTTTATATTTATTATTTTTTTTTTTCTTTTTATTGCTTTTTTTCACATAATATTTTTTTTTTATTTTCATTTTGAAAATATTGAACAATCAATTAAAGCCATTGAACTGTTACTTAATATTATTATTTTATATTTTTTTTTTTTCTTTTATACACTTTAAATTATTAAATGAAAGTATATTATAAGAGAAAAGAATGAGGTTATTATGTATAAGAATATTTTTTGTTTGTGATGGTCAATATTGTATATATTTAAATTATTGGCACGCAATTTACACTTAAAAATAATTATTATTATTGAAATGACATTTAAATAATGGTATATATGAAATATTTTTTGGTATTAAATTTCAAATTTATAAGAATTTCCGGAATTTGATTAATGTAAAATTTACATGTATATTAAATTGGAATGCACTTTATTGTAATAATTCATAGAATTGGCACATATAGCTTGATAATTATGAATGAAATTATTATAATAATGATGTTTGATAATAAGACTAATATTTTAATTATTTAATTTTTATTTAAAATTATTTTAAATTTTAATGTAAGCTTGTTGAATAATATAACTTTAATATATGTAAAATATTCATTTTAATGTCACTGCTTAATATTTTGAAAAATTTTTGATATTTAATTATTATTTTACATAATTTACTTTGATTACTTTAATAATTTTAATATTTTCAAATAATTCAAAAAATAATTTAACAAGAAAAAAACAATAATAGAACAGAACATTTTTTATTCAAATATTCAATAATTTTTAATTTATTTTCATTTTCAATTTTATTTTAAATTTATTATAAATTTGTATTTTAAATAAAATTTTGATTGTTTTAATAATAATTTTAAATTTTTCCTTTCAATTTCATTTATTTTAATCAAAAATGCAAGTGTAAAACTTTTTTAAGCATAAAAATAAATTTACAAAATTTTTTAACACACTCAAAATACTTAATAACTTTGAAAATATTTTTATTATCATATTTATATTTTAATGTAAATAAATAAATAAATTTTTAAAAAATATAATGAGAAAAAATAAAATCAGAAACCAGTTCTAATATTTCCTCTCTTTTTATATACTTAAAAACAATAAAAATAAAAAACAAACCTTTATAAGATAATCGGAGTGTATAAGAACAAAACAATAAAGACAAGAATGCGCTATTATCAAATTTTCATTAAAAATAACAATAAATTTAAATTCACTTATAAATTATATACATACATAATAATATCATATATATATATACACTCCATATAAACCTATATGTTACAAACATAAATAAATTTTTTCTTTTATTTAAAATATTTTTCGTATTGAAAATTATTGCACACAAATTTTATATTAAAAAATACACAGAGAAAAAAATATTACGAGATTTTTTTTTAATTTTAAAATAAATTGCTATTTTTTTTTTCTTTTTAAATATAGATTTTTATTTATTTTTTTTTTGTAACGATTAACAAACGTACGCCTATTGCCAACAAAAGCTTGTATTCAACTAATGGTAAAAACGAATATAATTTTAAAACATTATTTTAATATTAAAATTTACTTATATTTTTCCAATATTTTTTACTTTCCTTTTCTTTTTTTTGTTTTCTTCTTTTCTATTTCCTTTTCATTCCTCTTTTATATTCGTTTTCTTTCATTTCGTTAATTTTATTTCGTGTTTTCAATTTTATTTTCTGTTGTTTTTCTGTTTTGTTTACTTGTAAGTATTCACAACATTAGCCGAGTACTTAAACCTCACGAAACAGAAAAAAAGAAAAGTAAAGTAAAAAAATAAAAGAAAGTATAAATAATAAACCGACAAACATACATTTTTTTTTTATTTTAAATGAACAAGGAAAAAATTATGTACATAGAAAATGTAAATAAAAAAAAAATTATATTACACACCAAGATACCAATCATATTTTCTTTCTATAGATTCAAAGCTAAAAATAAACATATGTAACGGTAAAATAATAAAAATAAAATAGAACAAAAAAATAAAAATAAAAACAAAATAACAAAAATTTAACATTCCCTCTCTAAAATATTAGTAACGAAGATAATAACAAAATGGAAAATGTTGATAATAATAACAACAACAAAAAAATATACACAAAAATTAGAAATTTGTAAAGAAGAATAAATGTAAAATGAAATGGAGAATAAATATAAGAATCAAAAAGGAATACGAAAAACAAAATATAACAGTAAATAAGAATGAATATAAATTGAGCGAAAGAATGTAAATAGAATAATAATACTACAAATACAACTATAAATTTGTGCATGAATGTGTGTAATTATATTAAGAACGTGAGTAAATTCAAGTTTATGGCAATTCTGTCAACTGTTATATTAAGCAGTAAAATAAAATATACATAAAAATAAAATGAGAAAACATAGTGTATAATATGAATATGTATATATGTAGGAGTAAAATTATATATAAATGTTATATGACTCATACGTATATATATATATATGTATTATGTAATGTAAAAAACAAAAGTGTTATCAGATGAAAAAAATTTTACATATTATTTTTCTATTATCTGTTACCTTGGCACATGTATCTTTCTTAACATGTGCAAGAATAAAAAAAAATTTTCAATATATTATGTTATATGTGTTATACGTACATAATAATGTTATACATAATAACATAATAACGTATACAATGATAGAAAGATAATATTAAAAACGACCACAATTTTGCATACTTTTGCAATTTTCATAAGCTCAAAATAAACTTGGCAACAAACTATTATATTTTGTATAAAGAAAAGAAGAAAAAGAAAAAATATTAAAGCTTATAGGCAAAATGTTGTAAAGATTCATGAATTAAGAATAAGATATTGTTGTTGGAGTTGTTGAGTGGTGTTATTTTGTGTAATAAATAATTCGTAAAAGTTTCTATTTTATGAATATAATTGTTAAAATAATTATTAAGTTTTGTATTAAAAACTGCGTTTTATCCCAGCGTTACACTTTAAAACTATTATAATTTTTCATTTTATTTCATATATTAAAATATTGAACGGTTTTAATTTGTTCAGAGCATCCTTCATTATTGATACATACCTTTTCATAGTGCATGTTACAAAACCGCGGTGACATTTTCATAGCTTGGAACACACGTAATCAAAGAAATAAGTTCGCAGTGTTATAAGGGAGTGCCTGTAACTAACATTTAGTTTAAATAGTCCTATTCTTCTATACTCCTTTAAAATTTAAATCAGTTTTTTCCAAGAATTTGGTAACAATTTTTAAACTGACCAACACTAACATATTTTTGTTTATCGAAAGTTTGAATGAAAACTTTTATGTTTGTTTACATTACAGTTATACGAACAACCTCAATAACGAACGTAAGCTTTAGCAATAGTAAATTAAAAAAGAAAAGTACCAAACTAAAAAGTAATGAGAAAATTTCCTTTTTCTTTTACGTTTATCGTATATTTAAAAGGACTTATAAAATATTAGCTTTTACCTACATTTTGAAACGTTAAAAATTTAAGACTTTAATGAACTAATAAAATTTTTAATTCATACTCATTACATTGTCAACTCAATATTATTTTATAGCTTATAAAACACACTTTTTAATTCTAAAATAGTTAATTTTTATAAAGAATTTTTTTATATTTTCAATTTATCTAGTTAAAGCACACTTATACCAACGTATTCCATTTGAAAAAAATTACCCTTATAAAAGTTGAATCGAAAGCTTTTTGACACATTTTTCAAAAACAAATATTTTACCGTTATGTTTTAAGTAATATAACGGTCAATCTGTTAACCATTTTTAAAACAGAAAAAAGTAAAATTCAAAAAAAATTTCCCGAATAAGTGTTGCCACTTTACATTTCTTTTATTTTTAAATCAAATTCAAAAAGCTTTTATCCTAAATGTATGCAATTTCAAATGAAAAGAATAACGGAAAGCAATTTTTTGATTTAGTTTTCTTAAGTTTTTATGTTTTCTAAAAATTTTTGTTTGTAATAATTTTGCTGTTGTTTTTTTAAATAAGAATAATTTATAACGAAATAAATACTAGGTCTAAGCATTTAATAAAGAAAGATTGTCGAAAAAACGTGATTCGAGTTCGAAGTTTATAATATGTTTTTGCTGTTATGAGCTTGCAGCTCCGTATTTCATTATAAATTCACAATATCTAACAGAATTTGATTGACGTATCTTAACTTATTTTGAAATTATAAACCATAACGCAAACTGATTACAATTTGTCGTTTTGAAATCAAAAATTTAAATCTAATTATTCCAATCACACAGCCCACAATTTCTAACTAATGCACAGCCCTAAATTTCTAATAAATGCACTAAGCCTAACTAAAATAATTTTTGTTAGTAACCACAGAATACTATTTAGTTGTACAATACCATTTTTGTCTAATTTTTTTTCAATTTTTTCAACGAACCTTCAAGTCACATATACTGGAATCGCAGTTTTTCGAATCTAATTAAGAATTGGACTCAAATTTTCCAAATATCTTATAAAATATCTAAATCATTAATAGACCTATCGGCCATTAACGGAAAATTAAAAAAAAAGTGTTGAATTAAATTGAAATTTGTAGAATGAAGGCATTAACCTACGTTAAAGAAAAAACTCTTTTCATCAAATAACACAGATGAATAAATTGACTTTTTTTGTTTTATTGCTTTAATCAATATTAATTTTTCCTCTTACATAAATTGAATTAAAAAGAAAGCGTGTCCACTGAAACTATAGTACAGGTGTAAGATTATTTGACCAATCTTGTAAATATTTAGTTACTGGCATATAAAATGTATTTCATATAACTAAAAAAAATTTTAAATTTTTAAAAAAATTCATATATAAGTAAAATTTTAATCGCCACGAGTTTACTATTGAAAAATTACTGTTCAAGTATAAAGACTCTTTGTTTTCCTTTCTAAAAATTCAAAACTTATCAAAAATGTCATCAAAAATAGAAGCAGTTTTGCTGTTCGTAGCAACACTTTTTATTGCATTACAAGTAAGTTTTTAATGTTGTTAAATTATTAAAACTTAAATTATAATAATTTTCTATTTAATTTTAGTCTGCTGTTGCAACTGGTACATCATCTAGTTCAACATCACAATGCTTAAATTTCCAAATGTAAAATTGACTTAATGAAATTCATAATACTTTTTGCTAACACAAACAACAATCATGATTTATGAAAATGGAATCGGCTTTGAAAAACTAGAGTAGGGCTTCTAATTAAAAAAAATCGGCAATGCCATAGAAGATAATTAACATCTTTTTATTTATTTTGAAAAAATTATATCAAAATAAAAGGAAAACCAAGACATCCTATAGTTACCTAAAAGAAATATGAGAAATCAGTTTTTGTTTTAATTGTTTACAATTTTAGTTAACAGCTAGCAGCAGTATTTTTATTAGATATATTTGAGTTTAATTAAAAAAATGAGGGGTCTACTAAAGAAGAACCTTCCAAAAATTTTCGCATAGCTTTCATCTTTAATATGCTTAAAATAAAATCCCTGTTCGTCTTGTTAGAAATGTCATCCGAACCGATTTACGTTTCCAATCGAGAAAATTCTGCCTCTCTAGAGATGTGCGGAGATTTCATTTTTATGCTTGTTTCATTTTTATGCTTATTTCTATTTACTACGATGTGTTATTAGTAAAACTTTAAAACTGCTAAATTTGCACGGAATAAAGTTTGAAGTTGTATTTTTTTAAATATATACATACTCCAATATAAACTACAAAATTTATGTAAAATTAAATTTAAAATCCATTATCGTGGGAGAAATTACTTTTAAGCTCTATCATTATTGCTAAGATTGCTACAAATTCGAAATTCTCAGAAAGTACTTAGTCCTTTTCGTAGGATTTTTGTTTGATTCGATTTGCGCTCTAATTTCTCAATCAAATAGAATCCATTCACGTTCACACACATCCAATTTTCATCAAGTTTTTTATCGGATCAAACAACATCTATGAATTAAATTTTATATATAAATGCTGATTAATCTCAACCATAATTTTTATAAGGACGACATCAATTAATTATTAGCTATGCTGACGACCTGGTCGTAATGGTTCAGGAAAAGTCCCAGACTACTGTGTCGAAGCACACTCAACTGGCTCTGGTTGTAGTTGAAGACTGGTGTAAAGGCGCTGATTTAAAAGTAAATCCGCAAAAAGTAAAGTGTATACTTTTCAGCAACAGGAAGACTGTGGTACGGCCAATAGTAACGTATGCTGCCTTTATATGATGGCCCGAGACGCGACAGGCGTTGGCTCAAATTGTTCTTAACAAGATACAAAGGTAGCCAACCTGTCTGGGCGCTACTGGTGCCCTGAGGATTTCTCTGACGACAGCGCTTGAAAGAATGCTGGGACTTCGCTTGCATCTGCATGTTGGTGGCCTTGCGGCTGCCAGGGCTGCAAGACTGAGACCCTCACAATATATAGCACGTGGCTCGACGGACCAAAACTCCATCCTGGGGGAAGTCGAATTGGACGGGGAGCTCCTGAAGGCGTCGGTCTTCCTGATCAAGATGATTAGATACGAGAGGAACTTTCAGGTAATAATATCTAAAAGGGAATTCGTCGAATTCTGGATGGCTCGGGGAAATGTTCCATTTTTATAGTTTCCGACAGCCAGGCTGCTTTGGTGGCACTGAAATTATCAACTTTCAACTCGCAGATAGTCTGAAGTTGCTTCAACAATGTGAAAAAACTGAGTATGAATAACAAAGTCACTCTTATATGGGCTCCTGACTCTTATTGAGGACCAATGCCTCCTTAGTTGGGTGTGGGCCGTTCTTCGAGGTGTCTTTTAGGTGTCGGAGCAGTGGCCGTGCTCCCGTGCGGACGTCTTTGGTCGACGGATCGCGGGCATTGCTGATATTGTAAGTTGGAGCCGTTCTCAATTGAGGGTTCTATCGTGATTCGTCACTTTAAACTCATATTTATAAAAAATTGGCGGATCAAATACTCAGCGATGTAGATTCTGCGACCGGGGCACGGAGGACTTCACTCATGTCCTATTTGAGTGTTATGGCTTGGCCCGCTCTATATACAGATTTTTCGGGGTTTGGGACTTTCTTATGAATCGTTGTGCTCGGGGAATTGTTAAAATTTATTAGGAGCCTGAATCTTGAGTTGAACTGATCTGACACGAGTATGCACAAAAGACCTGTTTGATCCAGGTGTTGATTAAATTCGCCCCATACAAAATGTAACATAACATAATTAATTATTATTAAATTTTACTAAATTTTCTATGTTCAGAATGTGTAGTATGA
Source organism: Condylostylus longicornis (assembly GCF_029603195.1). Classification (NCBI taxonomy): domain Eukaryota; kingdom Metazoa; phylum Arthropoda; class Insecta; order Diptera; family Dolichopodidae; genus Condylostylus; species Condylostylus longicornis. Next base: position 6,039,087 of record NW_026578000.1, read on the forward strand.
AATTAGATCTTTTTTGTTTTAAATAAAACAATTGTTTTTATCATAAAATGTTTACTTTGTATTTTTGTGTTTTTTTTGAAACCACATCGTTATTTAAATACAAAAAAGTCTGATGTGATCAGCATATAATCGAATGCATGCAGTATTATCTAATTTACTAAAAATGTTACGCAAGATTAAATAAATCTTTTTTATGTGTTTCTTTCAAATTTTAAGGACACTAGTAAGCTTTTAGTTAACATACATAAAAAAATGTAAATATGGCTTTTAGTAGAGTTTCACTTTGTTTCCGATTTCCTTGAAAAGTTCGTCAGTTACTTCAGATACCAAACAAAACTTAGGTCCTTAGTGAAAGTTCAGTTTCAGAGCCTTAATATTTCAAAAAAATTTATAAGTTCATTGCTTTCATACACTGAATTTAAATATTAAATTTTAAGTAATTTGGTTGATTATTCCTCTTTATATGCGCTTATTCCTCTTTATATGGTTGATTATATAAAAAATTAACAAAATTATAAAATTGGCTCGTAAAAAGATCCAGTTCCTAAGGACTGATATATCTCAAAAGTTAATCAAACCGTCTCACCATCAAAGTAAATTCGCGTATAAAATTTCATCAAAATCGGTCAGAAATTTCATCAGTCGAATTTGAGGTACTGATCTACGCGAACTGCCAGATATCTCTCTAAAAATAGTTTATTTACACTTCCCTACAATGGTAATGTGCGTGTCCACCGACAACTCGATATCCGAAATTGATTGTTATCACATAACCTCTCTTATTTTATGCAATGCGATTGGTAAAAACAAAATTATAACGAAAAAAGAACACAAAAAGATATGAAAAAATTTAACACAAAAATTGTGAAAATATTTACACAAAAAAAAAATTTTGTTTTCATAATTTCACTATTGAAAACATTTTTATTAAATTTAATTTTAAATTCACTTTTTATTCCCATAGGTGATACCGTGTTGGTAAAGTGAAAAATAAACGCCATAATTATTATGGCATACAAAAATTACGTGGCATTTTAGAAGATTTTTCATTTTTTTTTTTAAAATGAAATTTCTGATATTTGCCATTGATTAAAAAATGGGAATCGAACTTTTACCATATTTTATCATAGCTATAATATATTTAATTAAATATCAGGTGAAAATTTTAGAATATAATAAAAAAAATGTGCTTACATATTATTTATTATAAATTTCAATTAAATTATTTAATATTTTTTAAACTACCCCAAAATTATTAAAATTTTCATAATATTTTATTTTTAGGTTGATGTTGTAATGGCAGATGATGAATGTGCAGGAAAACAATGTGAATTTTAAATTTTTCTTAACAAACTTATTAATTAAATTTACATTGTAATTATTATAATTGCATATTGTACTCGTATATTAGCAATTTGGGCAGTAAACTCATACTAATGACAATGTCAGTTAAATTAAGCCAGCTAATCATAGCTGTCAATAAAATGTTTTCAATATTTTTTTTTTTTATATTTATAATTTTTACTTTCAACTTAAATATTGTTTGATCATATTTAACTCTATATTCTATTATTCTAATAATGTTCCTTACTATTTAAAGCAAAATCAATGAAAATTTAATTTAATTTTAATATTATTATTATTAATTTAGAAATAATAAAATGTGCTTAATTACCACAATAGCAAAAAATCTAAAAAAAATATTTAAATAGTGTTATAAATTATTGCGTTTTAATAGTGTTTATTAAAGAGTGTAAAGTATGTATAAATACCGCTGTATTGTAGTAATCATGTAAATATTCCTGTTCAGAGAATTGTCTATCGATTCAGGAAGTAATGAGTATTATTATGCTCCTATTAGAGTTGATGAAAAGGTTGAGTTTGCCACTGATCTTCAGCTACATGAATGAAAATTCTGGCTTAATTACGCCGCAACTGTGCTATAAACAAATTATGAGTTTTGATTTTGAATACAAATTAAAAAATTAGAATATTTCTTTAATTACAAAGAAAATCAGAGCTAAATTGCGGTATATGCCATGGTTAAATTTCAATAATACGCTGTTAACATTTTTAAATTCATTTAAAAAACATAGAAACATATTGAACTAAATTTATTTGGTATATTGAATTTCTTTATCTACCTATCATTTGTTTATTAATGGACAAAATTGAAAAAAAAACAGAAACTAAGTTCTCAAATCAAGGCTTTAAAACTTTTTTTTTTTCAAACTGATTAAATAAAGCACATCTTCTGTTCAGGAAATTATTTGGTTCATACATAATTTTCTAATTAATAAAAATAATAATTAATTATATATCATACTTGAATCAAACATGTTGTATTAAATCCACAACATATAACAAACATGTATTAGATGAATAACAACACTATTTACCATAGTGTAAACAAAGTACAACTTCTGTTCATTTCCTTAGGAGAAAAATTATTTGATTCTTACATAATTTTGTAATTAATAAAAATAATAATTAATCATACTTGAATCAAACATGTTGTATTAAATCCACAACATATAACAAACATGTATTAGATGGCAAACAACACTGTTTAACAAAGTATATTATACAAAATTCGTGTACATAACATATATGTGTATAACTTGTTTAAAATATTCGGCTCTTATGTCTGATAATTTATCATAAAAAATATTTTTAATGCCTCAATTAATAACCTACAATTGACATTGTCAAACACAAATTTTTTTAATTTTTTTTTTCAAATTAATTTAAATTTAAACTTGAACTTCAATTTGAGATGACGTTCATAAAAAAAAGAATTTAAAATATTAAATTATTTAATTTAAAATTGTTTTTTCTAAAAAAAAATTTTTTCCTTTGAAAAATTGTTGACACAAGTGCCATTCTATGTAAAGTACATAACAGCAAATTAATTTTAAATGGAAAATTTGTGGAAATTTGTTGAATTCGAGAGAAAAAAAACAAAAAAAAGAGAAAACCAAGTTGTACAAATAAATAAAATAAAATTTTAATCATAACAACAATTTTAAATGAAAATAAATTTTATTTTATTTTAGTTTAAAATAGTATCGTGTGGATTTCTTCGAACAGCTGTTATTTTTAGAGCGACTATGCGTTTTAAATTATTTCATTTAATTTATACGTGGAAAGATCCTAAATATGATATCTATTGTGTACTATTATGGATAGAATTTCAATGATAATCGAAATCAATATAAAATGTGATAAAGTTGATAGTGAAAACTAATACCCAAACTCAGGCAAAAGAAGAATAACATGTTATACTCTTCGATTAACATGTTATAGAAAGTTGAATTCACATTACATAAGTTGTTTTAAAATAAAATCTTAAATATGAATCATTTACATTTGGAAAACATGCTTTATTTTGACAGATTCTTTCCGTATAAAATTTGTGGTTAAACACTATACATTTATAAAATATTATTCAAGAGTATAGCATGTTATTCGTTGCAGTGTGAATAGGGTGTAAGAGAGATTTTTACAAATTGGTTTCATAATTGTATGCTGTGGATTGCAATTTTGTTCCAGTAAAATTTTTATTAGAGGTTAAATTTATAAAGGTAAGAAATTTAATTAAGATTAACTTTTGAAATTTTTTCACATTTTAACGCTGAAATATAAATTTCCCGCACGAGAATGCTAATCCGTCCGAGTTATGAAAATTTCGTGTTGAAGAGAAAAAAAAAGTTATGCCAATGTTCAGGGGAACTCATATGGCTTTGAGCCGTCGGGAGCTCAGTGTGGAGGCTCCACTGTACTTCACAAAGAGCCAATGTATTAAAATAATATTTTCCTTTTATTATCGTAAATGCCGATTTCCTGTGTTCAAAATAAATACCTCCTCTGAAAAAAAAATTAAATAATACTTAAAATAGTACACAATAAGACAATAACATAAAACTATTTTCTGTGCTACTCTTACAAATATTTTATAATTTGTTAACTTGTTGAGATCAGTGTTGCCAATTCGTATATAATCATTGAACAAAATAAAAACATCGTATTTATTCAATTATATAACTTGGCTAATAATAATAACTTAAGCAGTTACTTTCAAGTTGTAATATATATAAGAAATACTATATTAATTTATCAAAATTTAAGAATTTTAAATTAAAGAATTTTAAAATGAAACCAAATATCAATATTTGTCAATGCAATCAGTCAATATTTTGTTACTGTTAAGAGAAGAATGTTTATATTGGTATCACAAAATAAGAAAGTGGTATGGACCAATTTTTCTCAAAAAATTTAATTTTAAATAAGAATTATAAGTTTATTAAAATAATTGAGTGAAAAATAATATGGCAATCAAAAGTTTTCAATGGAATTTCCCACGATTTTTTCCCTTTTACCCTCCAAGATTTCAAAATTCCCTCAAAATGGGAATCTTCACAAAATTTCGCAACATTAGCTGAGACTCAAATTTACAATCTCACTTAAAATCAGAATATAAAATGAAAAAAATTTTAATTAAATTTTGAGAGGAGAGAGAAACAATAGTAGATTTCATTTTTTGTTCTCTTCTTGTTTTTTTTTTATTTTTGCTAAGTACCCTAACTATACCTATTATTCTCTTAACCATTAAAATCTTTTCAATTCAATTATTTTTGTTTTACTCAAGTAGAGCAATTTCTCTTTTTTGTTCCAAAAATTCATATTTTTCATTAAAATTCTTCAACATTTTAAAAATTTCATCTTTTCATTCTTTCATTTTTGGGTAATTTAAGATACATGCAGGCACTTTGTGTTAAAAAAAAAAACAAAATAAACATTTATCATAAGACACTTTAAAAAATTGCTTTAAACAAAAGATTTTCTTAAAATAGTCATTTTGGCGAGCCCTGCGCAGGAGCATTGATCACTGAGAGGGAAATATCCATTTAATTCGGCTGGCCCTGGCGACATAGTACCAGCAAAACTAGAATACGCTGCGGAGGTCATCCTTTCTTGGCTTAAGATCATTTATGAGTGCTGTCTAGACTTAATCTACATTCCAAAAAATTGGAATGTTGCTAAGGTGGTCTTTATCCTTAAGGCTAGGAGAAGTTTTCACAGCTGCCTAAAGGACCTATCAGTTTAACGTTTTTTCTATTAAAGATATTGGAAAAGTTGATGGGCGTATACATAGTGAGTAACCTTAATCCAAGGTTTGTATCCCCGGCACAGCATGCGTATCGTAAGGGGAAGTCAACGAAAACGGCCTTGCATTGATTAACACACTGCATTGACAAATCTCTGGACTGCAGAGAGTGACAATGGCTGCTTTCCTGGATATTGAGAGTGTATTCAACAATGCCGAGTCGCGGGCTATCACTCAGACGCTGTCGGGGCTCTCGAATCATGGCTCCCTGATTGCTTTGATAGGCAACATGCTGTCAGGCAGAACCATCAGGGCTAGCTTTGGGGGGTCATGTATTGAGTGCTCCGTTGAATCAATTACTGGTACGCCTGGAGAAGGAGGACAACAAGGTGATAGCTTACGCTGATGACTTGACTGTCGCGGTGTCTGGAAAGCACCTTCAAGCCGTAAATGGGCTGATGCAGAGGACCCTGGGCCTCGATTCTGGCTGGGCTGCCGGCTGTGGGCTGACTATCAACCCACAAAAGACAGAACTGGTTATTCAATGTTTCAAATTTGGGGATGGTTAACGAGCTCTTGTATCTGTTTAATCATAGTTTTAATAAATAGGTTGCTGCATTTCAGTATTCTCACCCTCATATGTATACAATATAAGTCAAATTGTCATAAAACCGACTAAAATACTGATAATGAAACCAACTCCTTTACCATATTTAAAGTTATCACGCTGAAATCAAAGTTAAACCAGAAGTAAGACACTTTTAATCATAAATGGCACATATCTACAATTCTCATATTTACTATATCTCATGTAAAATAAGTTTTAATTGAAAATAAGATTAAAATTTTTCACAAGTAAAGAGAAATAAAAAAATCAAAATTACCTTTAGCTCCTTTTTGGCTATCGAGTAATCCTTCAGTAACCGAAATTTTTGGTTGTCCAATCTGATTAGTTTTTTTTTGTTGTAAATGAAAAAAAGAAGAGAAAATAAAAAAAAAATTAGTAAAAAGTTTTGCACTATAACAAACTTTTCAAATTTTTTTTTTCTATAGTTTGAAAAGGTATTTAGAAATTTTCATAATAAAACAAAAATTTTTGGGAGTAAGAGTAAAAGGGTTATAAAGAGAATTTTTAAAAAGATATACGAGACAATCAATTAAATTTTTAGGGAAAATTTAATATTCTATTTTGAAATTTCAAAACTAAAAATATTTTTAAATAATTTTGTTAAACTTTTTCATTCAATTTAAAAAGTAACAAAAGTTTTAAACTATAAATTTAAACTAAACAGCTTTAATAAGGCGATTTTGTTCTTATTTTTAAGTTGTCTACTAGGTTATGAAGTTAGATATTTTAATAATGCAATGTTTGATGTGGTTAAAATTGCTAAACAGATGTAATAGTTTCTAAAAATGCTACTGTAGACTTCACATTCCTCACTTTTAAAGCTTTCATCGTTACAATGAATCTACTCCAAGTAACTTCGAGTAAGAATCTCTTTTCGTCTTGTAGACCACTGCAGTGTCTTTCAGTCGGAGTCGCAATAAACAAGATTTTAAAATAGCTGGCATATCATGTAGATGTATCAGCATCTTCACGGATGGTCAGACAATGATAAGGGCGTTGGAAGCGGAAACGGCTACTTATACAACGGTCTGAAATTGCAGGTCATTTCTCAATGAAATGGAGCTTTCGTTTAAAATTGACCAGATTTATGTTTAAGAAAACTGAAAGGTAGATAAGCTCGCGAGGCTTGGAACGATTTTTGGGGTTAACCCAAAACGGAGAACTTGGGAATGCGGCAATCAGGGCAAACTAACAGCACGTAGAAAAATGGAACCACACAATAGCTAAGATTGGCATAAACTGCAATCGCTTCGCACGACCGATTTTATTCTCCACGCTCAGGGTTAAATCGAAGCTATGATAGGGGTTATAACTGTATAATTGTCTGATTCGTTAAACGGTAGGAGAATGGGAGGAGAGGGACGATCGCTAATATCATCTGTGCTCATGTCCAACTTTCATATGGGAAAGGTTTAGCTTCTACTTCTTAAACCGGTGGCAATAGGGACCTTTTGTGGAATAGTTATTTTTTTTTAGTAACAAAGATACACTGGTATAATCGATGTTTCACTAAAGGTAAATATCGTGAAAAATTACAATAATATGAAATTCTTTTAAAATATTTGAGATTAAAAGCATTTTAATTGAGAAATGTTATACTTACAGCCAAAATATAAGCACTCTCAGAGCAAGTAATCCCAGATGATGAAGTTCTCGTGTAAAATCGTTCTGAAACAAATACAAAAATATATTTAATAGAATTAATTAAAAATGATAAGCTTCTATTAATGGAAAAAAGTTCTTATTTTTAATAAACATATTTTAAGAATTTGGGAGGAAAAACAGACCTGAATGTTCGCAATTCAGGATGATGCTTGGTGTTTGCAAATGTTAAAATCAGTAAAATATTTTAAATTAAGTTCGAAGAGCTGGCCAATGGAATTGGAATAAGAGCATTTAAAGTTTACCGCGAACGATGCTTTTTTTATATTGATTATATAGTAAGTGAGATCATTATTAGAGAACAAAGTTATTTCACTGTTTTCAAAATACCATATTAGAAATTAAAGTTATTTTCAACAAATTTCTCAGAAACAAAAATTAAACACATTCCACCATTCTCTACTGTCCCAAGCCCTCTATTAAATAAAATTATTTAAGTTCTAACCGTATACCACAATATTTCATTGAAGATCAAAAAATTAAATACTTGGAAATGCTTTAACTTTTTATTAATTTATAACTTTCTACAAAATGTCATAAAATATTAACCGACATAAACATGTAGGTTGCCTTCATAGCATAAATTAGAATTGTCTATTCTTGTAATAAATTAGTATTGAAGGATAGTAAGTTTTAAATCAAAACTTCTTCAAATCTCGTGTATATGAAAAGTTTTCTCAAAAATTGTTATTTCTTGAAGAGATAAAAATATTCTTAGAAAAAGATATAAGGTAAAATTTTTGCTTTTCACTTGATGTTTTTCTTATTTTTTTTTTGTTATCGTCAAGGATATACAAAATTAAAACACAAAAAAAAAGGACTAAATAAATATTTATTTAACATTTTATTACCTTTGGTAATATTTGAATCAAGTTATACTCTTCGAGACATAAAAAAAAATGTGTGTACTTAAAAAAAATAGTAATATCAAATTCATAAAGTAAATCTATGGAAACTCTCTTTAAAAATTAGTAAATGTAATTACTGTTGTCTAAATTTATTTATAAAGAGAATTTTTTTTTTCTTTAAAAGAAGCTGAAAGAAATTAAATTTTATGAAAATTTTTATAAGTTTTGAAATTTAATTTTGAATAAGTTTGATCTAATGCTATAGATCAGCAAAATATGTTTGTGAAGTGTTATTGTAGAATACGAGAGTCAATGAACTTTCATAGTACTTACATTATTATAAGCTTTAATCTTTCTTAAGAAAATTACAGTCGTCCGCAATTTTAAAATAAAAAGAAAATAAAATCTTCAGCAAGATGATCCCTATCTTACAGATGTTGTAAAATCTTCACTAGGCTTACAGCAGTATAGATCCACTGGGATACTTCTTCTTATGTCTTGTTCCCTTAAACAGCATCGTGGCAGGCGATAGAAGAAGGAAACAAGGCATAGACAAAATATTGTCTAAAGTAAGCATGGCCTTTGGCTGGCTTTTGTCCGTAAGCAAATCATCCCACTAGGAACAAATACCATAAAATGAAAATATTTAATATCTGAGTAAGACCGATATTGCTTAAAAATTGCAAAACATGATTAGCGGACACAACCATATCAATAAATCATAAGTATATATCAAAATATACCTCAGAACAATATGTGGAATATTCTGGCCCAAAACCATAACAAACAAAAAAGCTATGTGCAATTACAAAATCAAAACCCTATAAACGTAGATATAAAAGAAAAAAAGTAGAGAGGACTCGGATACACGCTACTAAAGCCAAATATATACAGTAGCTAGATTGGAAGGTACTGGACCCTGTAACTCGTGGCGGGGACCGCACTTAACGGGGCTGAATCAAATGAAAAATTTTGGTCAGAATTGGTGTTCCTAGAACAAAATAGAGTGAGTTTCAGAGAATTTGTTGAAGCCATATGTTCTCGCCGGGAATGAATAAAGAAAAAAAAAACCTTAACAACTCATCAAAAAATCCACACTTTTCGTATAATATGGAAAATTCTTTATAAAGACATTTTTAAAAATATCCTTAAAATCCCACTTTAATATTATATTAATATTATGAATATTAAATAACATTGAATCAAGTAAGTGACTTCACGAAAAAAGAAAGAGAAAATAAATTATTAAACATAAATCTAAACACAAACACGCGTTTTATATACTAAAAATATAAAAATTAAGTAAATCCAATAATAATAAAAATTGAACAAAGAAGAAAGACAAAAAACAAAAACAAAATGGTCGATATTATAAAATATTAATAAATGTGTTAAAACTTACCACCATGCGGATGATGTCCACCAACAATTATACTTGGTAAACAATTTGTAACACAATGATGACATTCAGCCGTAACATCGGTTATTAAACCGATAGCACCATCTGGTGTAACTCTACTACAGCTACCACCAGGTTCTAATGGGTGGCATATAACTGTACCCATTTTGGAGAATTTTATTTTTATTGTTTTTTATTCTAAAATGATTTTTTTATATGTTTGTTTTCTGATTTGTTGTTCTGTTTGTTTGCGTTGTTGAAAATTTCAATTCAATATTTTTTTGGTTGCTTGTTTTCAATTTTGTTATTTGTTTTTTTCTTTCTTATTTTTATTTTTCTGAAGCCTAAAAAATTTTGAAGCATTCATCTGGACCAGTGAGAATTAATATTTGATTTTCTTCTCTTTTTTCTTCTCTTCTTGTTCTCTTCTTTTCTTTCTATTGTTTACGGTTTTGTTTGCTTGTTTTGTTTGTTGTTGTTTTGTTTAATATTATTTTATATATTTTTTACACAAGCTATTTATTTTACAGGTTAAATATTTTGTTTTATCCTGGGTATTGTATAATAAATTTTTTTTCTGTTTTTTTTTTTCGGAAAATTTTTCTTCTTATACCTTATCCTGTTTTTTATTACTATGTTATATGTTTGTTATACAGATTTTTCTCACAGAAATTTATATACCTATATACATAATTATTGTTATATATTTGATTAAAACATTAGCCACCTTAATTTCAAAATTTCTAGGTAAAAATATAGTATATCTACTTGTATTTATGTAGTTATATAAATAGAATTCTCTCATATAATGTTTTAGATTTGTTGTCAAAACCGTAATGTAGGGTGTTTAAATGGTTATGAAATATTCGGCTGGTTTTTATTCTGTTTTGTTAGTTAACCGATTGTTAAATTTTGTGTGTTTAATTGTTATATGCAATATAAATATACATTTATGTAAAATTAAGTTCTGAGAGAACAGTTAAAATTTGATTTTATATAGTAAATGTATAGTAATGTTAATTTTATGTATTTGTGCACCTATGAGCTATTCTACGAAACGTAAAGCAAAATAAAAAGGGAAAAAATAGTAAAATTTTTCGGCAGTTAATGGAATGAGTTGCTAATATTATTTTTAAATTAGAAAATTAAAATTTAAGGTCTTAGATATAGAATATGAAAAGACCTTTTTCTTTCATTTTGGCAACTCCAGAAATTATAGTTTCGACTTTTTATAGAGGAGACTGATTTTTTGGCTAAATCTTAATCTATTTCTTAAAAACATTAAAAAATATCTACTGACAATATTTTCGTGCCTACTATACATGTACAATGTGAGTCGCATATGGTGATTTCGGCTCGCACAATACTGCTATACGAATATTTAATTATTTTTGATTATTCATTGCCATTTAAGGGTCAAAATGTATATGAAAGGCACCCAACTACTTAAAATCATAAAATATCTGATAAATAGGAATAAATAGGAAAAAATAGGAATAAAGTAAATACGTAAAATTCAATGTAATTTTTTATATAAAATTATTTATTCAAATAGAAAATAAATTGCTATTATGTAATTGTATATGTATATTAAATGTACAAGAAATAAGAATATGTAAATATCATTATAGAGAATTAAATGATAGAAAAACAAAAAAAAAAATAAATGAAAAGATTTGTTATATTATAAGGATAAAAGAATAGAATTTTCTTTTTCTCTTCTTTATTGTAAAAAAGGAAGTGCACATCAGCAAGAATGAAAATGAAGGCAACAAAAAAAAAAAGGAATTTTTATTTATTGTAAAAAAAATAATGGTTAAAAATAGGATCACAATTTATTTATGCATATAATATAGAAATGTACAAATTATGGAAGAAAAATGATATAACAGAAAAATAATAAAATATTAATGTGAGTATGTATTTTTAATGTATGAAAACTATTTATAGACGACTGGGAAAAATTTTATTAAATTTGTAAGCATACGAAAATTGTCATTATTTTTCATGTGAACGTGCATATCTTGCGTATCTTTATATATACGCAAATTGTAATAAAAATTCTGTTTGAATAAAATATTTTCATTAATTAATAATTATGTTAGTTAAAATGATAAATAATACCATTTTTATGTGTTCTTATTAAGCAAATTTAATATAATAAAAGTTATTTATTTCTATAAATAAATGAAAATATGAACAAAAAATTGCATATTTTTAGGGGAAGCCATTTAGTTTCGTATTAATATTAATAATCTAAAAATAAATTCATAAGACGTGTTCTTCTGAATTTATTTTTAAGGAATCATTGGCATCACGGGACTGACGTATAAGAATACTTTCTCGACAAAAATAGTTAATCCTGCCAACAATACCCCTTATGATCACATTCGTTGACTCTAAGCTTTAGTATAACAGGATTTGAAAGGGCTTATAAAACCGGTTTAATTTATTACAACTCCTGAGGCGATTTGTTCAATATTTTAAAAAATAAATTTTCTCAAATCGAAATATTCATATTCATGAATATTTTTTTTTGTTGTTCCTAATAATTTTTAAATCAAAAAAATATTAAAATGTTCCTTCTTCCTTCTTTACTTTGATGTTAGTGTTGATGATGAAAATTTGTCCTTGAATATCTTTTTATTTTATAGTTCTTTGTTACGAGTAATTCCTGTAAAGAAAGAAAATAAAAGAAAAATTAATATTAAAAAAGATTTTAAATTTAAATAAATTTTTTGGGTATTTTTAAAAATAAATTATTTAATATATTTCAATTCTTAAAACAGCAGGCATTTAAATTATCAGAATCTATTATACATAGATGTTACAAGAATTTTTTATAATGTGTGTTTCCTATATCAAAGTTGAGTATTTATGTTACACATTTATACAATATGCATTAAATATTATCTTCATTACTATTACAGATTGAAATTTAATGTAAAAGGATTCATAATAGAACGTTAAAAAATAGTCGAAAGTTGGCAGAGTGTCCTGTTATAAATCGGTTAGTCATTGGCTCAACTCCAGTTCAAATAGAAAAATTTTCTTAATTTTTCAATCTTTAAGAATATCTGCGTTTAACACGTTTTTAACACTTGCTCTTATCATAAATGTTTCCACTTTTAAAATAATTAAAAATCCAACAAACTCCTGGAAGCTTTATTTTTGCCAATTTATAATAGAACAATTAAGAACTGCATTCAAGGAAATTTAATGTCTAAGACAGAAGATTAAATATTTAAATTTAACAATTTAATAATATCAAATTTAATTAATTTTTCACACATTTTCCCTCAAATGAACACACTACAATAAATTTATTTAAATTTAAATTCTCACTAAAAAATCTTCTTTTTGCTCTTATGAGAATACTCAAATTTTACTCTTTTTATTCTATTATCACTTTTATGATACATAACACGAAATATTGAAATTTTTTCTCACTTGAAATTTTTATTTCATTTTTAATTTTAATCTTTATATGAAAAGGAATTTGCAATTGAAAACTTATTTTTCTACGAATGCAATTTTTTTAAATTAATTGAAATTTCTAGAATTTTTTCATATAATATGCGAACATGTACATTATTCGAGTACACAAGTGTGTACTTAAATTGAATTCACTTGAATATTGAATGCATAGTAATTGTAAAAATTTAAGAAATATTTGAAATTTAATAACACTAAAAAAACTTTTTGCTTCATAATTTAGAATAATAAATTTAATTTAAATAGCTAGTACACAAACCATCAGGCTTCTAAGGTTTTCAATAATAATATTTAAATATTTTCCAACATTTTAATTGGATAAAACGAAAAATTTAAATTAGGGTAAAATTAATTTTAGAATTCAAAATTTTATAAAATCAAATTTATTTTGTTTTTTTTTTCTTTAAATGATAATGACCACAAACAATTTATTAAATTTAATGATATTTAAATTGCTTATAAACTTCATTATTTGAATATTTATAATTACCGACCGTTTTGTGTAAACAATAGGTAGGTTATGTGATGGCAACAAATTTTGCATATCGAGTAGGGAAGTGTAAATAAATTATTTTTAGCAACCTGTCGGTCTGTCGGTCTGTCGGTCTGTCGGTCTGTCGGTCTGTCGGTCTGTCGGTCTGTCCGTCTGTCGGTCTGTGTGTGCACGCGTGTATCTCAAGTTCGGCTGAACCGATTTTGATGAAATTTTATATGTAAGTTTGTTTCCACCATGGCACGGATCGATCAACTTTTGGTATATATCAGGCCTCGGGAACTGCACTTTTTAGCGGGCCTGTTTTACATTTCTGAACATTTTGAAGAAAATATTCAACCGATTTACTTGAAATTTTATATATAAGCTTTGCTCGACCGTCCGCAAAAATTCGTATGTTTTGGAAGACTACGGGCCAAATATATATTTTTGTGTATATAAAGAGAAATAATCAACCGATTTCATTGAAATTTAATATATGAACTCCTCGTATTAAAACAATGAACATATAAATTTTTTGGAAAGATCAGGGCGCGAAAACGGATTTGCGGGCCGATTTTACATTTTTCACCATTTTGAAGAAAGTATTCAACCGATTTACTTAAAATTTCATATATAAGCTTTGCTCGATCATACGCAAAAATTCCTAACTTTTGGAAGAAATCAGGCATCAGCAACTGGGCGTTTACTACGGGCCAAATATACATTTTTGTGTATATAAAGAGAAATAATCAACCGATTTCATTGAAATTTAATATATGAATTCCTCATATTAAAGCAATGAACATATAAATTTTTTGGAAAGATCAGGGCTCGAAAACGGATTTGCGGGCCGATTTTACATTTTTCACCATTTTGAAGAAAGTATTCAACCGATTTACTTGAAATTTCATATATAAGCTTTGCTCGATCATACGCAAAAATTCCTAACTAATAAGCTTACTAATGTCCTAAAAATTGGAAAGAAGTATTTAACAGACATTTTTATAATATTCTGTAACACTTTCATTTAACTAGACAATACACAATGCGGTCGGTTATGTGCTGACCACATCAGATTTTTTTTGGTTTATACTCCTATTCATTCATAAAATAATAATTGGTAAAAAAAAATTAAATTCCATTGTGGTTTTTATAATATTTTGACAATATAAAAATGGGACTATTTACATTGATTTTTTTTTTTGAATTTAATACTATTATTTTAAAATAAAATTAATTTTTACTATTATTTAACTACTATAATATTATTATTATTGGCAGGAGTAATAAGAGTTTTGATCCACAGTAAAATCCAGACAAAATCCAGTCGTGTCTGATCCAGAATGGCCGGCTTACTGGTCTGCGTTCGATCCCAGAGGGACGGCAGTGGAAGAAACCTTGGCTGGGTTATTAACCATATAACTTATAAACAAATATAAAATATCCAATAACAAGAATATAAATGCTGTAGGGATATCTGCCAGAGTGCCGGAGAGGGCTTGGCTAAACTTTTAAGACGTTCAGAGAAGTCAACCAGTGGAAAAAAAAATCACATAGTGAAATTGATGAATTCTTAAAACCAAAAGAAACTCAAATAAAAGCCAAGAGTTGGAGAGAAGAAATGAAACAAGCCAGAAATGGAACCAGCACTAAAAATAAATAGCACCAGGGTGGAGAAATCTCCACTAAAGAAGAAAGCTCAACTTAGAAAACATAAACCTCCGCCGGTAGTAGTAAGTAATATAAATAATGACATGCAGTTAATAAGGATCCTTAAAAGGAAAGTATTAACCTGAAGGTAAACATGATGAACAACGATCAACAAAAAATAAATGTTGAAAATGAAAATGAATATAGACAATTAACTAAAGTTATTAATAAGGCAAAATTGGAATGGTATACTTATGAAAACAAACGAGGCCAATTAAAATGATGGTCAGAAACCTACATATAGCATGTGAGCTGCAGGATATTAGATACGAACTTATCCAAAGGGGATTCAAATGCGTAGATGTCATAAATAAAATTAAAAAATAAAAGAAAATTTTGTAAATACTATTAAAAAGATGTATATGTTGTCTTATAAGACATAAATAAAATATATAGTACGAGTACAGAATATCTCCAGCATCTGATTGGTGAGGGCTCAAAGGTCTTCCTGGAGGGAGTTTTGCGACAGGTTTGGAGAGACGGCGGAGGTCTCCGGGCTTGGGCGGGTCTTGGCAAGTGACCCAGCTGTGCCAAGCTACTTGATAATTGGTGGAGGCTCCTAGACCAATTTCGCTTCGGAGTCTCTGGATCTGCTCTTGGATACGCACTTTCCTGAAGATCGGAAAGAGCATGGTCCGAATAGTCATTTTGGCGAGTCCTGCGCAAGAGCAATGATCACTGAGAGGGAAATACTCTGGGCCATTCCCGGCTTTGATTTCAGAAACGAGCTCCGGGGCCCTCTGGGGCTCGTTTCTGGCTGAGTTGTTGTCTGTGGGCTGACTATCAACCCACAAAAGACGGAACTGGTTATTTTCAGTAAGAGATATAAGATACCAACAATAACTCCGCCGACACATGGAATCCGCTTATCCTTTAGCAGGGAGGCTAGATTCCTGGGTCTAATTCTTGATTCAAAGCTGAACTGGAGATCCAACGTTATGGATAGAGTAAGGAAAGCAGCTATTGCGCTTTACTTACGTAAGAAGGCCGTCGGGAAGAGATGGGGTCTGAAACCAAGCATGGTCTCTGGTGTGGTGGCCAGCGCTCCACATAGCTGGAAACCTCAGGCTGATAAACAAAATTCAAAGAATTGCGATGGCGTGTATTGGTGGGGTATTACGCTCGAACCCTACTCAGGCTCTCGAGATACTCTTCCACCTGCCGCCATTAGATGCCGCTATCTGCCTGCGGTCTTGTACCTCTCAGTGGCCTTGTATCTCTCAGTCAGTCATCTCAGTGGTCTTGCACTTCTTGAGGACATGCTTCCGTTCTTGTGGACTGTGGACATGCTATGGGGGCGATTGATTATGTTCCTCCTGTGCTCTCATTCATCACTTAGAAGTTGCTGTGAAGAAGGGGAGGAGAAAATGGTGACCCACCTTCTATGCTCATATCCGGGACTGGCGAACTCCAGGCAGAGATTCCTTGGGTCTTACTTCTTCGGCACGTTACGGAGTTAGCAAAGGGGGTTCGATTTTTGAGGGGTTCGGGCTGGTTCAGATGAGGAGCGGGAGGGGAGAGATCCGGGGATACCATAATGGGCCTAGTTGGCCTATGTGTACCCTTCGGGGAGACGCAACAATCTAACCTAATCTATATCTTCAGCACATGAGAGAAAAAGTTGGGCCACAGAATAATAAATATTGTAGAAAAGGCGTTACAGGAAAGGAAAATATGTTCAACAATATTTCTGGACGTGGCCCAGGCGTTCGATTAAGTTTGGTACGACAGTTTATTATTTAAATTTAAGAAATTGACACCTTTGCAATTCGTGTTACTATTGAATCATATTTATCTGACAGCTTTATCAAACTATAATATTGCTTCACACAAGCGATTTGCCAGATTTAGATGTGTCATGAAACATAGGGCGCGTTTAGATCAGCATGTTAATTTCGTGGCCTCCCAATTTGTAGGGGAGAGGGTTTGGACCAAAAGACTGAATAGAAGGAGAACTCTCGAATTTGCCTAAAGTGTTGTGACAGCACGTCTATGACTTACTTCAAGGAATATAGACACGAGGACACGATTGAGCAAAACTAATGGTTAATCAGTTTGACTCTAGGTGCGTTTTGGTTTGGATTAAAATATCCCACTATTGATAGGTCTGATGTCAGGTTCGGTCCGCCTATCTTTGTATTTCAATGATTTTTAACACTTGTATTAAAAATAAAACAAAAAAATATAGAAATACGTACCAGTAGTGTTGATCACTAAAATTCTTTTTATGCCTATATATTAATGCTCATATACCAACTATAAGCTATAGCAATAAGTTTCTGAAAAATTTATATTAAAATTCCTTTAAACTGAAATCAGAGCCAGTTTTAAACTGTTTTACGCAATCGTATTACACAATCGTGTCTCGCGCTTTCAGTCTGAGATAAACAGAATGAGCCGAAATGAACTGAAAATAAGAGTGTTTATTTTTTTTCTCGCTCTACCGTTTTGTTTTTGAGTTACTCCAATATCCATTAAACGAAAAACAAATTTAAATGTAATTGACCTTTATGAGCCCTGTAGTCGACAAATGGTTGATTAGAAAATAAAATCAAATCAATTTCGATGCAACACACACCAAAAACGTCGAAAATTTATTGAACTACCCGTTTTTAAATCAATTAGAAAATTTTCCATAATTAAGAGGTTTATTAAAATTTTACTTATTTACTATAAGCATCTTATTTTTAAAAAATTCATAATAAAAAAAATGTTAGAATTTTTAATTAAATATTTAGAAATAAAAATATTCAAACCTTGAATGAATGCATCATACCATTTTATTTGGCGCCGGAATAAGGTAATAAAAAAAATTGTAACATACACTTGAAGGTACTACTTGCTAATACTGGAAATATGAAACTAATACGCATACTGTAATAAATGTGTGCGTGAAAAATGTTAAAAGAAAAAAATAACATAAATGAAATTTTCAGTGGTTTTAACGACAAACGATACTTGGGATATTGTGAATAGTTTAACGTCATTGCAATTCTGTAATTATTACCTTATATGAACGACTTGTTAATTTATTAAGTTTCTTGCTGTTTTCAGCAGTTGTGTTCTCTTTTTTAACAAATGCAATTAATTTGGGAGAATACGTAATAATTGGAATTATGTGAATTTTATTCGTTATTTACGTTGATTTTAAGAGCAGTAATAAATTAAATTTAATTTTTGGATACCGGCAGATAGTAATCTACCACAGTCAACTATTACCCAATGAGTCACAATAAAAATTAATTCTAACTTATGGAAAAGTTGTTATCTGCTGTCATACAAACGAAGTTTAAAATATTTCAATTTTTTATATACGATTTTTTCACATACAATTTTTAGAAAAACTATGCGTTTGCATTCTGCTGGTGTGTATGCTGCCTTTAATTTAATTATAGGCACATAACGTGGTAAACTATAAACTTGTTCACTTTATTTTACTGCAATCAAAATTTATAAATCAAAAATTATATGAAGCACATGCAATTTTATGAGCAGAAATTTTTATAATTTGTAAAAAAAAAAAATTTCTTATTATAGGTCGTATAGGCACATAAACCACGTACAATTTTATTATTATTTTGAAGTAATTTTTATTATAATTTTTTATTGGAAACAAAAACATTTGTTATTGTATGGCCCTAGAATTTTCCAAATAAAACAACATGTTATAAAATTTCTTCATATAACCACAACTGTTATGGTGTTGAAATTTTACTTGTAAAAATTTTTAAATGCTGTTAAAAGGAAATGCCAAAGTATAGTTAACATTTTCTACTAAATTATAAAATATTTTGGCATACGAAAACTATTTAAAATTGGTTAGATTGATTAAAAATCAACACAGTCCCATCTACTTTCTATCATGCGATTATTGATTGCATATAAAACGATAATCAATTAATTTAAGTGATCTGCCAGAACCCTTGATCACTTAGAGTTGGCCATAAACAAAAATAGTGAAAAACAATCTTATTTTTAGATTGTGAACCCGCGGTTGCCTT
Source organism: Condylostylus longicornis (assembly GCF_029603195.1). Classification (NCBI taxonomy): domain Eukaryota; kingdom Metazoa; phylum Arthropoda; class Insecta; order Diptera; family Dolichopodidae; genus Condylostylus; species Condylostylus longicornis. The sequence goes on from NW_026578000.1 coordinate 6,058,412, forward strand.
AAATTGCTAATGTCTGCTGTGAAACTGTTAACGTCTTGATCGTTGTTCAAGATATAACCAAATCTTCTACACATAAAGACCATTCTAACACACATAATATGCTTTTAGAAATATTAATCGAAACAATACCTCCCGTTATGTTTTTGAAACCCAGAGGAAAATAACACTTGTTGTAATGCTTGCCTAATGATCTTCATTTAATACTAAGTCCTAAAGTAGACATTGCCGTGTTATAATACTGCTGATACTCTGCGAGTGGTGCATTATATTAATAAAATTACAAGATAAATAAAATGTTGAAAATGGAAAAATGTTTCCAGATCATAAACATATTTCATACTTAATCTGGGCAGTTTGCTTTCAGCAGTATTTGCCTCATTTAATTTTTAAATCCTACATTATTTGATAGTGCGAATGTTATAAGCCATGGTAACAGGCTTGCAATAAACAGTTATAGGTATAAGAAAAAGAATAATGAAAATTTATAATTTATGTACCTATACCACTTAAAACGTATTCTTCTTTATAGCACAAAATAATGCACTCAATATATGTACATGTGTACTTTAATAACGCAATATAGTTGCGGTATTAAAAACAAAATGTATTTGGTGTACTTTAACATTTTTGCAGATATCATGTGGATTTACGTTATTTGCATTAATTATATTTAGATGTAGGTAGACTAGGTAATTTAACAAAAAATATTGATTCAAAGCCTATTTACTTAGCAATGTTATTAAAAATTTTTCAATTACCTTGAGATACTCCAAACTACCCTTGTTATTTGCCGATGTATATGATTCGCAGAAAATTAAAATTTCTATTTCTATGATGATGAGAAAAGCGTACATCATTACAATTTCAGAGTAAATAATATGATTTTTAATTGGATATATTGAGAATTGATTATGAGAATAATTACAACAACCTAGTATCAAAGGATTAAATTGTGTAATGAAAATAATTAATGAATTAAAAGTATACTTGTATTTTAATCGTGGTATTTTAAGTTAGTTTAGGAGTAAGAGTAGCGTATTGAATAAATATTTCTATTTTCTAAAAATTGATAAAAAAACAGTTTGTACTTCAAGTTTTCCAGTTTATAACTTAAGTAAGACTAGGCAAATAAGGGTATTTACTCGTTTTCAGCGTTTTCCGTTTTATTTTCGTAAACGTTGCAGCAAAAAAAACTATGGTTACACTATGATTTGCTGCTTCTTTACACTTTATGGTGTTAATATAATTCCAAAATTTTCTTCACTACGTTTCGATTATGGTTAAACCTGCAGGGTACTATAAGTTATCTGCGTATCGACTGCAATCGTAGTGAAGTCACCGCGTCACAATAAACTGACTATCCAAAGTACCTAAATTTTCTGATGGATAGTCATGATTATGTTTGATACCGACCCATTTCACCTTGAATCTAATCTATAATTGAAACTAAATCTGATCTATTTTAACTTATTTAATAAAGCGCATCGCTCAAAAAGTCCGTAGGATGGCTAATAAAACAACAACATTTTGACATTATTTGATTCTATTCATAAACATAGTTTCCTTTTAAGACGATACAGTCATTCCAGCGCTGTCATCAATTCGTTGTTGTTTTTGGTCTGGTGCTAGCAAATGCGGCACCTACTTCGAACAAAGCTTTCTCATACCCAAATGTTAGTGTAATATAGTAAACATATAGCCGTCTGATATCATTACGGCCTCGGCAATCTCCTGCAATTTCAGTTAGACAATTGGATTTCTTTTATGTTTTCTTTAGTAACTGCCGAATTTGGGCGAACGAAGCGTTCAGCATCATCGGTATTTGTACGACAATGTTTAAAATCAGCAAACCACTTTTCAACCATTTGCCTCGGCGGAGCGGAGCTCGAATAACACTTATCAAGCCATTGTTTGGTCCGCACAGTACTTTTTCCCATCAAAAATCAATACTTAATGAGCACAAGAAATTCACTATTTGTTTTTTTTCAATTCACAAAAGTTGATTTAATTGTTCACACACTAACTTGGTAAATAATGGTCCGAATGTCATAAAACTTTGACAAATATCTTTTGGAGGTTGATCCTTTCTAATCCGTATGGTTTGGATTCGGTATTTGTATCGCCATTTATATGTCATCCTACGGACTTATTGAGCGATGTGTTAGATCTTAAAATTTTTATTATGTATTCAAATAAGTTTCTGAAATCCAGCTTCAAATTAATTTCCCAAACATATACTAAATATGTTTCCAGATTTTATTAAGAACCTCAATGATTCGTGTCATTTTCTAAAATTCACCTTGTTAAAAATTCACCTTCCGTCTATAGATTTATTTCCTATACAAAAATGAAATTCTATTTAAAATTAAAATTCGATACATTGGCGTAAAATTTAATTCATGACATAGAAACAAAATGGTTAGGTTCAATTAATATGTAATTCATCTTAAATTCATTTTGGAAAACTAGATAAGAAAAAATCATAAAATGAAAAACACTCCAGTCGACGACCTTCTAAAATTTCAAATAAAAAAATGAAGAAAAAAAATTTTTTTAAAAATAAAACCAAAGTAAATTCTATAAAAATATTTTAAATTTATCTTGTGGTAGGGTTATTATGGTTTACTGAACTTATACTCCAATGAAATATAATAGTATATTCCACTTAATTCGAATGTAATCACTCAAGGTAATATATTCTTGGTATCATATAGAACAATATTAGAATGATATAAAAATTGAAGAAAAAACACAAAATTTATTAATTATCTGGCAAAGTTCTTGGAAGAAAGAAATACGGAATATACACAAAATCTCGAAGAATATAAGACCTTTTAAAATTCAATCGAAAAGGATTATTTAAGTTAATACAAAATGTCAAGGGTAACATAAAATAAAATATTATAGCGATAACTAGAGAATTTTTTAGTTTTTAAGGATATTCTTCCTCTAGTTTTCATCTTCTATATCTTAAACTTTGGGAATTTTTGATCTTCATAAAAAAAATAGCTTATGAATTTCATTTTATTTATAGATCTCTGGATTTCTTCTAATATATTGTTCAATTTATTCAAATGCAATTGTTGTACAAAATTTAGGATTAAATCAAGCTGGAATTCCACTTCAACATACCAGTACATTACCTATCCTTCAATTACCTCATTCTTCTAAAATATATACACATAGTCATCCAGGAGCAGAAATTTTATCCGTTCAACCCATTACATCACATTTTATTAAATCATCAACATTTGCACCTGATGATAATAAAGATTTTGATTTAAATCCACGATATAGTTTTTCATATGATATCAAAGACATAAAAACTGGTGATGATAAACAACAAGAAGAAAAACTTTCAGAGGGTAATGTACAAGGAAAGGTACATACTCGTACAATAAGATTTTTCATCATTTTTTTTTATTTTTGATATTAAATAAAATTTTATTTTATTGTAATTTTAGTATTCTTTGGTTGAACCAGATGGCACAAGACGAACAGTTTCATATACAGCCAATGATTTAAATGGATTTAATGCAATTATTTCAAAAGAATCACCATTCAATCAAAATATTATATATGAAAGTCAAAAATTCTTAAATATTGATTTCAATAGAAAAGATAATCAAAATCTTGAAGAATTTCAAAAACAACTTGCAAAACATCAAATTGAAATAGAAGAGGAACAACGACGACAACAAGAAGAATTTCGTAAATCCATTATACAACAGAAGGAGCAATTGACAAAAGAACAATTGAAACAAACACTTATTGAACAACAAGAAAAATTGACAGCAGAGAAAGAACAACAAAGAAAATTAGAACAACTTGTTTTATCACAAAGATCTTCCATATTGAATCATGCAATCCATTCGACAATAATTCACCACAATACACCATCATTAGAAGTTAATTCATCTCCCATTTTAACAACAAATCAACATTTTTCTACTTTACAAACACATCCAGGTTTTATTAAAAGTTTTGGATCTTCTAAAACAACACAAATATTGTCATCACATCCAACTACACTACTCCAAAGACAATATTTTTCTTCACCATCTGTTGAATACGCATCAAAAATTAATTTACATACAACCGGCTTAAATAGTCAAAAATATCATAAGTTAAGTGAAGCTATTAATATTACTATTGGTGATAATTTATCAAATGAACAGCATAGTAAATATGAAGATCGTAATTATAACATTAATGATTCAAATGATAACAGTGAAACAGATGATGAAGGTAGGTATGATCAGAATAGTGATGAAAATGAATATAATAGAAATGATTATGGAAGTGATCAAAGATCCAAAGAAATAACAAATGGATTGAATTATAATGAAAGAGAATTAATGGTAAATGCAAATGGTGACGATGACTCAAAGTAATTGATAATGAATAAATGAATTAAAATTAATAATGATCGCAACTATAAATTATTACTTTTGTTCTAGAATAAAATTTCCAATAAATTAAAAAAAAAATATTAACAATTAAAATTTTTTTATTTACTTTTGGTTTGAGCTTAAAGGTTTTAATGCCTTTGGTATATTTCGAATTGTTAAACAATTTTCAGATTATTTGACGCAGATTCGGACAATTACAGTGCTGACACTCAGTGTTGAACATAACCTAGTTCGAATGAATTCTAAGTAATTTTAATATGTGAATGTACCTATGTGTTTCAGCAATAGTTTCTAGTCGAATTTACTAAAAATTATGTATGTAATTCGAAAAATTTACAACTGAAGCAAAATTTGTAATCACTTTATGCAGTTCTGCGAACACGATCTATGAGAATTCTCGATTGAAATATGGATAAGCAAAATTAGCAGCGCATATGAAAATGATCTATGATAACCTAGCTCTAAATCGAAAATGACCTATGATAACCTAGCTCTATATCAATATTAGTTGCTAGATTTTGAGCAGTTTTAGTAATTTGGGAAATAATTACCAGTAGCATGTAAATTTTTATTCTTGTAATATGACTTTTATTTATTGTAAATGAATTTTTATAGTATTCCCATATAGTAATAAAAAGTTCAACCACAAATAAATGTAGCTCTGTGATGAAAATGTGGGAAAAAAAGAAAAAATGGAATGCATTGAAATTTACGATAAAGAGTTTTGTGGTTATGTGTGGAAAGAGATTTTTACTTCAAATATTTTAAAAGTGCACCGACATAATATGCGCTGTTTTTATGTGTTACCCGGAACATAAATGTAGCCAACCGTATTTTGATTCGAATCAAAGACAAAACTAAAAAGGGTTATGTAATATAGATGTTATAACATATTGAAATGCAAATAAGCAATCAGGTGTAGTGAATATTATCACTACACCTGATGCTTATTGCATTTCAATATGTAATGAATGTTTAGTGAATCAAAAACGGAAGTGTACTAAAGATTCATTGTTATTGATTTTGTAGGTTGAAGGTTGGTACAAAAGTCATAACACTTTCGCACTTAATCTACTTAATTTCGGTTCCCCTTCCATATGTTAATTCTTCACTTCTCTAATAGAGTTGAATGCAACACTTAACCGATCGAAATATTAGTGAATCTCGATTTTCGATCCAACGCTTTACAAGAAATCAAATGTGAAAAAATGTCTTGTAGTCTGTACTACTAAATTTTTACATTACACTGTTGAGGTAGTCTCACAAAATTGTGCTTTCCTGTTGCTGATTTTTTACCCTATATGTTTGATTAAGTTTTGTATCTTCTTACATAAGAGAAGTAACTCAAAAATCACAACTTTGATTACTCCAACTAGAAAAAATTGCCCTCTTCTGTTATGTTTTATTAACACCTATTCGATTTTCAGTAAAGGTGGATTTTGAAACTGGTTAGAACCGTTATGGTTGTGAAGGCTAAATAAATAAAACTTTACAGTTATCTCTTGTCAAATTCGCTACTGGATTCTTAATTACATGAAATTCAGCAATAAACTAATTTTAGTTATATCAAGTCCCAACCTACTTGGGGCTATTCAATGCGTTGACTGTGAACTAATTCCATATGTGTACTTATGATATTTCTGCCAATTTTATGGGTGGAGGTCGGCTTCTGCCAATATAAGAATCTAATCCTACTGCACAGTTAATCTTTGCTTTATGATAAGAGATAGGTTAATATGAAATTTTCTTTCTCCGAATCTTGTTATTCCAAGAAAGCTCATCTAAACGTCCATTTTTGTTGATGTTATAAACTTTGCCGGAATATTATTAACGAGCTATAGTTTCTACTTTTTCAAATTAATCCGATTATTTTATAAAATATAATTAATCGGTATTCTATTTCAGACTATGGTGCGCGTGTTTGTATGCCTCTTACATAAGTATTACTATACTTATATTAAATTTATATTATTAACAATATTAACAAACATAACATCTTTTTTTAAGTGAAAATGAAATTAAATGTAAACCTTAGCCAAAGGCAAAAATGCAAAAAAAAACAGAGTTTATAAATGGATGAGCTGTATAGAAAATGAAAAAGAAAACTGGTTACTAGGTTTTTAGTATGAAATTTGATATTTTCATGGTTAGTAGTACGATTTTTGTTTTCATCTCTCTCTACTGTCAATAGAAATGTATAAGTGTAATAAACTATAATGTGGAGACTTTGAATTATAATATAAGAGATGACAATGTTACTTGTAAAATGCCCATGCAATACTGCTATTACAAAGATTCATTCAGCTTCGAGTTAAAATGATATTGCTGCAGTTTAAATAGTTGAATTATTTTTAAAGATTTATGGAAGTCACTCAAACAAATTCTTTAATTGAACCGAAATTTTATGAGGTTGAAGTTAAAATTACTCTAAGGCTAATATCAAAGTTTTGTGGTTCTGAGCCGTTTTTTTAGTTTTTTAGCATTCTATTGCCTTGCAAATTAAGATTCAAATTAAAAGCAAAGCTTTTTTTCACCATTTTTATGCAAGAAAACAATGAGAATGGGTTCAATATTAAAGGAGCCCCATCATTTGTGTTGCTAAAGAAAATGAAATATAATGGAAACCATCATAAATCTATATCTCTAATAGAAATTACTTTTCATAAGTACATTCAAAAGAAGTTCAGTAAAATATTCCAAAATTATTTTACCACACACACTCCAATTTCGTAGTATGAAAAGACAGGAATTATAGTTGGAACACTTTATTAAAACTTTTTATAACAACATATATACTATTATATGGGTACGATAATGAAAGTAAATTTATGCACAAATTAAATATAATCTTAATAGAGCATAAAGTCGTTGTTTGCCTTGCAGGTCATACGTGGCATTAAACTTACTAAACCATAATACTCTTATATATGTGTTTACAAACATACATATATAAAATATTTAAACCTGATCCTTCATCAACTCTTAAAATATTCCACATTTTATACATACTCATATACATAAATATATGCTTCTATTAAAGCAAATTATAATTAATATGGTTATAATGTAGATACGAGTATGAATGGTTGTGGGAGTCTATTAGGATGGAGTGTTCTGATATAAAACAACAAAAATAAATTGAATGTAAAACTTTCTTTCAAGTATTTTTGGTCTTCCTACACTTCTTGATCCCTAGGGGGGTCTATTCTATTGCCTGTCTTGCTATGGATTGTTCAGGTCTTCCTAGAATGTGTTCGAACCATCTGTATTTTCTTTTCTTAATTTGTTTCTCTATTGGCTCATGTGTACATGTATTGTTTGATATTGCATTTGGCTAAAACACTTTACATATGATCCGGAGGCACTTATTCATGAAAACCTGAAATTTCTTCATGTTGTTCTTATTGTCTAGCCAGGTTTCACTGCTATATAGCATGATTGACTTAACACAGGCATTGAAGACTCTAATTTTAGTTCGCCTCGATATTTTCGTAGATTTCCAAATTTTCCATAGGCTTGCAAATGTTGGCCTGGCCCTATTCAGGTTGTCTTCAATATCAAGTTGTGTGCCTCCTAACTATGCTCCCTTTTCAGTGAGTTCTCTATTTCAAACCTTGATATGTTCGTAGAGTTGATTCTTATTATTTTTATTTTATTTGTGTTGATATATAGGTCGACTTCTTCTGCATTTTTCGAAAGCCTGTTTAGTTTTTTTTTCATATTTTCATATGTGTGTTTCGTGAGGTCATCAGTATAGTCCAAACCGTCTACTTTGTTGGAAAGGCCCCAGCCAATATCATTTCTACCTGCACTGTTGGTTTTTCACATAACTTCATCTATTACTATGTTGAAAAGTATTTGCGATAGTAGGCATGATTGTCTTATAGCTCTGATTATGTTCATGGGTCTGCTTAAGACTCGTTTATGTAGCACTTGAGTTTCTGCATCTGCGTACATGGCTCTAATTATTTTTATTATTTTCAGCGGGATTACTTTAATTTCTAGTGCCCTTCAAATTGCATTTCAAATCCTCCAAATTTGATTCAATTGAATCAAATGCTTACTTGAAATCTATGAACGCAATGTATAGGGGTGATTTGAATTCATTTGACTTCTCTCTTAGGACTCTGATGGTATGTGAGTGCTCCGTGCAACTTCTACATTTCTCTGAATCTACATCGTTCTTAATTCTTTTCTGTGCGATTAGAGCGAATATTTTGTGAACCGTATGGTGTGGTGATGTTACTCCAGCTGTTCCAAAAGTTGCAGCATCTCGGGGTTGTCATGCTGGAGTAATCTTGATTGATGATTGATTGCATACTTCTTTATTTCATCTTTGACTGTCAGCACGTTTTGATCTCGATGTAGAGTATCATTGCTTAACTTGAAAATGCAATAAATAACTTTTCGCTCCAACCTTGTTCTTCATTTAAAATTATTTCATAAAAGTGTGTGAATATAACACAGATGACTTTTTTATGATTATGTTTTCATACCGTACGAGTTATACCTATATTTAGGTACATGTTAGTCGTTTGCTAAAAATATTAAAAGAGATAGAAAAGAACGACAAGTTGAACAAGAAATTGTAAATGTTTGGTTAGTAAAATCATCGCAAGAATGAAAACCACACAGTTCCCATGGAGTCGTTTGCGCCTCCAAAGGGTAGATTGAATTTTTTTTTAGGAATTGATTGATTGAATGGGTCTGAAGTCTTACATATGTTATGTGTTCGTCTATGGGTTACAGTTTTCGAATAGCTGTAACGTTATTACGGGGCACGATGTGTCGTGAGGTGAGTTTGAGTAAAGGAGAACGAGAAGAAATGTGGTGAATTGCGGTAAGGTGAGGTACGGTGAATTCAGATGAGGTCAGGTGAATTGAAGTAGGTGAGAAGAGATGAAATTGTAAGGCGTGAAGTGAAGTGGAGTAAGGTTAAGCAAGGTCAGTTAAGTTGAACTCACGTGACACGACCTAACGTGACTTATGAAAATATAATTTATTTCAGCTATAACGTCGTCACAACGTGATATTTCCAGTTAATGACAATATTGCGGCACTGCAATAATTATATAAAATAATACCAAGAATTACATTTACTTTAACACTTAATTCCATCTTGATACCCTATGAACAAAGAAAACATTCTAGTGTATATAGTGCTTGTACTATGTACTATAGTGCACTAAATACTTGAAGTAAATCACCTTAAGATTGATTAAAATACAAGGCAATATAGTTAAACATAAAGAATTTAGGTAGGGTTGTTATGGTTTACTAAATTTTCATTGAATTTTTGTGCTAGTGAGTGGTACAAGTAATGTTATAGCTATAATATAATATAAGCCGTCATATTGTATTCTCGATGTAAAGAATAGTTTAAGTAATTATTACATTGAATTTAAATATGTTTTTCATAAACTGCCATTTATATAAATTGAACAAGAAAATTTCTAGCATTGTTAATCTCTTCACAAAGTTCTTACCAGTAAGAATTAATTTAGAAGACTTTAAAATAATTTAAATTTAATCAAAAAGAAAAAAGGATTAAACAAATTTCAATTAGAAAATGTTAAGGGTAAAAGAAAATATTATTTGCGCATTATTCTGTGAAAATATAAAATATTTTTGTTGAAAATCTTAAAATAAATTTTGTTTTCTAAAATTTATTATTCATAAATTATAAAATTTATTGCAGAGTTTTCCTTTTGTGATCATATGTTTTACAATATATACGAATGCATATGTTATACAACATTTAGGTTTAAATCATGCAAGTTTAACACATCATCCTAGTAATCCACCAATAATTCGGATACCACAACCATCAAAAACAATATTGCATCATCCATCCGAAATTATATCAGTTCAACCAATTAGATCTCATATATTGAAAACATCATCGTCTAGTGATGATAGTGATTTTAATCCACATCCACGTTACAGTTTCTCATATGATATCAAAGATTTAAAAACTGGTGATGAAAAACAACAAGAAGAAAAACGTGATGGAGATCATGTACAAGGAAAGGTATAGTATACTTCTTAATATATTCCCGGAATAAATTCTTAGAAGAAACTAATACTAAAATAAATTAAAATTTTCAGTATTCATTAGTTGAACCAGATGGTACAAGAAGAATTGTTGCATATACAGCTGATAATTTGAGTGGTTTTAATGCAATTGTATCAAAAGAGCCTTTACATGGTCAACAGAACCAACAACAACGTCAACAACAGCAACAACAAATTAATGAACAACAAACAACAGAGATAACATCATCAACTGAAGATGATGAAAATCTTGAAGAATTTAGACAACAGTTAGCACAGCATCAAGCTGAAATTGAAGAAGAACAACGTCGTCAACGAGAACAATTAAGACAATCTGTAATACAACAACAAGAAGAATTGACAAGAGAACAATTAAGACAGACGGCACTTAAACAACAGCAACAACAACAACAACAGGAACAAATAGCTAGAGCACAAGCAATTGTTTTAGCACAATCAATACCCAGTTCAGTTTTAGGTCATACAGTTCATTCAACAATTGTTCACCATCATACACCAACATTAAGATTACATAATGTACCTGTATTAACAACAAATCAACATATTTCAACATTAGAAACTCATCCAACAATTGTTAAAAGTATTGGTTTACCAAGAACACATATTTTATCACAACATCCAACAACATTATTACAAACACAATTTCTTTCATCACCTTCGGTTGTATTTACATCCCGTATTGATTCAAGTAGTAGTGATTTAACAAATAGAAATTTAAATCAACAAGAACAACAGGATCAACAACAACACCAACAACAATTACAACAACATCGAATCGATGATAGTGATAGTGAAATCGATTTAAGTGAATTAAGAGAAAGACACCGTGATCTTAGTGATGAACAACGTATTTTAAATGAAAATGAACAAAATGATAATGGTAATGGTCATAGATTAAATAATGGCAATGGAATACATAGTAATAATGATAGAAAAGAATATAGAAATGGTAATGGTAATCATCGAAATATTCATGAATCTAACGGTAAACGAAGAAATGGATTGAATGGAAATGATAATGGTACAGAACATGAAATTGGTACGAATGGAAATGAAATCGATGATCGTTTAAATGAAAATAGATATAACGGTAAAAGCGAACAGCGTTTCTACTATCGTCGTTATTAAAAAAACAGTTATTAAAAAAAACAAAAGAGTTTTTTAAATTTAGCGGGAAAACAAAAATTATTAATTTACTTTAGATTTTAGCGTGAAATGAAAAAAATTTTAAAAAGGACATGACTGACCCGATTTTTTATTACTCGTATGATAATAAATTATTACAGAGCACAATTATTATATTATTTACAGATGGAATACATTTTATATTTGTAATATTTATGTTATAATTTTATTCAATATAATTTATATTTGTACCTAAGATACATCCCAAATATGTGTTCCTTATAAATTTTATAAATTTAAATTATTCAATTTACTTATATTTTGCAAAATTATTTTATGTATAACAATTATTGTGAATATTTGTACTTTGTATTATAATTTTTTTGTATATTTTTTTTATATATTTACTAATTCAGCATATACTAACATTTTAGTGCCTAATGGCCAAAATACCAAAAAAAAAAAAATTAGTTCATACTAACCCAAACAAAAAGTATTTAATTTATTTTTTTTTACCAATATTTGCATGTACAATTTATTTATTTAAAAAAAATATGAAATGAATTTTATATTGTCACAAATTGAAGAAGAAAATGAATAAAAGAATTCAAAATTATTTTAATTTTTTATTTAATTTTATTGAAATATTTATTGAAGAATAAAATTATTTATTAAATATTCTATTTATTCAATTGATTCTCTCTCTCTTATTCCTGACATTTAATTTTAAAAATCTCTCTTAGTTAAAAAAATTATTCTCTTTTTTATTTGGACGACTGTTAACTTTTCGTTGAATAAAATACTCATTTTTTTTATGTGAAATGTGTTCTCTGCTGACAGCTAAAGTGCCCCCATAATTTTAGCTTAATTAATTTAAATTTTCAGTAGATTTATATAAGGAGTGACACTTGTTATTTGCACATTTCGGCAGTAAGTTTAATTAAAATAAATTTTTTCTTTTCGTTAAGTTTCATTTGTAATTACTTAAAAAATATCATAAATCCCTTATTTTTGCCTAGGTCTTAATAATAAGAAATTTGAACTTAAACTATTGAAATATTCATTATGCTAATGAATTCAGGACTAATTTGGTCCTGAAAAATTTCAGGACCAAATTAGTCTTGTTAATTTGAAAATTTTTTGATTACATGGCAAAACGTAAAAATTTATTCTCAACAACTAATTTCTTTTATATTCAAAATGCCGAACAGTAATATCATCCGCTTGCGTTTAGAAACTATTTTTGCAGAAACCCGTCCGCTATCTGTTATCTACAGTTTGATTTCACAAATAACGATTAGATTATGATCGGATTATATCAACTAATATAACATATTGTGTTGACGATGACGAACATAAACGTCGGTTTTTTGTTGTTACGAAAGCCCCTACAAAGCAATTTAAAGTCAGTAAATCTTCAATTATGTAATCATACCCATCTAAAATGTATTTCGGGTTCTACTGAGACCATATCCGCTGATGTTATTTAAAATTAAAATTAGCACCTATTTTTGTAAGGGCATATACAATGTTGAACTAATGAATACTGTTGTATGAAACTGTACCCAGAACAGTGCTACGTTCCTGCTGCTGTAAAAAATAGAGCCTCGACTTTAAAAACGAAAGTGAAAGCGTGCTTAACGTAATATAGTTATCAAAATAGATTGAAATTTTTGTGTTTCCAGTGCCCAAGATTTGAAATAACTTTTCTGTTTTCTGGATTAACATGATGTCTACTAAGTAACGTTCAGCGAATAATTTTAATTTTAAAATGTCTGAAAAATTGTAAGAACGTATTGTAGATATTCGATAAAGTTTATAAATCAATAAGAATTTTTTAAATAATTTCTATGAATTGACAAATGCTGGAGTATTTCTTTGTGTTTATCACATCGAATCAGCTGATACCATTCAATTTCCTTACTAACATGTAATTTAACCTTCAACTTAATAAATAATTTATGGATTTTTTGTGATTAAATTTCAACATTATGTAATGTAAACGTAACATCAAATAACATTAAATGTAAAACAAAAAAAAAATGGCAAAATTTCATAATATTCTTTGAAAAATATAAAATTAATAACACCACACTTTAAATGGAAAAAAATCAAAAGAAGTGTTTTGTTTTCAAGTTATGGTAGAACATTCAATGTGACACGAGTACGTATGTTTTGATCTAGTTGTAAACCAACATAAACTGCATATCATATAACGTTATGAATTTTTGGCACATTCAGTTTTTTAACACTCTTTTTTTTGTTTTTTTTTTTTTTTGTTTAATTCATCCGCTTCGTATTTGTCTCTAAAGTAGTTTACAAGAAATTAGATATAAGTAGTTCATTTTTGAAATATAGATTTTGATATAAGATGCTGGGCTGAGATTTGGAAGAATAAAAAATATTATATTGTGTGGTACCCGAATTGAGTTTCTTGTTTTTCGTTTTTAGTTTTGAACTATGGCGCGCGGTATTATTAATTTTCATGTTTTACAAATATGAAATGTTGTAAGTGATTTTGTAGAATTGAAAAGAAGATTGTAAAATAAGAGTTTTCATCATGATATTATTAAGATTTTCATGTCTTTCATATCTTAAAAAATTTAAATATGAAATTTGATATTATGGAATAGAATGGCATAAAAAATATCTAGTCTAGATAGAAGTTAAATTTAGTGTCATATAGAAATTTTTTAGTATAAATAATTTGCTAGAAGTTGAAGAATTATGCATTTTTGTACTGAAGCTTAATAAAGATACATCGGATTTATTATTTTTTTTAAAAATATTTCATTAAATTTAAATTTTTGAGTTAAAAACGAAAAAACCAAATTTACAGAAGCCAAACAAAAAATGATAAAGGTTTGAATACTTTGAAATATTTTTTTCCAAATTCAATTAAAAATTTAAATTTTTCTTTTTCACAGGATACTTTTATAATTTTCTATATAATATCACAAATTAGTGGTTATGTAATACATCCAGAATTAAAACATACAACATTAGTTACACATCATAGTAGTCCTATTTTAGCCACAACTGTATTACATCCAGTAGCAACAACAACGACAACAACAACACAACATGTTGAAGCACCAAAAATTGTTGAGGAATCAAAACAAGTAGAAGAAATTGCATATCCAAAATATAAATTTTCATATGAAGTAAAAGATAGTAAAACTGGTGATGATAAACGTCATGAAGAATCACGTGATGGAGATGTTGTTACTGGACATTATTCATTAGTTGAACCAGATGGTAGTCGTAGAACAGTTGGTTATACAGCAACTGATTTAACTGGTTTTAATGCTATTGTTACAAAAGAACCAGCACCAGCACCATTACCAGCAACACAAATTATCCATACAGCACCAGCTACAACAGTTACTTTAGAAGAAATACCAGCAATACAGCATAGAACACTTGTTTTACCACAAGCATCAACAGCTTTACTTTCTGGTCATAGTTTATCTTCAACATCATCGGTTATACATCATGGTACACCATCATTATTAGAATTGCCATTATCACAAAGAGTTATTAGTTTACCACAACATCATATAATTGAACATCCAGGAACATTATTACATGAAACACAACATTTATTATCTAGTCCCTCATATTTATATTCTTATGATAGTCTTTTAAATGGTAGTGAAAATGGTAACGGAAATGGAAACGGTAATGGTAACGGAAACGGAAATGGTAACGGACAGAGTAACGGACATGGTAACGGAAATGGTAATGGCAATGGAAACGGTAATGGGAACGGTAATGGAAACGGAAATGGCAATGGTTTCAATGGAATGAATGGTAATGGTAATGGAAACGGCATGATGAATGGAAATGGAAATGGAGATTAAGGAAAATTATTAAAAAAAAAGAAAGAAACCCGAAAAATGCGCAGCCTAATACAATAAATTCGTAAATTGGAGTCAAACACCATAAAGTTTTAAAGGAGTCAATAATCAAATTAAAGTTGCAATATGAAAAATCCAATAAATAATTTATTTATTATATTATTAACCATCATCATAAATCACATTTACATTATACACATACAAATATATCTAAATCACTGTTTACGAGTATAAATATTATTCTTTAGGAAATTTAAGGACAATGTTTAATATTTAACAGAAAACATTTCATACAGATAACATTTTACTAACATTTTCTTTTTTATAATAATTTTAATAATGTTCTTTTAATTACTAACAAACAAATTTTATTTAATAATATAAATGATGTTTTATAATTTTTTTTAAACAGAATTTAATACACATATACATAAATTGTAATATAATAATATATATACCTAGTTAAAATACAAGATGAAGTGACAAATTGAAAAAATTAAACGCACATTAACGAGGAAAAAGTAAACTGAATGAACAAGACACTGTTAACGAAAAAAATAAGAGAAACACAGGAATTAGAACATTTCATAAAAATATATAGAATTTTTATTTTTTTTTTTTCTTATAAAATAAACACCCAACTAGAGACGAATGAAAACCGACAAAGAACGTAACCAGTATAATACCGATACGCGAACTATTTTAAGGTACAAAATAGTCAAGCTATTTTTAATTTTTATACTTTATTAATGATAAAACGCATTGCATTTTTTTTTTTAAATTGATAAAATTATCGCTTATTTTAATATAATCAAAATTGGAATTAATAAATATATGTAATTCAAAAGCAAACGAAAATATCATTTGTTTATATTTACTGGTGTATACTTGTATGTTTTTTTAGCTTCCAGTTAAAAATTTATTTAATATTGAGGCCGAATGTGAATATGTACAATTATCTATGTAAAATGAAAAAATAAATTAAGTCTTTGGTGAATATGCCATTATTTAATCACACAAGTGCCAAATTTGTCTGGCTCCTTTAAATGATAGCATGTGTGGTAACTGAAATTCTTTATTATTCATAAATATGAACCTATTATAAAAAAATCTGAAGCAAGACATCATAAAAGGGAGTCGCAACGACGCGCCTTCCCACTTCCGTAATATACTGACATCCCCAGAAATTTATCACAACGACTCCCAAACATTGACCCATTTTCCCAAAAAGGCAAAACCTCGTCGGCACCTTCACCAGTATGCTAAAATCAGCCCTACTATATCCCAAAACAAATTCCGTCTTCTTTTCATTCTTACACGGGCTCATAGGTCTGGCCACCCTGCACGTGTGAGCCCAGCTCACAAGATATTATCAAAGCTCTATCTATGACGCCAATGAATTCCTGCAGTGGCAGACGCACCGAACCATCCGCCAGCTCCAGCACTCGTAAAACAGTCTGTCATCTCATTTCCCTCTATCTCGCTGTGATAGGGATCCCATCACATGGTTACCCTACACATATCGCACAATGCACTCGAACATCTCACGAACGTCGACCTAACTGAGCAAAACTCTAGAGCTCTGGTCGATGCCCTACTATCCACAAAGTTGCAGCTAATTCCGTTTAATCGACAACTCCATCCCCAATTCCTAGAGGAATATTCTCGCTCCAGTATCTTCCGTGGTCTTAGAACCATTCGTGTAAATTGACAATCCAGCATTCGAGCTTATGTCTTTAGCACTCTTTTCCACCCTTTGTGGAATCGCAATCCCGTAATCAACTTTCCAGTCGATATATATTTACTTACTTACTTACTAGGCCTTACAGACCATGAAGGTCCCGAGCCTGACTTATCATTTTTTTCCATTCGCCGCGGTTCTGGGCGGCTCTCCTCCAATTGGAGACACGAAGTCTCTCCAAATTCGCCGAAGTTTCGTCTCTCCAACGAAGATGGAGCCTACCTCGACGTCTCATTCTGAATTCGGGTCTGGATTCGAACACTCTCCTTGCTGGGGCGCTTTTGGACATTCGTGCAATGTGGCCTAACCAGTGTAGCCTCTTTATCTTGATTTTGCTGACTACATCAATGTCCTGATACAGCTCGTAGAGTTCGGCGTTATATCTTGTCCTCCGGACCCCCTGCTCATTCACAGGACCAAATATGCGACAAGAAATCTTTCGCTCAAAAACATCAAGGCATTGCTCACTTGTCCTAGACAGTATCCAAGCTTTCGAGCCATAAAGTAAGACCGGAAGAACGAGCATCTTGTAGTGCTGCAGCTTAGTGTTTCTGGATAGGAGTTTTGAACCCAGTTGTTTTCGCAAACCGAAGTAGCAGCGATTTGCCAGGGTTATTCTACGTCGCACCTCCACCAGGTAGATGAACTGCATAACTACCTCAAAATTATATGGGTCAACCGTGATGTTTTGACCAATATGATGGACAGTGGTGGTTGACAGCATCGGTATATGGCACAAAAAGGTCAGACTTACGTCCTTAGCATGTATCACATATTCCCTCAATATTCCACTGTGTGTATAGTCCTTACTCCTTAGTATATCTATCCTCAAGACATTTCTCGGCCAAGAAAAACCTCTCAGCTGTGCTAACTCCCCAGCGCCTAGCGCATAGATATTTTGACCTATCGGTTCCAAATGTTTGGTCGATTATTAAAATTGACCCTAAAGTTTTCCAAATAAAATTGTATCAAGTATTGTTTGTGGACGTGTTTCCATCATGTGACTCAATTAATTATAGTGTCAAAGTTCTGCTCTTCCATGATTATATCATACGATGGATTTGACAAATTATGATCAATATATCAAATACGATTCAAAAAATTCTTTAATATCGTCGAATTTTTTTGTGGTTTTATTCAAAAGTTACCTACTTTCTAATGTTTCTAAAGTCTTATTCTAAACTCAACATCACTCTTTCAATTTGTTCAAAACTCACTTCAAACAAAACACGTTCCATTTAATAATAATTTTTCTGTATCAACATTGAAAAAATTTTCCATTTATAAGACATACTTTTATATTAAATTTCTCTTCTAATTTTTATTTTCTTTTTTAAACATATCAGAAACAAAGTCACTGACATCCACCTTGATATTATTAAGAAGTCACTTATGTTGTTATAAGAAAACACTAACATTGTCCTATACCATTGACATTATTAAAAACAATTTTATTACATTCCATTCAAATAATTTAGTAGTATCTAATGGTAGTGCTTACATTGTACTCGTATATGTACAATGAATGTCAACGTGCTGCCTTTTGCATAGAAAATTCATAATTGAACCTTAATAATATTCAAGACTTTTTATATATTACACAAATATATAAAAATTATGCCTCTATTATAAAAATGAATGTTAATGCCATCTACAATGCACATAATTTTATATTTGCGATCATCTACGTAATTCATTAACAAGAGTTCTTTTTAAGAGTATATGAAATACCGAATTATAGAGAAGTCATTTGACATTTTATACATACTAAATACGAGTAAAATATTTTAGTTTATAAGAAATAAATTTAAAAAAAAAAAATAATATGGTGGATGACCCAAATTTTGTAATATTTTTTAAAACATATCAACTATATCCGCTTATATGTAAGCATACCTTTTGAAATTTAAAATCAAATGACTTCCTTTATGATGATTACATTTTTTTTCCACCAGATCATATAAAATTTCTGTAAACCACAACAGCCGGCTAAGTCGATTAATTTATAATTGATGTGCAATTTAATACTATACTTCTCTGTTAGTATTGCAAGTCTTCTAATCAAATATAATTCCTATACTCATCAAAAGTATTCTGAGACACTATACATGTATACAATTACACATTTTATTAATTGAAGCGAATGCAAATAACTTCCACCATTTCCACATTGTGTAATACATTTTATAAAAAGTATATACTCGTATAATTTAAAATTTGGTTTTATATTATTTTTAAACAAATCTATATTATGGTGTGAGTATTATAAGGCATTTACCTTTCAATATTATTAACTTCATTCACAATATTATGCCGGCTAATAACACTTGCAATATAACAAAATAATTTCATAATCGAAAATCATTTACAATATTGTTACAACACTAAAAGGAAAATCATATAAAATTTTACACTTTATCTTTAACAACCTACAGACCTAAATATTCAAAACAGAAATGAAGAAATGAAAAAAAAAAACAAAAAAAAAAAAAGCGTAATAAAATTTACCGTATTCAATTCCTAAAAAGTTACAAAACTATTTATACCTAATTACCTACTCACATAGTTATTAAGAGAGTTAGAGAATGAGAGTAAGTGCACACATAATAATAAAAGTAACAGTAAAATGATATGAGACATTTTTCCCTTTTGTAATTATTATGAAATAATTTTTAGGTATTTATTTTATTTTATTTTTTTTTTTTTAATTTCCCATTTGTTTGCGGTTAATATTTTAATTTTTCGAAAATATGAGTATATTTCCCATTCCATAAATCTTCAATGTAAAATGCAATCTCATAACCAAATGCTTATCCGCTTTACTGAATTACATTACCAATGAATGTAAGTATAGCGTAATATTCTTTGTCATCTAATTTCTGAATTCGATACTGAAAGTATGCAGTAGCTAAAAGAAGAAAAATTTTCTTTTCTTGTTTTTTTGTTTATTTTATTCCAACCATAAATGCATAATATAAGAGCAATAACTTGTTCTACTATATAGACAATTTGGAAAATTGCATATACGTAGGTACTTGCTTTATTTCCATAATTATCTTTGTCATTTCCATCCATCTTTTTTGCTTTTGTGATTTTTTTTCTCATTTCTTTTGAAAATTTTCAATAGATCAAATTTCATCGAATACTTATGTGTATGATCATTAAGAGATGAATAAGAATTGAAAGTAGGCAAAGCACGTGTGATATATGAAAATTTTTTAATATAAAATAAAATGAAATTTATCACAAAGTCATCATTCATATTTTGAATACTCTGTAGAAAATAACTATAGAGAGAGAGAGAGAGAGATCCTTAAAAAGAAAATCACTTAGTTATTTAAAGATTAAAAATAATTTTTCAAAAAAAAAGAAATTCTTTTTAAAATGTGGACTTTAATAAAAGTATAAATTTCAAAAAAAAAAAAATTAAATAAATAACACTAAAATTTTCTTGCTCTTATTTTTCCAATTCTAGAAAACTACAATCCTTTTCGTGTGCATTCTTATGATTCGAAATGCTATTGCTTTTCCGAAACGTTCTATAAATGATAAAAATAAAAATGTACAAGTAAATAAAGAACAAGATCAACTAATGGTAGAAACAATAGCTGAAAATCATCAAACAATTTCGAAAAAGAAAGATTCAGAAGCTTCTATGGAAGAGTCTTCAGATGATTCAACATCATATCCGAATTATAGTTTTTCATATGAAGTAAGAGATCCGAATACAGGTGATGATAAACAACATGAAGAAAAACGTGATGGTGATTTTGTTCAAGGTCAATACTCTTATATTGAACCTGATGGTAGCCGTCGTATTGTTGCATATCAATCAAATGGTACTGAAGGTTTTAATGCTATTGTTTTAAAAATTAATGCATCCGAATTAGTATTACCGTTGGAAGAAAGTTCTGATAGTACACATAGTGATATTCAACAAGAATATGAAATACCATCAAAACATAAAGATTGTGTTGAACAATTTTCTAATATTCAAACAGAAAATCCTGAAATCACTCAATCATCTGAAAATCAAATTCCAAATGAAAGTAAAACATATATGGAAGTTGAAGCATTACAAGAACAACATTCAGGATATAAAACAAAAGAAAATAATAATAAAAAATTATCTGGACAAGCAGCAGAAAGGGAATCTGAAATAGAGAAAGATCATATAGAATTTGAATCACAAACTATGATTATGAATTATGAAGATGAAATAAAAGAAATTACAGAATCACCAAAAGCATATGAATTGAACGAAGAATCAAATAATGTACAAAGTTCTGAAATAAGAAATTCAAATGAAAATCAAGCCTATCATAATGAAGTGCAAGAACCACAACAACATTTTGCATATCCAATGGCAATTATGCATACTCATGTATATCCAATGCCTCTTCTACTAAAATTGATACCAGCTACATCTAACCTAGAAAATCAAGTAGAAACCGAACATCATGAAAAACTTGAAGCTCAAGCCACTGAAAATAAACCAGAAACACAAAATAATAATGAAAAGAATAACAATAAATCAGAAAATATAGTTGAAAATGAAAATAAGACTACAAATATTAGTAAAAGATCAAAAAAGACTCGCAGACATAATGTACCAAATAGTAAAACACGTAAGTTACGCGTTTCATACAAATTAAATGAACATGAAAATCAATCACAAATTCCATCTAGAAAAGTAAATGATATTAGAAAACGTGGTACTGAAATCAAACAAGAAAATGGTGGTCATCATTTTGAAACTTATTGGTAAAAAAATTGGATTTTTTTTTATAATTTCTTTGTTTTCTATAAAAAAACTCTCTATTTAATTCGACATCATAAATTTATATTAAATTTAAGATGAGGTTTTTGAAAACTTTTTATATTTTGCTATTAATAGTTTCATTAACAATTTTATTTTATTATACCAGGTTTATATTTAAGATAGTAACTATTTTATAAGTAGATATTTATTAAGAAATATTTTATATTAAGGCCATAATAATTTAAGATAATAAACTTAAGATATTTGCATAATAATTATTTTAAATATTAAGTCAGAATATTGTTTTAATAAATTAGTTTTTTAAAATCATTAACTAGAAATATTACAATAAACTCAGTTGATAAACATTAATTTATATTTTTTTAATATTTACAAATTAAATGATTTCTTCCGTTCTTATAAAAACCCTGAAGCAGAAGACTCTAAACACCTTAACCTTACAATATGAGTACTGAAATTAGCTTGTTTTTATCCAAAATAAAAGATTTTCGTAATATAAGACAAACAAAGCATTGATTCACTTTTAGATTCCCATCACAATAACAAATAGCAAAGGTATTCTAAATTGAACCATTCATACTACAATTACTGAAAAATCAGCAATTGAAATTGAAGATCACATTCATATTGAAATGGTACACAGCTGCTCTACTATCTAACACAACCCAGTTTCAGCTTAAATAAATTTTTTCAAAAAAATGTTTTGGAGGGTCTTGTAATCTGCCTCATTTCCGCTTAGAATGATAAATCTTCTATTACTGCTCCAATGAATCAGCAATTTTTGGTATAAAAACTGTTTGAATACTAAGCTCGTAAGATTTCATCAAATCTCCTGTGTGTCCGAATTTTGGGCTATAAGATGAGATAAATGAATTCATAAAATACATATAGTAGAGAAAAATCTACAAATACTATATTTCATGGGACAGCCCACACAGACGCAAGAACTCTTATACAAATCTGTGAAGAGTAAGGTAACGAGACGTAGCAATAGCAAAAAGTAGCGTCTGATTGTCTTCGTGTATCGAAGCAGTGGTACACGTGAATTAATTTATATTAATTTCTCGACTGGACTTTCCACGAATTACTAGTACTATGTTTTGGAAGGTTGTCTCTGGTGTTTAAGAGGGTATAAAATTCTGGGTGATTTCGACATAACCTCATCTTCGGCATGA
The DNA here is from genome assembly GCF_029603195.1 of Condylostylus longicornis. Taxonomy (NCBI): domain Eukaryota; kingdom Metazoa; phylum Arthropoda; class Insecta; order Diptera; family Dolichopodidae; genus Condylostylus; species Condylostylus longicornis. The sequence continues at coordinate 6,081,583 of NW_026578000.1, forward strand.
AAAAAACTTTTTATAACAAGAGAAAATCTGAACCTCAAACTAGTCACATAGTCAAAAATCACAATTGATTTGATGTTCTGCTATATTGACATTAACTGACACCATTGAAGCGATTCATGGAGCTTGGGCAACTAAACTACGACTAAACACAATATAATATACTAGAAATAAACTAGAGACCCCCGAAAAAGTGATTTAATTCTTTCCAATGTTTAAGTTTCTCAAATTAATGTATTTTGTTTTGGCTATATAAAATACTCTCAGCAATAAATAAAGCGTCCATCCTAACCTGAGAATAATGCCGTTCCAGTTTGTTTAAACTATGAAAAACAAAAGGCCGATGGCAAGATTATGGTAAAAATTTTTTAACCTTAGTCATGTCATCAATCATTTGATAGTTTTAATTTGACCTCTTGAACTTCATATGCATAATTGATAGTTTGAATTTGACCTGGAATTGCAAAAAAATCTTAACCTTCACAAGTGAAAACAATGTTTATAACAATTGAATAATACCATTGTACTACAACAAATAAGCATTTTATTTAATTTTATCGCTTCTAATAAAAGTCAAGTTCACACTTACAGCAAAGAAAGAAAGACAATTAAGTTTAAATCAAGGACAATGCCGCTGTAAAACTGAGGTTCAGGAAAGTTCGAAATACGGAAAATAACAATCGTTTTGTTCATTATTTGTATACAACGGCAAATTTGATTAAATTTGGTGAATTTTATATGGTTGTTGTTTAATTTGAGTAAAATCAAATTCATATTGGTACTTAAATTCATCGTAAAAATGAAAACATTATTACCTAATTCCTTTTTGTTTAAACTTAATAAACTACCAGTATCCATTACAATTTTGGTGCAATAAAAAAAAAATCACCTCAAAGGTTTTAAATGCGATTTCATACACAGAAATCCGAATAAAAATTACAAAATACTTTTTTTTTCACATATTATACTAAGTCTTCCGTCTATTACAAAACTTCTTCCACAGTTTTATTCATTATGCATGAATATTACTTTAAAATGTAGCATCAAATAACAAAATATTGCAATGTTGTTACATTTTTCGTTTCCATACTTCCATGAATAATTGAATATGCTTCCTATATTCGTACAGGAAATTATATATGAAAATAATTTGCTTACAATGTTGGAAATTTACCACTATAATACAATGATCTCTTAAAATTTTCCAAGTTTTGACGATCCCGTAAATTTTCCAACCAAATTCTTTAAAAACTTATTATCTCTTAAGATTCCATACCGATAAATGCTACAATGATGTATATATGACATGATCTGGGAAAGAGTTTCCAGTGATACATTCTCTTAAACTGAAAATTATTTTACGAAGAGAAAAAGGTTTTTTTATTTATCATGGTGAATAATAATATGAAAACCAAATAAAATACATTAATTATATCATCTACCAATAAAAGATACTGGAAATTAGCAAAATATAATATGGAAATTAAAGTAAATTAAACCATAAGGGTTAAGTTTCTAAAGCAGTTGCCCAATTAATGCTAAAAAAATTAAGTTTGACCGCTTTGTCTATTCGACTTTCTGCACAATTGCTGGAAGAAGGGACTGCGAAAAACTCGCAACTCAAAAAAAGCTTAGCAATAAAATTCCACTACAGAAAGAGCTAAACGTCGAAAAGATACTGCACGTCTACCACCACTCTGTCTGAACAGCTTCCACAGGAATTTGTGGTTCCAAATTCACTCAGGGGACAATGACTCTTTAACAACTTTACCAATAGACTAAGAATATTCCCATTATACGTTCATTACACTATCGTCATGCGTTCCTAAACTACATAAATTACTGTATGCGTATGACTTAATGGAATCATTAAATCCCTCGATTTCCTGTAACAGTTATGCTTAAGAAAGCAAAGTACTTGAACAGATGAAACCACAAAAATATGTAGTCATATTCTCATCTCCACGAGTGTAACTACAGCTAATTCCGCACTCGTAAACGTCATCAGAACCGTCGTCTGAAAACCTAACAGCCTAGCATCTAATCGATATCTGCAATACCAAATAATTTCTCTGTGAACACTTTAGTTAAATTAAATTTTTATAGTAATCATAGGAAACCATGGGAAACAATGGCAATAGGGAGTTTCTGCTGGTAAAGTGCTTTCTTTTTCAGGCCGTTTCTGCTTCTGCTGAAAACTGCCTTCTCTTTCAGGCTTTTAAAATCTCCTGGTCGTGACGGATATTCTGCGTTTTTGCAAAGGGGTTTCCAGCACATCACTAGGACGTTGGTAGAAATTTTTCGTGCCAGTTACATATGTGGAGGACGACCAATGTGGTGTACATTCCGAACATAGGTAAGCGACAAAGCAACCACTCAAGCTTCTCTCGTCCAATTAGCCTTACTTCCTTTCTATTGAAATCAACGGAAATCGTGGATGATACAAACATGCGCGAATACGCGCTAGGAACCGATCACTTGCATGAATATTCTTATCAATAGGGAAAGTCAATTACGTTCGCCCTGTAGGGCCTAGTGGCGGCTCTCGAGAGCTTACTATGCTCGAGGGCAACACTTGGTTGCTTCCTTGACATTGACGGTGCATATGATAACACTCCATATTAAGTCATCTGCGAGTCATTGCACAAACGTGGGGTTGAAGAAAAAACGAGTAGATGGGTTGACTGGGTGCTACAGAATAGAATCATTAAACCCAAATTATTAGAGTAAATTAACGAGCCAAATCCTGTTTGGTGAGCGTATTGGCTATATTCTAGAGAAGTAAAGTACCGAGGAGTAACTTCTAATTAATAGAATAATGGAATGAGGTAATGCATTTAAATACTACTAATTCAAGAACTAATATAAAAATCCCAGTGCTATGAACACTTTAACTCTGATCTTTTTTTTGTATTCTTTGGAGATTTTCTCAAATTTTAAATCTTTAAATCTATATGATTGAAAAACAAATAGGAAAATTTAAAGGGAAGTCATCAACACTGATGTTCTGCTTAGTTCTATAGTATCAGAATTAGTCTCAAACTGAAAAAGCAACAAAACTGACAATTAGATTCCAAAATCTGCTATTTGTTGTTGTACAAGTAAAATTAAAGTATTTAAGTCAACATTCTTGTTCTCTATTACAACATTTTATACAAACATTGGTAACAATTACAGAGTGTATATGTAAAAGCATTTTAGCATTTTCATTTTGTTTCCATTTACTTATCTCAATTACAAATTTATCTTATTCACAAATTAAATATATGCTAAGAGTTAGTGAATAAGTAATTGAAACAACCAATTTCTTCCGCTTATTACGAAACAATATTCTCTTTTTATTCATTCATTATTTTTATTTATCTTCAATTATTGCTTCCTAAAGGAGTAAACCATATTGTTGTGAAAAACAACAAAAACAAAAATAAAGAAAAATAATGAAAACCATTAAATACCAAATTCCTTTAATTTCCATTTTGCACCACTTTTATTCTGAGAAAATAAAAATAATTGCAATTATTTTACTCTTTTTTAAGAATTGAATAATTTGAACGGGAAGCAACTAAGTAAGTGATTTGAGTGGGAAGTAGCTAAGTACATGCATAAATGATTGCAAAATTTATTTAGAAAAGAAAAAAATTTAAATGGATTTAAAAATAGTATATAAAACCGAAGATCATTAGGAAAATTATAATCATTTGGTTTACTTGAACAGTAGTAATAACTACAAGAAAAGTAACAATAGTGAAAACATTATCAACAGCAAGACTCTTATTAAATTTTCTTATTAAGAACTAAAGCTCATTTGAATATTAAATTGTTGTTCAATTGTCCAAAAATAAATAAAAAAAAGGGTAAAAATGAATCATCTATTGCATGTAAGCAAATCATTTATATAAAAATTTTCTAAATTTTCAATATATTTTAAAATAAATTTTCTGGATTTCAATAGATTTTCATCATTATTACAATTCAATTTATTGCGAATACGGAAAATTTCGTAATAAGAACGGAAAATTTGAATAGAAAACGTGATACAAAACATATTGATTCTAATCAATTTTCTCAATCCACATTACAAAATGCTGATCAAAAGAATATCGTCAATATAAAAAGAAAAGATTCTGAAGATTCTGAAGAAATATCTGAAGAGATTTCTGATGATTTGAGTTCACATCCACATTATAAATTTTCTTATAAAGTTTTTGATCCGGATACTGGTGACGATAAGGAGCATAAGGAAGAACGTGATGGAGAATTAGTTCAAGGAGAGGTAAAATGAATTTTGTATTATTTTTGCAAACAACAAGTAATAAAATTTTCTTTTATTGTATTTCTTCTTTTTAAAGTATTCTTTAGTAGAACCAGATGGAAGTCGTAGAACTGTCACTTATATTTCTAATGGTACTGATGGTTTTAATGCTATAATTAAAAAAACAGCTGCACCACTATCAGAAAATCTTGAAGAATTTGCATCTACTGAAACTGATTCAATTAATGAACAAAATTCACCACTTGAAATTAATTTTGAATCGAAAAATAGTGAAAATGTAAACGAAACTTTGATAAATGAAAATTCTAATATAATTAAAACCAATTCAGAAAAAATAAATGAAGAAAATTTAGAAATTCCACAAGATCAAGAAAATTTAAATATATTACAACAACCTCATAAGTTCACAGCTACCGATACTAGTAATAATGATACAGTTTTATGGTTTTCAAGTAAAACTGAATATTTATCACCCGATATAATGAAGGAAAATGATAAGGAATCAAATCAATTAGTTGCTGCGGAATCCAAAAATTATAAACGTGGTGCAACAAATAATCCAAAAACACATTCACCAACACATTTTATTACATATTCTTTAGTGGTTCCACAAATATTATATAGTCCATCAGAAAATTTATCAGAAAACATGCAACATAACTTATCAGCCAGCCATGGAACTGAAACTAAAACTAAAGATAAAAAGACCAGAAGTATACAAAAATCACATGGTAATAAAAAAAGAAGACATCATTAAATTGTGAAGGAGTAATAATTTTATATGGAATCTCAATTTTGAATTAAGAAAATGAAAACTTATTGGAAGAGACAATCTAGCCGCTATAATTATATTTTGTTATTTAATTAGTATAGAATTTAGGTATTTATAAATTTAGTACCTGTCGGTAAATAATTTTGCTTCTAAGATAATTTATTAAAAATTTTATAGCTTTAAGAAATTTATTTAATTATTGTTTAAGAAATTTAGAATAAATTATAGTTGCTTAAGTTTAAAATAATTAAGTTATACAATATAAACCTGGAAAATAAATAAATTTATCTAATATTAAATGCAATTTATTGAGTTTTATGTTCCTACGAATATTTTCATTATTGCAAGGTGAGCAAATGCCAGAGAACAAATGAAAAGTAATAGTACAGAATATTATTAGTTTGGATTAAAAAAAAATAGTTTAGAACGTTGAAAAATACTTTTGAATGCATGAATGCACATAAGAGATAAACAGCCAAAACATACTCATAAAATTTTTTGCCTTTTGGATCTGTTGGGAATTACTCTTAAGTTAAAAAAATTTTTGAACAATTTTGAGAACAACTGAAAGTCAACTAACCATGCATCGTGGCCAAAGAAGGGGATCTATTGAACACTCTTGGTTTATTATAATTATACTTGGATTATACCTAAGGTGCTTATTCAAGGTTTATAATTCAAAAACATTTTATTATATTCGGCAATCAATTGTTTTCAATTCTTCTACGTCGAAGACACACTTATCCAAATACTCTTTCTTATTGTTTATCATGGTTTCACATTTTTCGAAAAATACGAGTAACATCGGAGTCTTTCTTATCTCCTTACAGAACTTACAAAATGAAGTGTAATAATTCAAATGACTCTTAGAGTTAACACTCTAGTATTCTCTGCAAAAAATCTCATGCACTAAATAGTCAAAATGAAATAAATTAATTTTTTTTAAAATTAAAATCGGAGAATGAAATTTTATTTACTCTTAGTCAGGAAATAAGTAATGCGAGGCTTTCCACATGATACCACGTACTAGCTTAAAAAAGGATTACGTCTTAATTTTTGACGCGACAACCACTCATTCCACAAAAATCCGCCGGACACTGAAAAACTAGCAAAACTACCAAAACCAATACATTTCCCTCACGAATGTCAACAAGTCTTCAGAAGAACATTTGAAAACTCCTCCAATTCTTCAAAACAAAAACTCATTCATAATGTGCCTTCTTCTTCTCGTTGAGAACGGACACTTGCAGAGAACAAGTTAAATATCTTCCACCGCTCCGATATCTTAACAGCCCCGACCGACACCCGAAGAACATCAAATTTAATATTCCTTAAAATTACAATTCCACTATTTCGTTTAATATTCCTTAAAAAACTTTACTAAATTTTCAAATCAGTTTAGAAAAAATGGTAAATCATAATTATTTCTTTTAAGATATTTAATCTTTTACGTTATGATTACGTAATTACGAGTATTGTTTACCAAAGCACAAATACCTAAATATGTTGATTTCTTCCGTCTATGGTGAAATATTCTTCTCATACTATGGTGCATTCACAACATATCAACATAAAAGAGTAATAGTAAAAAGAGTAATAGTAAAAAAATATATCAAGTAATTTAATATTATAATCAATTATAAAAAACATAATATTGTAAAATACCACAAGCATTCAATATTAAAATATAACTGTACATAATTTCAGTGGAAGGAAACACACTTAATATTGTAAATAATTATATTACAAGTGCATTTATTTCCATTTTTACTTCCACCATACGGTAAGTGTATAAATATTATTCATTCTATATAATAAAATTTTCCAATAATTGCTTTTCATTTTTGCGAGTGGTAAAATTATCATTAGATTACTATTCCAGTACAAAGTTATTATTACATTCATTGTCACTGTGTAGCCTAATTAAACTGTAATCACCACACAAAAAGAAGAGAGAAAAATTAATAAGAGACAGGCTCACTCTATAATAATCGTACTGTATGCATATTAGTTTATTGTTGACAATGGTTGAGATAGGATCGTATAGTGCGGAAGCAAATAAAAATATGTTTGTTTTGTATTAAATATATTAAATACTTTTATTTTATAAATTAATGAAATATTCAACATTATTAAAAGTATTTTTCATTTATAAAATAAATTATGTATAACATTGAATTTAATCTATTCCACAATAAAATAAATTAATTATATAAATTGAATGGAAATTGTTTATGCATAATTTTTAATTTCAATAATGCGTTTCAGATATAATTGAAGAAAATAAAAAAAATACCTATGAAATTATTTTAAAATTTATAGAATTTTATTTTTAATCTAGTATTTACAATTATAAATGCTACGGCAAAACAGAACAAAATTATGTTAAAAAGAAATCAAATTCGAAAATATTTAACAATATTTTCATATTTTATTAAATCATTAATAAATTTAACAATATTCACCATGGGTGGTGTTTATTATCAAACTGTTCTAAGTTATGGTTTTCGTATTGGTGATTTATTTTCGAAAGCTACACATATTTTATTATTTTTAATAGTACAAATTACAATAATTGAATCAATTATAAAATTTAATACTAATACAAATTTTTGGAACGAAATATCACATAATTTTAAAAATAAAATCACCACTCATTTAGAATGTGAAAATTTAATGAAAGTACAACAAGGTTTTCACCATCATTTATTATTGAAAGATAAAGTTTTTATTACAAAAATTTTAATATCATTTTTATCTTTATGTATTGGTCCAATAATTTTAATGATATTTTATCCTGATGATATTCAATGGAGAAATCGATATTATCTTTTATTTCCAATCAAAATACTTTTAAGATTTCAAATTATTTCATTTATATTTTATATTGAATGTATTATAAAAAGTCTTGAAATTTTAAAAAATGATTTAATTAAATTTAATGATGAATTAAATAAAGTACAAACCAATAGTAATTGTGATATTGAAAAATTACAATATGAAATTTGCCAAAAAATTATTAAATTACAAAAAAATTATGATATGTGTTATAATATTACGAAATATTTCTTAGAAAGTTGTAGATTTTCACTTGCTGCTCACATTATTCAGGAATATGGTGAAGGTGTAAGAATACTTTATTGGGCTGTGGTGAAATATTATTATGATGGATTTTTGTGGTGTAAGTTTTAAATGAAATATTTGTTTGCTTTAAAATTTTCATAAATTTCTTTTAATTTTTTTTTTTGGAAAAACAGTATTTGTTCGAGATTTGGAATCATATATATTACTTTTTATTTTAACGTTAACTGGAAGAAAATGCAATGAACAGGTATATTACTAAATTGTTTTTTAAAAATTTTTCTTTGCAGAGTTGGAAAGAAGTCAATAGTAAGAAAATATTAAATTAATAGTTTATTAATATTAAATAGCTTTTTCTTTGGTTCATTTGCTAATTTTTGTATTATTTTTTCAACTATGCACTTAAGCTTCAAATTTATCAAAAAGAGCCAATGATTTTATCATAAAGAACAGATTTAGATGATCGTCACTTTGGTTGGCAACTAAAATCTAACCACTGTTTATAATATTTTTTATTTTTAAGTGTCTAGCAGATGTATGAATGAATACCGCCTAATTGGTGTTGTTCTCTTAAAGCGCCTTAATAAAATTACGAAAAATTAATTATTTTAAATAAAAATTAATTTAATTTAAATAATAATTTTTGTTTTTCGTTTTTTTAGGTAACAAACATATTGAATTCTGTTGGTAAATTCGGAAACGTATTTAATAATATGGAAATTTCTATACAGGTATGTTAATAATAGTAGTTAAGGATACCTACTATACCTATGTATATAGGCACCAAATGTAGACACCTACAAAAAGTGATTCCGATATCATTTTCTATACATTCAAATTTTGATATTAATGAATTTTCATACATTTTGCAGATTCAAAATTTTTTATTACAATTGCATCATGAGAGAATTTCTATTGATGCCATAGGATTATTTAAGTTAAATTTTAATTATTTCAGGCAGGTAAGATAATTTATTTATTGTATTTAAGAAAATTTCTAAGAAATTTAATTTTTTTTAGATACTTTCATTTTCTTTTGAATGCTTTGTAATTTTTATGCAATTTATACCAAAATATCAAATTTAATTCCGATTTAAATTCATTTTATTTATTTATTTATTAATATATTTCTCTGAAGAGCAAGGCCTACTCGTATAGAGTGTACAATGTTTGATTACATAACATACTATTATTTTTGTATAAAATTACATAATAGATTAGTTAAATTTAAAATTAAGAACAAATAGCAAAAAGAAATAAAAAAAAAGAATTACAATTTTACAAAATGTTTTAAAGTATTACTACGAGTAAAAAGATACATGTAAATCCAAAAGAAAAATTTTATAAAAAGTGTAAATAGTTATCAAATAATAAGGAAAAGAATGAGAAACATTCGAGTGATTAGAAAATTAACCATTGCAAAATTTAGATTTAGTTTAAGTGACCAAGGACAAATTTTGATTTATCTATTTATTTGGAAGCATTTTCAGTTGTTAGTCGCACTAGTAACCAAGATGAGTTACTCATTTTTCGATTTTAGATGAAATTTAAATGATTTATTTTTTATCGTTTTCATCCATGTAGGAAATTTATTGTATTCTGATACAGCAGCATTATATATTTTACTGGATCTACTCTTACCTGTTCTGTAATTTGTAGCAGTTCTTGTTGCATAGCTATAGATCTGGGTTCCTTGTGTAAAGTGAGTGTTTGTTAAGATGTGTTTTTGTAATATATTGTGTATATATTCAATTTGTAGCAGTTTTAGTTGACGATTGATATGAATCAGATTAAACTTCTCATATAGTTGGTCAGATGATGTTCTTAATGGGAATTCATATAAAGTTTTAATAGCTTTGTTTTGCAAAACTCTTATTTTTTCCAATTTTTTTTTCGATCCAGGTCCCCTAATAATGATTCCATATGTTATAACGCTATGAAACATACTATAGTCGATTTGCCTTTTTAAATTGTCAGGTATGATTGAAGATACTTTTTTTAAAAATAAAAGCTATTTGCCTGCATTTTTTACTTAGTTCGTCTACGTGTTAGTTCCAGTTTAATTCATTGTCAATTTTTAAACCGAGATATTTATAGGTTTTAACCCTTTGAATGACGTTATTGTTATATTTTATATTAAGCCTTTCGTTTTCATTTGTGTTAAATATCATGTACTTTGTTTTAGCGGTATTTATTGTAAATTTGTAACGATTCATAAGTTCAAGAATTTTTTTATTATCACAGTTAATTTTATTTTGCATATCGTCATAATTGTCATCAGTGTATACAACAGCTAAATCATCAGCATAGATATATATTTTACCATTAAGGGCAGTGTTGGCAATTTGATTTATGTAACACATGTTGGCCCCAGCGCGCTCACCTGAACAACACCATATTCTATAGCTTCAACTTTACTTTGTAAATTTCTGTATTCTGTGTATTGTTTGCTTTTTTTGAGATAACTTACAAACCTCTTAAATTCGGTTCCAGTTACTCCTAAACTGCGTAATACTTTCAATAGAATATTTCGATCCACTGAGTCAAAATCCTTTGCCAGATCGAAGAATACTATGGCTACTTTTTTTTGCGTTCGTCTCCTTTTAAATATAAGCTATAAGATCAAATAACGCAGAAGTTGTGCTTGATTTCTTTTTAAAGCCGTGTTGTCATTTACTTATTATAACATACTTCTCTAAATAATTACATATATAGCTGAGTATTGACCAAAGTTTCAATTATTTTTGAGATTATAGATGAAAGTGATATTGTTCTATAGTTTGTAATATTATTTTCGTCACCATCCTTAAATATGGGGACGACCTTACTAATTTTAAGACAGTTTGGAAATGTACCAGTTTGAAAAGAAGCGTTTATAAACGACGTTAGGAATGGAGAGATTTCTTATGGCTATTGAATTCACGAAAGTAGCTTTATAACAGACAAAACAGTAATAAACATGAAAATTTCAGAATTGGAACATAAAACACAATCTCTTGCCTCACTATTCTGCCTTTAATTGGAAGTTGAACTGCTGTAACCATATCACTGTAATTATTTCAAATCAAACTCTTCGAAAATAGTTCGCTCATATATGCTTTATACGTCATATTGAATTCGTTTCTTTTGCATTTTGATGAAGTTCCTATAAGGTTTTAAAAATAGAAAAAAAAAATCAATACCAAAAATTTTTCTGTATACAATCCTAAAAATTTAATTTTTCCGGCTTTTTACAAAGAGATAAAATAAATTTCTTTCTAATGAAATAAATTTGTATGTTCAGTATTTTTAACTGTACGGGAAAGGTTATTTTCAGTATTTCCCAAAAATTTAATGCTATTTATATGTAAGTATATACATATATATATATTTGTAATAGAAAAAACCTTCAGATTAAATTTTAATTTTAATCTTGAATTCAATTTTAAAAATGAAATGGAAATTTAGGAATTTTGAAAAAAAAAAAAGAAAATAGAATAAAAGGATGTCACAATGACGTCATAAATTGAAAAACTCTGAATTTGGTTTCGTAATTGTTCGTGATTTGTTAACCACATTCATCTTTCATGGAAATGTTTTTTTTTCATTTAGGGAGCATTTTTAACTGCGGTTAATTAGATGCAATAGGTTTCAAGTATTAAATAATTTTGGAAATTGTTCAAAATGAACTCTTATTTTCTTTGAAGAACTTAATTTCGGCAAAATGTAATTCGACTCCTTGGAAAAGAGTTTTCAATAGAATGTTTTTTTTTTTGCTTTTAGTCTTATTTCATGTGAAAAATATTTGAGATAAATTTTCACCGAATGTTATTTAAAAATCTTACTGGCATAACTTAAACTGGCATAACTTACGTTGTATCACAGCCGCAATTTTATGAGGTCAAACCTGATAATTGAAAAATAAATTTTGGTATTCTTTGCTGTTTTATGATTCTAAATTTAATTAAAGCATAATTGATAGTCATAAAATAAGGCCAGAATAATGCAATAAGAATTAAATAATAATTAAAAAATAATTTCATCGAATAATAAAATATTCTATTAAAAATTAATTTATGGTGTAAAATTAAAATTCCCTCACAAAATTTTATCACACATAGCACGATAAAGTAATTTACGATTTCACACATAGCACGATAAAGTAATAATACGAATTTATAAACGTTCTAAATTTGGTGTAGATCAAAAAATATTTGCTTAAACTTTCCATTCATCTTCCTATATTCTACATATATTTTACTACTTATGCAGGGTGTTTCGAAATTACGTGGCAAATAATTACAGAGATGATTCCTTGATCAATTTCTAGCAAAATATTAAATCTTATTCTTGGTCTTCCTCTCACACAATTACACAACGGTTTCGCTTTAAATATTTTGATTTGCGCCCGGCTTTCTTCTATTCATATCAAGTGACCTGCCCAACTTAATCTTTCCGCCTTTATAAATTTAACGATGTCTTCATTTCGTATTATATCGGTATCGATCGCTTGATTTCAACTTACAAAAACCTGTTTATATTACAATACCTTCATTCAGGTCTCCAATAAAAATGTTGAAAATAAAAGTAAAATGAACAAACAAAACTAATCTCTCTATAAAATGTATTGAAAATTTGTTTGTATCTATAATTACAGTATTATAAACAACATACACTATATTTAAGGTAATCTCCTTAAAATATACCCTTTATATAGAAAAACAAAATTATTCCCTAATGAATGCTGTAAGTTGTAGGATATCTCTAATTACACATACTACACATATATTATTTAAATATATAAAAAAAAAACAAAAATATATAAGAAAAAAAACTTTCAATAATCAAGAATTATGATGAGAACGTGTTAAAAAGAAAAGTTTTAATGAAAATTTAGAACATATTCCTTCTATTTTACATATTCTAGCCAGAATATGTAAAATATTGATAAATAAGTAAACTACATAAGTATAGGCGAGTACTAAAAAAACCAATTCAACTATTTTATTTCTATAACATACACACATTTATACAATATGCTCATATTGTTTGGGCATATATATATATATATATATATATATATACGTATCAAAAAAATTAGTACGAGGATTCGAAAAGATTATAATTCTTCTTAATACGATTACTTAACCAAAGTTAAAATGTGAAAGAAAAGTACAAATTTTCTTTGGTTTTTTTGGAAAACTTATTAAAGTTAAAAAACAACAATTCTAATAAATTAATTTGATATTATAAGAGTTTCCGAAGATTTCCTATATATATTTATATATATATATATATTGGAGACAGGGAAAAGGGGAAAAAATTGAATTCTTTGTAGAATTGAAAAGTTTGAATTTCGGAATGAGCTGATCATAAAAATATTTCCAAATTATTTTATTATTTCGCAAACCGAAAAATGCAATAAACTGCTCAAATTTTAAGATTTATAATAAGGAATAGACTCTTTCTGCAGATTCAATAAAATCATACAAATTTATATTTTTTGGGAAACCCTTGCTTGTTGTCAATGTATGATGTTATCATCATCTGAATTGCCGCGTAATGAATTTTCCGCCTCAAGATTTTAAACTAAATCTCATTTAATTATTAAAAGTTTTAGGGTTAACGGAAAGTCAATAATGTCAAATTTTAGCTACCGTTATCGTTAAGATCTTTGATATATAAAATTCTAATTGAAATTATTAATATACAGTTATTTTAAAAGGATAAAATATAAAAAATAAAATTATTTACAAAATACTACAAAATTTTCTTTAAAAATCTTAAAAATATGTGAAAATTAACTTTAATTCAGGCTCCTCAAAGAATTACAAATTGTAATCAAATAATAGAATTTTATAAATTCAAAATGTGGTATGACATTCCAAAAAAAAAGTGTTGAAGCATAAAACAGCTTATTTACATCAAATCAATCATTCTTCCATCGTAGGATGAAAAGTACACATATAAGTAACATATGAATATTTTGCGTGATTTACACTGAAAAAAAAAACACTGACATTTAACAAAATGATGGCAAAAATAACACATGGAAAACATGAAAAAATGGTAAAAATTTATGAAACACAAAAATCTTGTCATAAATCATTTCCAGTTTATTTTTCAGATTTAAAAATGTCAAAATTGTTAATCCATTTCAATCTAAATGCCAATTTTTATAAAATTTTCGAAATAATTTCAAAGGAAAAATTCAACTTATTCAAGTTATGGGAGTTTGTATGTGGGTAGGTATGAGTGCCTATATAAAATACTCAATCCATAAGCAAGTAGAAAATAGATTGATCATTTAATGGACCATGAATTTTATAAAAAAAAAAATTGAAATTCTAGACTTTCAAAATTGAATGTATCTGTTTTCATTATGGAAATTTTATTCATTTGAAAATACAAAAGCTTCAGGATAAATATTTGGAAATATTGAATATTTTGTATAGCAGACGAGATTTTTTTTGTGCCAGTATTTATGCCAGCCTTTTTATTCTTAGACCTTTGTTCTTATTTTTATACAGGGTGATAGGTCAGTAATCAGTGACAAAACACACCATAATTTAGGACAACAAAAATGAGTCAAATTTTTGTTCAGAATTAGGTCAAATCTAGGTACAGCGTCAAATCCGGTTAGGTTCAAGTTTCAAAAAATTTCATTCGAATTTATCGGGTTGAAAAAAAATAAAAGAAGCAAAAAATTATATTTTTTTTACAGTTCGAATGCTTAGCATTCCGAAAGTACATAAATTACAAAATCTTGTTTTCAATTCCTGTATTAGCCCTTTCAAAAACTGCTTATTTGAGACTTCTATCTTTTTCCGAAGGGAAGTTATAAACAAAAAAAACATTGAGTAAGTAGAAATTTCGTAAATATTCTTTAAAATCGCTATACCTCGGAAGCCAGTGAGATTTTTGACGCTTCTATCTTTTTTCGAAGGGAAGTTATTAACAAAAAAAATTGAGTAAGTAGAAATTTCGTAAAAATTCATTAAAATCCCAATATTTCGGAAACCGGTGAATTTATTTCTTTATTATTTTAGATTTTAGTGGATGTGGGGACCACATATACATACGTGTGGGTAATATATTTGGGTAATATACCACACACATATGTAAATGTCACTGATTACTGAATCATCCTGTATATGTTTGTGTATAAAAATAGCCATTTGCATTTATAATTCACTATGAATTATTAAAAATCATTTTAACGCTATATTTTAAATTATCTTCTATTTTACGCCCTCCATGCATATCTAATCTAAATTTAAAGCTTGCTGATGAATATATTTAGTATATATGTATGTATATCAAAACATAAGCAAAATTGAAATTCCGCAAAATTAATTTTAATGAAGAAAAATTTTTAGTGAAAAAATTTCTATTGTACGAAATTGTAGACTTCGCAGGTATTTGAAGACGGTTGATATTTGTGGGGCTATATATTGAAATCTGTATTGTATAAATGGTATAATTTTAGCATACGTTTAGGTGAGTGGGTGTTAAAACATAAAATTGAATAAAATAGAAACTTACACTTTTTATTACTAAAATATTTTATACTGCTTTAAACTGTTTTAAGGAATTGAGAATTAAAATTTTGTGTCTTGTGTCCTTCTTTTCTATTGGTAAGTGGGCATTAAGCCAAACAATATTATATATATGAGAAAACCAATGTGACAACACAATAAGAAAACAAATTAAGCTTATGATACTTACCCACATCAAAGAAAGATATTGGGATTTAATCTGGACCAGATTAAGTAAAAACAACAGAATAAAATTTAAAAAAATGAAAGTCTCTTATGATTTTATTTTTTTCTTATACTTTATAATCAGGTTTTTCTTTTTAATACCTCTTCTTTTCCGAAATTCTTACGTATTCATAATATCCTTATTAAAAAAAAAAAATTTAGTTAAAATATCCTTTAATTTTTGGAATTTTTCTTTTCGGTTTAATTCTTTATTTTTTTCTGTTTTTTTAATAATCAAAGAAATTCCCTAATGGCAAGGATGAAAATATCTTTATAATAAAATCATTGGATTTTTTTTTCTTATTATTATTTCGTGTCCAAAAATTAAGAAAAGAACAAAAAAAATTAGATGCAAGAAATCAAAATAATTTTTATCCTAACAAAACTACAACATGACAAAAATAGGATCGGCAAAGCCTTATGAAATTAACAAGTACCCAACAAAGTGTTTATACAACGCTTCCGCGTCTGTCATTGAAATTAAACAGGACTAATATGGATCTAATCATGTTCAACAATCAATTCCGATTTTAAATGAATTTCATTTTATTTCTTTAAAAACCTGGAAAGCAGCTAATTTATTTTAAAAGAGTTGAGGTAAAAATTATTACTAAAACTAAATTAAAATATTGCATATACTTAGGAGGAAGAGAATTTTTATTCTTCTCTCTATAATAATTAACAAATTTGCAAGATTAAAATTTTTTTAATTATTTAGTTCTTAAGAAGAAAATTTGGAAATGAGATTTAGAATTCAATACTTTCCCATTAAGTACCACAAACGGTAAAAAGAAATTTTTTTTCTTCTAGTCTCTCATACATGTGTTTAATTTTCAACCTATGTAATTATAACAAATAGTAGTACAATGTTCACAAAGTTCAACCAAAAAATGGAGGTTTTATTTTAAGACATGTAGAAAATTGTGGTTAAAAATTTTTATAGCAGAATATTTTTTTTTATTAAAAAATCGCATGGTCCAGATTGACAGTAAAATGGAATTTTAATTGAATTCACAATGATAGTTCTGTCGGGAAATTTTGTATTGCAAAAGAAAATCAACAGAAAATTCCTAATCTGCAGTACTTAACAAATTATTTAAATTTTTGAGGAAGTTCAAAATTTGCAAAAAATACTTGTAATAAATACTATTAAAATAGTACTTACTTTAAAGTTTGGCC
Organism: Condylostylus longicornis; assembly: GCF_029603195.1. Taxonomy (NCBI): domain Eukaryota; kingdom Metazoa; phylum Arthropoda; class Insecta; order Diptera; family Dolichopodidae; genus Condylostylus; species Condylostylus longicornis. Next base: position 6,098,627 of record NW_026578000.1, read on the forward strand.
TTATATTTTCCTCATTTAAATTACATAGAACCATTTTGTTTATTGTAAATTTTTAAATTGTGATTTCGATTCTATGGCACAACCTACTTTGATTATAATGATTACATTTTCTTACAAAATTGCACTTGAAATTTGATTCGGTCATAAACCTTCTGTTTTTCTAACTAAATCTGTAATTTTCATCATAATCATGAACTTTATAAATAAGGTTTGAGTTTATTATTCGTTCAAAATTTATGAGATTTTCAATGTTTTTTTTTTATTGTTTTTTCTCTTCTCCCTTTTAATCTCTATCTACTTTGTTTTCTTATAATTAAATAACATTATTAACACAATATCACCCCAAATACACCCAAAAAAATAAGAAGTAAACAAAAAATATTAAATTAAATTTCAAAGAGCAAGGAGCAAAAAAATAAAAAATTAAAAGAATAGAAAAAAAATTTTGAAGAAAAATTTAATTTTTTGGAAAAAAAAAATTCCCACTGCTGACACTTTATATTTGACTAAAGTTTCTTTGATAAAATATATGAAAAACCTCTAATGTCATAAGTAAACAGATGAGCCATTTGTTTACGTATAGGTACGTATACAGCGGTATATATGTGTGTGGTATATTACCCAAATATATTACCCACACGTATGTATATGTGGTACCCACATCCACTAAAATCTAAAATAATAAAGAAATAAATTTCATTCGTCCAATTTATTCCGTTATTAATATAAAATACCATCTTGCTTTCATATTATATAATAAATAATCTTATTTATATATATATATGTACATATCTAGATATAAAATAAATTCCCATGGTAAAATTGTTATTTTTATTCTTAATGAAATTATATATTACAACTACATACACATATAAATATTGTACAAAAATTTTATAAAATATATTCTATTTAATTCTATGTATGTTTATGAATATATGAGGAATTGTGTACGAATATTGTTTAAAAGTTTTTAAAAAAAAGGAAACACAATATAAATTAAAACATTGTAATATTAAAGTTATAAAATTTTTACAATATTAACTTTAACAATAATAGTATTTAAAGGAATTGAGATTTTCTTAAATTTCACAACACAAAATTTGATAGTTGCAATATTTGTTCAAAATGTACCAAGCAATTATCCAAGAATCTATACTGTACCAAAGAATTTCCCTTCAAAACAAAAGTGAACAAAAATGTACAAAAAAATTGTCTAACGATCTATAATGTCTAAAATATCTTGTCCTTATTTTATGGTGTATGGCAGTGCCTCTCGAGGGTTCATCTCAAAAGCAGGGTGACGAAGTCTGCCGTTTATGCGTGGAAGAGGATGAAACCATGGAGCACTTATTGTGTGAGCGCACGGCGGTTGTTCGCCTGCAACTGAGATGCTTGGTGGGGAGCTTTGTGACCACAGGGTGGATCTTGCAGCTTGATATGGCTGCCATACTGCGGTTTGACAGGGGCCTAGGCGTAGAGCTATTGTACGTGGGGATGGGCATCACGAATGATCCTACGGGTCGACGTGAGAAGGGTCTAAGGGCCTCGGTGCCCTGGTGGAACAAAAAAGGTGTACGAAAATGTACCAAGCAATTATATAACAATGTACCAAATAATTTTTTTTAAATATTTTCGAAAAAATTCTTGAATAATGTGTGTTCTTTTAAAAATTTTAAAACACATTCCATGACAGGTCTGTGCTAAAATATAAACGACAGATTTTCCAAATTATTTGATTATGTAAGTTGAAATAACATGCGTGGGTAAAGAGAAATTCCCAATTGATTTACGTAAATCATTGCATCACATTCAATTTATTCAAAATTTAAAGAATATTGTAATAACGTTGAATTATTATTACATAATGAAAATATTTCTATAAATTTTTTATTTTCATATTAAAAACTTCAAAGGTATTCTCATATTAGTTGAAATCACAAGAAAAAATCACATGTTTGTAAAATAGAAAATAAATCAGAGACTTTTATTCTACTTTGAAACGAAATTACAAATACCAAAATCAGAACTACGAACAATTTAAGTTTCTTTTTTGACAATTCAAAAAAATTTTTGGAAAAGTTCATTAGAATGAATTAATTTAAAACACTTAGTAAAGAAAACTATTTGGCAAGTCTGTTATCTTTTATGTTATCTGTTAGATCCATGAGGACCGTTCACATTCACCTAATTTTTATGGGGTTGTAGATTTGATTGCAGAAAAATCAATTTAACATTGATGTATAAAATTTTCAATTTTAGTTCAAAAACCACATTCCTAAAATTCTACATAGACTGTCAGCAGTATAAAGTCAATGAAAGAAAAAAATCAATGTAAATTTTAATCGACACGCTCTGGAAAGCAACAAATATTAAAAATTCTTATTTTCTATTGTTGGCCAACAACAAATATAAAGGTCATCGAACAATATCAAACTTTTATAAATTGCTTCTGAAGAAAAAATAAACCAAACAAAAAAAAAATCATTCAAAATTTGTAATACATTTGAATAGGTACAAATATTTATAAGGATTCAATTCTTCTAATCTCTACGGTATTAATTATTTTGATGTTGGTATAGTTACAAATTCCATACAAGTATTCTGATATTTCAAATAGATTTTTTCTCAATAAATTTTATTGGATTTCTATTGAAATCCTATATGTATTAAGTACTTGCAAAAATAATAATAATTCATCCTTAGCCCTTAAGACATCTAAATATACAAAACATTATTGAGTACACAGATAAGCACATCAACTACATATTTTGAAGATAAAATTGAAAATTCCAATAAAATTTTCCATTTAAATTGTTTCTTGTTCAAATAAAACAAGTTATACATAGTAACTAAACACATAATGTGGATGTGGAATAGGAATGTGTAGAATCCTCAAAGCACAAATTGAAATTTTATTTAAAAATTCCAATATGTCATTGATCCCTCTTGTTATATTTTTTCTTTTTTGGTAATTCTATTAACCTGGCTAGACATTAAAGTTTAAATATTGTACAACAAGAAAACAAGACTTGTTCAATATTACAAAAATATGTGATTGGCAATTGAGAAAAAAAAATAAAATGTTTATTATGTTTAAGTGTTTGTTCTGTTTTTTTTTTTTTTTGACATGTATAAAAGGAAAAAGGTGTACAGAAATTTTTTTTTATTTTTGTACACGATAAAAGGTACGGCAACTAAAAACATCAAAAACAGAGGGCAAACTGAAAATAAAACTGAAAGAAAAAAAATAAGAATTAAACAAAATTTAGCAGAATTCCGTAAAATTCTCGACTTAAACTACAGTTAGGTAGAAATTTTTAGAGTACGTACTTCTTACGAAATTATAGTTTTCGCATATTACAAATAAATTTAATATTAAAATTTTATTACAGAAGATTTCAACCGTGACGCCAGGCGGCGTTAAAATATTTGCAATTTTTTAATATTGTGAATTGTAAATTGAAATTTTTTTAGTGCTGGCAATGTCACTTAGACATTTTAAATTTTATTATAGTTTAACATGTTCAGTCATGAAAATTCATTTTCAAATCGAGTAAGCCATAAAATAAATTTTATAAAAAATTTAAATCACATTAAATAAATTTAAAAAAATTAATTGAAAATAAAAAATAAGAAGTAAAAAAAAAAGTCAAACAACATGTAATCAAAAAATTGGTGAAGAAGTAACTATTTTGAGCAATATGAGAGCAGAAAATTGAGCTGAGCACTTATATTATGTATAATATAACCTCTCATCGGAAGAATCTTAGAAATGGTTTTTGCAAAAATTTTACTAAGAAGTAAGTATTTACTTGAAAATAATTTTATTTTTAGGTTAACAAACCCGAAATAAGCATGTAAACTCGAAGAATTTAGACGAAAATTAACAAATGCTGTTGAAAATGTAATATTTTTCTTGTTTATCTTGAATGGATTTTTAAACTCGGGAAAATAGAAGAATTTTCTGCTCGTTTTTGTTTCGATTTCAAAATAAATGAAGTGTTTTGCACTACCTTCCCTTCCTTGTTTTCACTTTCAAATTACTACCTTCTCTTGCACTACCTTTTCTTCTTCCTTATTTTCACTTTCAAATTCAAAAGGGTATAACCTTGTTTAACCGTTTTTCTTTTCCAAAATTCAATTTTTACTTTTTGTTTCTGGCTGTTTTTTTTTTCGGTACTAATTTTACTTCTGGCATAAAAGTTTTTTCTTAACTTTTTACCTTATTTCAGATTTTTCTTGCTGTTCTTCTACAATACTTTATAGCAAATAATATAGAAGTTCTTTACAATTTTGTAAATATAATCATTTTATATACATATATACACATATACGAGTATGTATTACACACCTTTGTAAAATCAATACAATTGATAACATTGAAAACAAAGCCATGAAATGAAATATCGTTAAAGGTGTATCACTTTAAAAGCAGAAACAATTTGAAGTGATTATGTAAATTTGATGAAAATATTTTTTTATTCTTTATTATTATGGCAGAATGATACACGTACACATACGTAGGAGCTAAAAAATATTTTCAAGTTAAAATCAAAGTTATTAAATTTCACTGAAATTTTTTAGATAATGTACTTAATATTGCAACTTTTCATTTGAAAGGTTTGTATTGAAGGTAGGAGTAGCAAGTAGTTAAGCATCAAGTACAAATTTAATATGTTCCAATATTGAAAATTTTAAAAAAAATGCCTACTTGCAAAATGTCAATGTTAAAGATACAAACTTAACCAAACAAAAAGTACTCCTACTAAAATTTTTAAGTAATCGTACTGCTAGAAAACCTACTGCTATTGCTAAAATAATAGCAATAAATAAATGCTCAAAATTTATTCTTAAAAATTTTCATCATATTCCAAATTTGCAGAGAATTTTAGGAATATTGAGTTTTTGAAAATTTTTTCTATAAAAACTATAAAAATATTTAATTAAAATATTTAATTAAAATATTCTTCTGCTGCCTTTCAGAATACGAACGGATTCATAGGTTCATGGAAAAATTTAAATTCACTTAGTATTGCAGGAAAATTTGATTGTTCGCCAAAAGGTATGCAAGTTTTTATTAACAATGAATTTAGTTTTCATTTTCCATATTATTATTTAATTTAGTATTTATACTTTTAAAAAATTGTTCTGAATTTAGTTTTTATTAAATTTAATTTTGTTAATATATTATTCTTTATGTTAAAAATTTTAAAAATTCTTTGTGTTACAAATTGTATTAGAAATTAATTCCATTTAAAACAAACTATCATTTACACGTTAAAGAATAATTTTTAAAGAAAAAAGAAATTTTCTAAGGTGAATTTTAAATTATTGTAATTAGCTTTTAAAGTGAGTGTCTCAGAATCGATACTTCTCGTAAATCAGAGTGATAGAGTGCCTGCGGGCGAATAAAAAAAAACCAAGTGATAAATTGCTTTTGGGAGGCTCTCTTTCCGATGTTACTATGGCACAAAATTGATCTTTATAAAAACCGTCCACTTTCATTTAGAACCCGAGAAATATGAAAGGCAAAACCAACATCGTGGCTACTTAGTTGTGATATTATTTCTCTTTTAGCGGTATATTATCGATATCAAACTCTTTTTCCTGTTTCAGAGATATTTAAGTATAAAATCAAAATTTTAAAAAAATTCCTCTGTTCTTTTATGTTCCTCTCGACACATTCTGTGTTACTCTGCTTCGGAAGGAAGATCGAGTCTCGGATTCCCGGTATATAACCTAATTCTTTTTCATATTTTCTTCTGTTACCAACTTATTAACAATTTTTTTTTTTTTCTATTCAAGGATTTACAATACAAAATAAATTGTTCAATTTACTTTGCTATTCTTACACGTACTTTTTTATTTTCTTTATACTTTTCTATTTGTTTGTAAATTTGTTATACTTCCTTTATTCTATTATAGAGTTTAGCAAGAATATACGTGTTAATAATTAATATATTTTGTATAAAAATATGTCAAAATATTCTTTATATAAATAAATATTACTTTTACAGTAAATATGCAGTAAAGTAAAAAATTATAGAGCAATACTGAGTAACAAAAGACTTCAGAATTCAGAGATTGATTCTGGAAGTGAAGTAATCACGCATTTTGCGTTCTCTTTTACAATGTTTTTCACGTTGTATTTGTAATTCAGAAGAACAATAATAAATTTACTACTTATTGGAAAAATTGCATACTTTTAGGGAAACAAAAATAAAATCATAGAGTACAAAAAGTTAAACATTTCTATTAATTACTTTGAATAACAATTTTTAAATTCTATTTACCGTAAAATTTTAGTTCCTGAGTTCGACTTAAAACAAATTTTTACAACCTCTTAATTTATATCCTAGTCCTTGGTAACTCTTAGTAATAGAAAACGTATATTTGTTCTGTAAAAATGTTACTCTACTGTATATTGATTATTTATTAAGCTTCGACTATATTGTACTTGTATTTAATAAAAACAGAAAAATCAATAAAAATCATTAGGTGGATTAAGTGTGCTCATAAGTTTATCCTACTACAAAAATTAACTGTATTATAAACACACAGAAACCGCACTAAAAATATAAAAAAAAAAAATATAACAAAATATAAAATTTTCGGTCTCAATTTTCCTTGAAAAATATTTTATTGATTTTTATTATAAATTAAGCGTACGTTGTGTTAAAATGCGGGAGTAACAATTTCTATTCACTCATTTCATACACTCTACAATACAGATTTTAAAAAAAATAAGATAATAAATGAGAATAAAAGAGAGTGTGTTGAAATTTATTAAGTTTTTGTTCTCAGTTTAGAATTACTAACACTCTAATGTTGCACAAAATTAATAGGTATAGCAATCAATTTTACGGATTATTACTAGTACTGAAATTTTTTAAGCTGAAATTAAAGATTTTTTATAAAAGAATTTAAAATAGTTTGTATATCGAAAACAATTATAAGTAATTGAAACTTGTTGAATATTCTGGCTAGATTTTATTACTTGTAGTGTTCAATATTAAAATATTTTTATCTTATAGTTATCACATTATTTCACTGAATTACGGTGAAGAGAACGAAAAACAAGGAGCAATATTAGTAAATTGCTAGTTGATCGAATACAATATTGTCCAACACGAATAAAATTTAATTGAATTGAAAATTTTAAAAATTTTAACATTTTTGAAATTTTAAATTTTTTTTTCAAATTTATTATTCAAAAAAAGATTTAATCAAACTATTTTGAAAACTTATTAAAAAAAAAATTGCAAGAAATAATTTTTTTAATTCTTCTTAATATCAAAAAATTTTTAAAATTTCAAATTCCAATAATCCTGCAATTTAAAAAAAAAATATTTTATTTCAATAAAAATAATTATACAAAAAGTATTTCTTTTAAGGTCATTACGAATATGAAAGAAAATTCTCTCAAATTATTTTTTTATTTTTTATTAAAAAAAAATTTTTTTTTGAAAATTTTTATTAATATATTCTTTGATATAAATTTAGTACATAAGCGTTACATAACAGTATTTTATATAACGATTTTGTATATTTGTATACATTCTTATGAATAAAGGTGAACCCCATTACTATAATTACAATATTGCATAATACAAAAACAGAGAAAAGAAAAAAATCTTACGGTAGTTTTAAATAGAAATGCAAAATTTTAAAAGTCATACCTATACAGGCAAAAAGACTCAAAAGGACTCCAAAATTTAAAACGAAATCAACAAACTTAAAAACTCTTATATTAAACATTTGCATAATAAAATTGAATATAAAAAGCTAGGATTTTTTCATTCTCCTTTCATTTGATGAAAAGAAAAACTTGAAATATTTTCATATTAGATGAAAAGTTTTTAATGTAGAAACTTATTTTTTAATACAAAAATTTTTGAATATCTTGAAAATGAATTTTCTGTCTAAAATAAATAAGGTCTCTATTTCAATCGAATTTTTTCAATGTAGCTTGCAGGTTAAGTATTCCAGTGCTAGATTTCCTCAAAATTCCATTGAAAAATCCTTGATATTCCTGGTCACATTCTTAATGTTATTTCTAATATCAAATATTTTACAACATTGCCGTATTATGCATTCTAACTAAAATTTTCTGTTATACTTACAAGCAATATTATTATAATACATTTTACAATAACATAAAATCAAAATTTACAGTTATTCTTTAAAATTAGATTTATATACAGAAGGGATACTTAATAAATAATTCTGATGCAGTAGTTGAAGGTGAAAAAATCGTAAGAAAATGAAAGAAAAAAAAAATTAAATCTAATTCGAAAAAAAAAAAAATAAAATTGTGAAAGTGAAGAATCATCAACATCAAGGATAACTTAGTTTTACACTCAGTAAATATAAAAACAGTAGGGTACCTACACATAAATTTAAATCTCATACTTAAAACACTTCATAATTTTTTTTTTACTTAACTTTTTACTTGTATACACTTTAAAATAAATAAAAATAAAATGTTTTGTTTTTCTTCATTTTGTTCTTTTGTTTTGTAAATTTTTCTTATTTTTTATGTTTTTACTCGGTTTTTATTTTCTTGTTTAATAATTTGATTACCCTTACTTCTGTATTTCAATTTTATTTTATAATATTTTCAATTGAAATAGTCTACTGGCGCAGGATGTTGTGTCCAACAGTCGTCCTCTCACAAAATTATTAAAAAGAAGTAAAGTAGTTTCATAGCACAATTGTAAATTGATTCTGATATATAACATTAAAAATTATTTGATTTTCACTTTTCGGAATACTCTTGCTCTAAAACCTACTTCTCTTTGTCTCTTAAGCTCAGCAGTAACAAATTTGATCGGTAAGCCTCCAAATTTTATTTTAATAATAATGGCAACACTGTTAACATTGTAATCTTTTTTTTAACTTTAGACCTGTTTATTTGATAACTATTCTCATTTTTTACATATATGCTCTAATTTTTGAAATATTCTCATTTCTAAAATCTCATTTGAGAAATCAGCGGTACTGACAATAGTGGCAATCATAAATATTGAAAATTTCGAACAAAACTTTTTAGAGAAATGTACCAATTACAAGTACTTATTAATTTAAAATTACTCAAAATATATTTATTTTTTTTTTTTGTTTTAAATTAATTTATTCAAGAGGGTTCATTAAGAATTCAAAAACACGAAAAAAAAAAGAGAAAAAATAATTTCTTTTTTTTTTTGATTTCTTATTTTATTGGAACATGTACTTCAAATGGGTGCACAGGTAACATGAAAATGAAAAAAAGTACTTTGAAATTTTTTAGTTTGAAATTTACTTGTGCAAAAAGAGATTATTCAGTGGTTGCTATTTCTCTACATTTAAAAAATTTTATTCTGTTTCTTGAAATTTTAAAAATTTTTTAGTTTAAGAAATAGGATCTTAAACAAAATAATTCAGTGGTTGTAATTATGAGCGTCAATACTAAATATAAAAACTTGATTTAAAATTTCATGAATTTTTCCAATTCATTAAGCTGCTCAAAACCTGAACAATTTGTAGATGAAAAATAATCTTAAAAATTTGTACAATATTTATGGAAATAAATGGAGCAGATGTTTCTATTATGAAGATGAGTTTTTGCTTAACACAAAAATTTAAAATCCATAAATGTTTTTAGAAATTTTCACACCTCCTGTTTTGAATACAAATTTTGAATATTTTAATTAATTAACCAAAAATATTCGGTTCTGTTGTTTTTTTCTACATTTTAAATTATAATTTATAGCAGGCGATCGGCAATCTGTGACTTGAAAATTGCAGTTATACTGTATTGTGGCACAATTTGGCAATTACAGTTCATAAGGTTAACCAGATGTACTAATACAAGATTGCTGCAATTTTGAAGTCAGAGGACTTTTTCATCTTTAATATTAATGTCTCAATATATTTTAATAATATTAATGATCAGCTCATCTTTAATATAATTGTGATTAGCCATTTTTGTAATTTAATTTTATCGAAAATTAAAAAATTCTAAGTTTTTTTTTTACAAAGGAGGAAAAATTGAAAATGTTATTATAACGGCTAATAAAAATCATAGAATTTCATTATTCTTAATTTATTTTTATTTTTGTTCCATTTTTAAAACGTTATATTTTTCTTAATTTAATTAGAACAAAAAATTGTTTCTTCTCGAATAATTTTTCTGTTTTTTCATTTTCTTTTCTTAATGTTTAAGTTTATTGTGATCTTTTTGTTTTCTTTTTAAGAATCAATAAAGTTTGTCGTATAGAAAATTAGATTTATAGCAGCCGATAACGGTATAAAGAAAAGAATAGTAAAAAAAAAAACTTACAAAAAAAAATCAACGATTCTTCTAAAATTTTCGATTTCTACTGTATGAAGTAAGAGCCTGTGATAGCTAAGGTGAGAAAAACTTGGTCTAAGGAACGATGGAATAATTGGAAGAGAATTTGGAAAATGAAATGCAAAATTCAAATTTCACTTTAAAGCTTTGTTTCTCTTATGAGATACTAAGTAGGCCTCTCGTATTTGGTTTTTGTTTTTTTTAAATGTTAATATTGAATTAAAAATTACAGTATTAGTGCAGTATAACAGTTCTTTTTCCAAACTAAGTTCTGCTAAAGTCAAAGTTTTTCGATTGATTCAAATAGCTCGGTTTCTTAATTTTAAACTCGGGCGCCATCTGTCATTAGCTTTAGAAACTTAAGAGATAGCTTTCCTAAGAAAATTTTCCGTGAATCGTTTATAGCCTTTTCGTTACATTGAACCACAGAGGAATGCGAAAATATTATATAAGAGAATAAAAATCCAAAAGAAAAAAAATTTATTTTATTTTTTCAATTTTTTACTTTTGTTTTTCAAGAGTTTATTCATGTCTGACTGGAGAATTATTATAATTACATAGCTATTAACAACAGAATCAAAATCATCAACATCATAATTTAAAATCAAAATCATTATCACCTTTATTATTCTGTTCTACTGCAATCTATTTGAACATTAAGAAAAACATTTTGCTCTTTGCATACTCTACTGCCCTCCTATGTTAATACTATTGCCACCTACTGGCAATTATCAACTTGATTATCATCAGTATATCTGTTTTTCAGGCGTTATTACAGTTTTAAAAAATACAAAATATTGTAATCATTACTGGTGGACCCCATATAGCTTTTCGTTGTGTCACAAAGAGTAATTTTAAAGTAAAATAAAAACAAATATTTTCATCTTTTTTATTCATCTTCTATTAATGTAATTCGCTTTTAAATAAATTAATCTTTTATTATCCTGTAAAAATCGGTAAAAGCATAGGAACTTTTTTGTTTCCCTATTTATTATCTCTCTCTGCCTTTTTGAGTATCCTTTTTATGTAATCTGGAATTTGTGTTTACTTCGTTTTTTTTCTTATTTACGATTTTGCTTCGAAATTAAGAGTAAATAAATAAAATATTAGCAAAAAAGTAATTTTCGTTCAGGTAATATTCAAGATTTATATTTATTGTTTTTTTTTTGGCATAGTAAATTTAATGATCGCATAAAATAACTTTAATTTCTTTCATTTCAAACATTATTTCCTACATTTGTTTTCACTGGTAAGAGTGCAAGTAATTCGTATGAAAATTGGAATCAACCAAGATTCTTATATGAGAAGAACAATAAAGCCAAAGCTAGTTTGTAAGTTGATTCTTAATTTGAACCAGAACGAGTTGCAGCCCTAAAATTTTAATATAATCCCATATTATATCAAGAGCTTACAATCAAAAAGTGTTTGGAATTATATAATAGAAATCTAATTCTCTTATAATGTTTGTATGAGTAGTCATATGGGTATTTTATTTTGATGCTTCCAACATTTTTCAAAAGAAGAATTTTGGTAACACAAATTACCAGCAGGTATAATCTGTATCACTAGTATTATGATTTTATATTTTCATACAACCCTTATTACCGTAAGTTTATGCAATAATCCGATTAACTGAAGATTTTTTTTCATTATCTTATTTCTAACATACGTAACAAATTAAAAATTATGATAATTTCGAAATACATTCATTTAGAAATTCTTATAAAATTTTATATTCACAACGATATACATAAGAGAAAAAGAGAAGCTATGTATGTATTATGTAACAATTGTAATGTATTCACTCTTTTAATTAAATTAAATATATTAATTTTGTATTTCGTATACTTGTTTTAAAAGAGAAACACATTTTCTTTCATAGATATGCAATTTATCTACAACGCGACAACATGACAAGACAACATGTTGGTTTCACCTACGCACATACGGACAAATCTCTCCAGGGGCAAATTTCAATTCAGGAAATCGATTCCAGATACTGGTGTCAGGAACAAACAACATAGAAGACCGACACTTAATATCACAATAACGAGAACTTCTGAAGAACCAAAAGAGCCAATCAAGTTGTATATTACCCACGCACTAGAGATAAGTACTTCAGTTGAACCGAAAAGCCCTAAGCCCATTGGTGATCCTGAAAATGCTTCGAAACCTACTATTGTGCGTATGAAGACAAAACAGGGAAGGAAGGTTTAAAAGACATTTGTCAATGGACAAAAACAGAAACATGTATTATGGCTGTGTGGTGCCTCCAAATAAATCTAAATCATGCAAGGACATAAACGGATGTCTTGGTATGTATATTTATGACTGATCACCCCAACATCGCCCTTATTCAATTATCTTATACAATTAGGGGCCGGGTAAAAAAGCTGTTAGGTGAGTTATTATATGATATAAATTAGGCCAGGCTCAGGGCCTGCATATTATTTAGCAAGCAAATAAAGTATTTTCCTTTTCCAGACGTCTGCATCACGGATCAGGTGGCTGCAATGGCGAAGGCGAGTTCCCCGTAGTGATGGTATGGGTTTCTTTCAAGCTCACTCTATCTCCGGGGATACAGTGACCGCACAAACAATTGAATTACCTATTGTAATTCAATCACGAAAAAAATCGAATTACTTATTGGGCTTCTGTAGAAGAAGGAACTTCCAACTGTTAAAAGAAAATGATACAAATACAGACCACACGGTCTGGGGGAGCACCAATATAAATAAGAGAGCTGCTTACTTGAATTTATATATAGTAATAGACTAGCAATTATGAATGAAGACAAAACGGCAACATGTGTAAAAACAATCAGGGATGAAATCCTTGACGTCACTATGTGCACTGAATTAATTAGCAATTTCTGAACTAAACATAACAGGGCAAGGTTGTGGTTGCTCCTATTGCTTCAGATCACGTTTAAGCTGGTTTGGGACCGTGTAATCGTACTGATAAAGCAGGTATTAAGAAATAGAGCAACGTTGATTTGGGTGCCAGGGCACAGCGAAAGGTAAAGAGATTGCGGACGAGTTGTCGCGGAGGTGACCTGAGGTACCTTTCGTTCAACCCGTCTCGTTATGTAAACTGTCAATATCTGCCATTTGGGCCGATATCGTGCGAAGTATAAAATATAAAATCATATTCCTTTCATCTTGCTCAAGAAAGTTCTACTCAGTTCTGCTACTTGAGATAGATCGAAACTGGGTTCGTGCTATGACTGGCTTCTTCAGTGAGCGTTATCCGCTTAAATATCAGCTGCATAAACTGGAAAAATCGGACTGCCTTTTATGCGGATTCTGCCGGGGTGCTGAGATATTCGGTGCGACTGTCCTGATTTGGTCATCAGGATATGTAAATTGTATGAGCGAGGATTTTTCAGCGCTGAGAAGCTCAAGTTAAATACCCGGGTATTTACTTCAAACCGGGGTAGCGTAAGTGGGATATGGTAGTGCTATAAATAAGTCATGGTTGGTAGCGTTAGTATTCTGGAAGAAATTCCTTTACCAATATATCTCTCTTCAATAATCTGCGATCTAGAATCTACAACAAGAATTCAATTTTAATAATAACATCAAAATATAAGCAAAATTTTTCCTTTCACTTTCCGTATTTCCCAATTATATTTTCATTAATTTCTCCAATTTCTTTAAAATGTTTTAATTAAAAAGAAAATAGTACATTAAATTATTTAATGATTTTTTAAAATTAAGAATATAATTTCTATACTGCAAAATTCCCCTATAAAAACGAGAATTTGTTAACTGTATTGTATACAATAATAAAAACTTAAAGGGACTTTAAAAGCCACTTTACTTTTATTTAAAACTAATTACTTCATTAGTACACTTGTATAATGACTAAGAAAACAGAAATACAAAAATTTTTAATGGCAATGAAAATATAAAAGAGATTATTTTCCATTTTTAAATGATTTTATTATAAACGAACAGAAGAATGGCTGGTTTGGAGTATAAAATATTTTTTTCAACAAATTTAATGAAAATTTTAATTATTTCTGTAAACACTGAAACACACAAAAAAAAACGAATGAGAAAAATTTATATTTTCTGTTAAACATCGAGTGTCTTAAAGTATATTCTTAAATTTTGATATACCAACAATATTTTGGTTTGCATGATATTCAACAGTTAAAAAACATTCACGTTCTATACTTTTCTATATCATCATCAAACTATATATAGAAAAGTTAATAATATTTACAATATTCATGAACTCATAAACTTACCTTATTTTTAACTGTACATAACGAATGTAACAGTATACTGTAAAAGTTTTCGTATGTATTATTGAGCAAGGTGAACTTGAATATAGGCAAGGTGAACTTGAATGTAGGAATATGTAATTTTGGGCCTAGTTATAATGTTCACATGTCACACTGTGAAAGGGGTGAGGATCTATACAATAAAATTTTCTATATTACAATTTAAACAGAACAAATACTAACTATTTCATAAGCATATTAAGCCAAGCAAAAATTTTACATTTTAGTGTAAAACAATTTCATAAATTGGCAAAAATAACATATACGCTGTAGTTTAGTAATTATATGAATTACTAAACATGATATGATTGACAACATGAATTTAACATTACGTAATTATAGTATACCATAGTTTAATGATCGTACTGACTGGAATGATAAAAACATTTTAGAAAGAATTTAAATTGTGATATTTTTATCTCAATGAGAGCGCTAGTTGAGTACGCTCATTCTCAATTTTCTCAATGTTCTACATAAATTTGCAATATTCGACAATAAACGGTAAGACTTATTAGTTGTTTGAATTTTTGGAGATTATTTGAGAAATTTTACATTTGAAAAACACGTAGTAAAAAATTATACAAGATTCATCCAATAATGATCCAAATTAAAATGGCGAAAAACTGCGAATTGCGACAAAATCTTAATTATAAAGGAAAAAGAATAAAATGAAATATTTTCACAGAAAATACTGTCGCTTAGCATTTTGCGAAAGCTTTGTTAAAAAAAAAATGAAATGCAAAATATAAAAAAAATATTTTAAAAATACAAGTAAGAAAATTTTTTTGCTCTTTTAAGACCATAATAATAAAAATTGTTAGTTTAAGAGCTTAATTTGCATTTAATTTTAATGAAAATATTAATTTTGTTATGTAGAATAAATAAAGATTTTTTTGCATTTTTTCTTGATATTTGAATATTTTTTTATGAAAATTTAGTAGAATTCATTGATTTTCTAAAGCAGATTTTTTCGGAACAAAATAATTCGAAACCCTTTCCAATTAAAATATTGGTGTTCCATTTTAAATTTACTAAATTAAAAATGAAATGTAAATTTATGTACTAATGTTTTAATTTTTCGGCTACTATATTAATTTTTCGGCTAAAGGAAATTGTGAACGAAAATGTAATAGTATTAGCTTCTTAACTAAAACCTTTTATGTAAATATTTTATAAATTAATTTATTCAAATTATAAAAAGCCAGTGCAGTGGCGAATTTCAGATAATAAGAATATGAAAATTCTCTCAAATCAGTGAGAGCTTTTTATTGTGATATTTAAACCTATGCCGTATTATGTAAACAACTAATTAGACTAAAATAATACCAATTTTACGACTGAGCGAATATCGAACCAAAACCAAATTATTTCTTCAAATATTATAAAATATTTTTCATTTACATAATGCGATAAAATTGAATATAACACTTTTTTAGGCCAACGCTTTAAAATTAAAACAAATTTAAATTATTAAATTGCTTGTACTCGTAAAACGTAAATAATTACTATTTCGCTCATTCTAAGGCACTGAAATTTCTTATAAGGATTAAAAAAGGAATTTAATAAATTCGAATAAAACAACGTTTAGTAAAGTAGCACATTTCTCCTTAAAATTTTAGATATTTCTCATAGTTTAAAAGAAAAAACATAATATATTAATAATCTACGTCCTAGTTTACTCTATTTGAATATTTCCTTCTCTTGCATATTTTTAGGGGTGACAAGATAAATCAAAAGAAGATTGAGCATGATGATTGATTTAGATGACAAATTATGAAATCAGTTATTTTGATTATATTTTTGAATATGGAGACTAACAATGCACATGTACTTCCTACCACAGCATTGTATCGCCTCACAGAGCATGTCATATATAATGCTCCACCGAAAACTGCTTTTTATACAAGAAGCAAACTCCTGCTTCTAATATAGTCCAATTCCATGCAGCTCAACCAGTAAAACTGGTATCATACATCGTTGGTTAAAGACAACCAGAAGTTTCTTTTATTGTCGCAACCCATGGGCTCTCTCCTCGCAATTTACTTTATTAGCTACTCTCGGCATGCTAGGGCATCTACTGATGTTCTAGCTCATAGATTTATGAAGGATCACCGCAATATCGCTATTACCCAAGAGCTTTACATAATGAAGGATCAGGTTAAGGCCTAGCAGGTGAGCTACTGTATGATAATACAATTGGGGGCAGGCCTAGGGCTTGCATTTTGTTTAGCAAAAGGCTAACGTATTTTCCCATTCCAGATTACTGTTCTAAGGATCAGGTAGCTGCGTTGGTGAAGGTGAAGTCTTCCGGGGGTTGGACAGAGTTCATTGTGTGCTCATTGTACCTCCCAGGGGACTGTGCCCACCCAGACGAACAACTGAAAGATCTAGTGGACTTTTGTGGAAGGAGGAACTTCCAACTAATAATAGGAAGTGATGCCAATGCCCACCACACCGTCTGGGGAAGCAGTAATATAAACAAAAGATGTGTGTGCTTACTTGAATTTATATATAGCAATAAATTAATGGTTATGAATAAGGGAAATAGGCTGACATTCATGAATGCAATTAGGGAAGGGGTCCTTGACATCACCCTTTGCACTGAGTTTATCGGCAGTAGGGTTAGTGCATGGCATGTCTCAAATGAGACATCCATGTCCGATCATGGTCTCCGGGGACCTGGCAGAAAAAATTTATGGGGTACCCCAATCCACAGATTGGAGTCAATTCGAAACACTCCTCATTGATGGGATTGGATCCATTCCTGCTTCTGTCAGAACGGTGATGGATATCGAACTGGCCAGCGAGCCTCTGACGGCGGCTATTACTAGTGCCTACCATGGGAGCTGCCGCGCTAAGCCGAAACGGAGCAATAGGAAGTGCCCGTGGTGGAATGAAGAGCTTTCAAGGCTTAGACTAAAGACCAGAAAGCTATTTAATAAGGCCAAGGCGTCGGGTTCGTGGGAAGAGTATAAAAACTCACTCACGAAATACAATAAAGATTAGGAAAGCGAAAGAGAATTTCGTGGAGGGCGTTCTGCAAGGGCATTGATGAACTCTCCATCAGTGCGCCACTTCTCAGGGTGCTTTCCAAAAAGTATGCTAGCAGGTTGGGCCTAATGGAACGGCCTGATGTCTCCATGACTGAAAACGGAAAGCAGACGTTGGAGCTTATGGCGTCAACCCATTTTCCTGAGTCGGAGATTCTTGGGAATCACTCCAATGTGCTCATTGAACCGAGGGCATCCTGGCCTAGGAGGGATGACTGGCAACGATCCCGTCTGGTCTTCACGATATGCTGTTTTCTCTTTCAGGCCCTTCAAATCTCCAGCTGATGACAGGATATATCCTGCATTTTTGCAGAGGGGTTTCCAACATATCGCTAGAGCACTGTTGGAAATTTTTCATGTCAGCTGTGCGTGGTGTAACATCCCTCAGGCATGGAGGGTGGCTAAAGTGACGTATATTCCGAAGGCGGGTAAGCGACCAAGCAACCACCCAAGGTCTTTCCGTCCAATCAGCCTTACTTCTTTTCTATTGAAAGCAATGGAAAAAGTGATTGATAGATTTAAACGGGAAAGAATCCCTTGCATGAGTCTCAGTACACCAATCAGTCGGGAGGGTCTACCGCACTCGCTCTGCACAGTCTGGTGGGGGTCCTTGAAAACTCACTGGAGGTGCGGGAGGTGGCAGTTGGCTGCTTCCTTGATATACAGGGACCTTTTGACACCACCCCATATCATGTCATCTGTGAGTCGTTGCACAAACGAGGGATTGATGCGACGACTAGCAGAAGGATTAATCTGATGCTACAATTATATGATGATAGGATTATTAAGTCCACCATAGATGACGATATACTCTTCATCTCCGCTGCAAAAGGGTATCCGCAGGGCGGGGTTCTTTCGCCCCTCCTGTGGTCCATTGTAGTAGCTGATCTAATCGCTGCTCTCAGGGGCTCCGGGGCACGTGTCTGGGAATGCGCCGACGATGTGGCCTTCGTCGTTCGGGGAAAGTCTAGGGCACTATTTCTGATCTTCTACAGCAAAATTTACGTGTTGTGGAGAGGTGGTGCGAAGGCGTTGGGTTAAATATAAATCCAAGAAGAGCACATTGGTCGCCTTCACCAGACGCAGAAGCAGGGACAGATTAACGAGCTCAATTCTGTTTGGTGAACGTATTAGTTACTCTAAGGAGGTGAAGTATCTAGAGGTAACCCTGGATGATCGTCTTTCGTGGAATACCCATATAGATAGAGTTATCGAGAGGGCTACGGCGGCCTTGTGGACGTGTAGGAGCCTTATCGGGGGGACCTGGGGAAACAGTCCCAGGATAGCACTGTGGCTATACACGGACCTAACTAGGCCCATCCACACCTATGCGTCGATTGTATGGTGCCGTAAGGCTCAGAAGGCGGGTGTGCGGGCCAAGCTGGAAAAGCTACAGAGGCTGGCCTGCCTGGGATCGACCGTTGCATTGGAGGTGATGATCAAGTTGCCACCACTGCACCTCCATATATTAGAGGAAGCTCGGCTAATGACTTACCGACTTCTCTCTGGCGAGGACAGGGCAGGGCTAAAGTTGGCCCACAGAACTCACTGAGACTTCATTGAGAGTGATCCGATTCTAAGAATAACCATGTCGGATACCTGTCTGCCGCGGTACAACTTCGACCACAAGTACAGGGTTCTGTTTCCCGATCGATGGACGTGGGATCGGGGTGGCCCGGTACTTGAGTCGAGTTCGAGAGTGTTTTATACAGACGGGTCCAAAACGGAGTCGGGTGTGGGTTCGGGTGTATACTGTGTTCGCCCGGACACGCGTGTATATGCAACCCTTGACCCGTATTGCACGGTGTTCCAGGCCGAAATACATGCAATAGAGATCTGTCTGAGAATCAATTTAGAAAGGGGGTATAGAAGACACCCCAAGAAGAGCAGGCCAAATGAAGGAAGACGGCTGAAAGAAGGAATATGGAAATTCATCCGAGACCCTCCACCTCGAAAGCGGAACCGGGCACTAGCTATGCCACGGCCGCCAAAATTGTGAAGGTGGCAGTTCTGTCGAGGGAATACCCCTCCATTATGCTGACCCAGCAGGAGCTCACCCAGCTGGAGGAGGCGATAATCGACGAGGTAGACAAGGGCTGGGATAACATCATCCAATTTGAAGGAATACACTTCAGACCCGGGATGGTACTCGTCGATTGTGCAGATGAGGAGACAGCTTAATGGCTGATCAAACGAGCGCCAGTTCTGGGTACATGGATCGGACCAGAATTGATGGCAAAGAAGGGAGATGACATCCCAAAGCCTTGTGTAATCACTGTCTTCGTCCCCAGGAGCGGAGGCCAAGCCTGGGAAAAAGCGCTGGCCATCTTCCAGGTGCAAAACGAGGGAATACACATCCGGGTCTGGAAGCAGATGGGGCAGCGAGAGGACGGTGGCGGAAATGTTCTCCGAATAGGGATCGATAACCGGTTTGGGAAAATCCCTGTACACGGGCTCAGAATGGAGCAGCCCGAAAGAACGGGCATGATGGAATCCTCGGCGGGCCGGGTAGAATCGCCACGGGAGTTATATGATCCCAAAAAGGAATCGGCGGACGAGGGGTTTTTCCGAGGGATATGAAACCCCGAATGAGAGACGTCCCCTTTCATTAATGACGGAGGAGATGGTGGAGGACCTGGTGCTAACTCTTCTAAGTCTCAGGGGGTGCTTCCCAGAAAATGACGTCCTAATGGCAGGGGAAGATCACCCTGCCAGTGAACTCAACAAATGAGGGACCAAGACACCAGGGTCGCCCAGGTGAATGTCCACCACACCAGAGCAGCTTCGGCTGTTCTGGCAAGGACGTTCACCAAGGAACATCTGGGCAAAACCATGGTACAGGAGCCCTGGGTATACCGGGGGCACATCAAAGGACTGTCAATTAGGGATGCGCAGGTAGTATGGGATTGTGGGCAGGACCGACCCAGGACCGGCATTCCAATTAGAAAAAATATTAACTTTATTTTATTTTCAGAGTACATGACAAGGGACCTCACACCTGTCAGGGCCCACATTAATGTTGGGGGCAAGGACTTGGAGATAGTGCTCGAATCAGCGTACTTTCCGGGGGATGGAGCATCCCCTCCGCCACCGGAGGTACGGAGGCTTGTGGAGCAGTACAATAGGAAGAGGTGGCCACTCATCATGGGCCACTCATCATGCAATACTAGAGTTGAGTCCTTATTAGAATTTGTAGTTAAAGAAAACCTAGAAATATTTAATGTAGAGAATGTCCCAACTTTTGTGACTAGGGTTAGAGAGGAGGTACTGGATATCACATTTGGCAGTCCGAATGTGGGGTTTCTGGTACGCGACTGTAAGGTATCGGGGGAGGCTTCTATGTCAGACCATAGAATCATTCGGTTTTGTCTGGGTGGGTTGATGAACGAGAAATCTTCCTTCAGAAATCCGAGGCAGAAAAACTGGGAGGGATACAGAAGGGACCTGGAGGCAAAACTGTCGGGCGCCTCGGTTAGAACTGTGGCCAGGCATCCCCTCTGTTGGAGAGGACTGTGGAGGAGCTCGGGGGAATTATGGTCGAGGCTTCTCAGTCGAACTGCTCCATTAGTGTGCCAAGGGATTTCACAGATGCACCTTGGTGGGCCCCGCGATTAGAAAACCTGAGAGTCGGGGTTCGCAGGCTTTTCAATAAAGCTAAGCGAGAGGGTACTTGGGAAGAGTACAAGATGAACCTGACAGCCTACAGCAAGGAGATCCGCAGGGCTAAGCGCAGAAGCTTTAGATCATTCTGCGGGAACATAGCAGAGATGCCGGCGCCTGCGAGGCTGCACAGGGCCCTGGCTAGAGACAGGGTGCCAGTGACTGCTTCTTTAAGGAGGCCGGATGGCGGCTACACGGAGAACGAGGAGCAAAGGGCTCTTCTCCTCCTGGAGGCGCATTTCCCTGGCAGTACTCCGTATGTCGGATCCGAGGCCTGGGAATGCAGAACACCACGTTCTGAGGATTGGCGGAGAGTTGCGCGCATAATTACGGAGAAAAGGATAAGTTGGGCTGTTGGCACTTTCCAGCCCTTCAAGGCGTCGGGAGTGGAAGGGATTTCACCAGCACTTCTGCAACGCGGGCTGGAGCCAATTATGCCCTTCTTAATAAGAATATTTAGGAGTAGCTTGGCTCTCGGATACATTCCCGAGTCCTGGCGGGTGGCTAGGGTTGTCTTTATTCCCAAAGTGGGAAGAAGGGACATGGTGCCCAAGTCATTCAGACCGATTAGCCTCACTTCGTTCTCATTGAAGACGATGGAGAAAATAATTGATAACCATGTCCGGATGGGGGTGCTGGCGAGGAGGCCGCTGAGCGATTGCCAGAATGCGTATCGGGCGAGGAGGTCAACAGATACTGCTCTGTTTCGCTGGCAAGGCTGTTACCCTAGAAAGCACAATAGAACAGGGAGAGGTGGCGCTATGCGCATTCCTGGACATCGGGGGGGCCTTCGACAACACCTCTCATGAGGCGATTGCGGGCGCCCTGAGGCGTAGAGACGTGGATGATGGCACCTCTCTATGGATGTCCAATATGTTGGCTACGAGGGTAGCAAAGACTACTGTGGGGCAGAGCACCCAAAGAATGCGCTTGGCCAGAGGATGCCCACAGGGTGGAGTTCTGTCCCCGCTAATGTGGAGTTTGGTGGTGGATGAACTCCTTGATGAGGTGCTTCGTCAGGAAATCGGTGTCCAGGCTTATGCCGATGATATAGTCATCATTGCTAGAGGTAAGTTTGAGGGAACTCTTTGTGATATAGTCCAAAGGAGATAACGGGTAACCCGGGCCTGGTGCGATACTTAGGAGTGGTGTTTGATTCCAAGCTTATTTGGCGAAGTCACGAGAAAGCTGTGTGTACACGGGCAACCCGGACACTTATGGTTTGCAGGGCCATCTCGGGCAGGTCGTGGGGCTGCTCCCCGTCTGTTATGTGGTGGATGTATACCATGATGGTCGTGCCGCTCCTAACTTATGGAGCAGTGGCATGGGCAAGAAGGGTGGCTCTTGGTACGGCTAGAAGGAACCTAGAACGATTGCAGAGATTCGCATGCGTCTGCATCACAGGGGCTATGAGAACTTGTCCAACGGCGGCAATGGAGGTGATTTTGGGACTAACCCCCTTGCACCTTGTTGTGGAGATGGCAGCGAAGGCTGCCATTTTCAGGTTGGGGAGAAATGGAGCCGGAATAATCGGTGTGAGAGATCGGGGTCGTCTTGTCGGGGAGGTTCCGCTCCTATCGATGCCTAGGGACGACATGGTAAGGAGATACAGCTTCGAGAAAAATTTTGCCTCGTTTCTGAGTAACAGAAGGGACTGGGAGCGTGACTTTTCGGGCCGCCCAGTTGGAACACACGTTATTAGATGGTACGCAGATGAGTCAAAGACCAGAATTGGGACGGGTGCGGGGGTATTTGGGCCAAGGACCAAATTCTCCGAACCATGGGAACTTTTCCGAGTCTGTTTCGGGCTGAGTTGCACGCCATTGAAATGTGCGTGCGGTTCAGCTTGGAAAGGGGGTACCAGGGAAAGGAAATAATGATTATGTCGGATAGCCGGGCTGCGATCCGAGCGCTGAACTCGTTTTCAGTATCCTCCGCGGCGGTATGGGGCTGTCTTGAGAAGCTCAATGAGTTGGGGAGTGTGATGCTCTTGCTCGTAGGAGGGGGGAGGTGCTGGGAGCCTTTGCTCTAACGGTGGCGGAGTTACGGTCTTCCGGTCCTCACAAGTTGTTTGAGTTCATCAGGAGGGTGGGTCTCGAGCGTGTGTTGTAGGGCATGCCCCGCACTCGGGTGGGACGCACAATAGAAGCACAAATCTACAATCTACAAGGGGGTATAGAAACCGCACCACCTATGTGTTCTCGGGCAGCAGGGCTGCACTGCTGGCGCTTCGTTCAGCTCAGGTTACAACCAAGCTGGTTTGGAGCTGCCTTGCTGCACTTATGGAATTGGCATCGGAGAACAGAGTCGCGCTCATTTGGGTGCTAGGCCATAGTGGCCATACGGGCAACAAAATTGCCGATGGGCTGGCGCGGAGGAGATCTGGGGCTGGCTTTGTGTAACCGCTGCCTTTCTGCGGTCTGCCTTCTTCCGCGGTGGGGGCCAGGCTTGCCTGCCTGCTCGCGGCGGAATGCGGCCGTCACTGGCGGGACACGAAAGGGTGCCGTCATGCGAAGGTGTTTCTTTCAGCGTGCTCAAGCGGATTCACCGCAGAGTTGCTGTGGATGGGCAGGAGCCGGGGTCGCACTATTGCGAATTTCTTCCCAGTGAAGTACCACCTGCATAGGCTGGGGAAGTCGGGCTGCCCCCTATGCAGATTTGTGGTATAAATAATAATTTTATTAAAAGTACTCTTAGAAATTGATTCTTAATAAAAATTTATTTGCTTTTTGTAAAATTATAAAATTGTGCTTTCTTATCTTGCAAGCGGATTTGAAATTTTGTCAACTGACACGCAAACGGACAGGCTGAAATCATTTAAAATATTTTTAACGAAATTGTATTTAAATTCTTTATATTTTACAATACGGTAATAAAAGTGCTTGCTATATAAATTGGAACAGCTATAGGTTTAATTGATATTTTATGTAAATATAAAATTTAATTCCCAAGACATTTCCTCCATCCCTCCCATTATTAAATTAAAATTAATTTTGTTTCCACCTCTTAAAATTCTAAACCATTTAACATTCCATTTTAATTTGACTTTGTTTCAAATTCTTCTTTCGTATGTAATGGTATTACATAGGTACACCCATTATTATCCTTTTATTTAAATTTTAAAGTAATATGAAAGGAATAGGCAATGTATTTTCTAGGTATTTAAAAGAATATTTTGTGTTTATATTTATATAAAATGAAAATTTTACTGTACACAAAATAAAAAATTAAATTTGTAGGTCTCGCCTAAAAAATTTACTAGAAACAATTAAATAAAATACACTTCTTATGAAAATATGTATAAGTACAGGCATTGTGTATGTGAGTCTGTTATTAGGTGTCTGTAAGTTTGTATTTAGGTGTTGTATTACAAAATCATAATGATCATAATAATTATTTTAATGTGGACCAAAACAAAGTTAAAGTATAGGATAATAATTATAAAATTTTACATTAATTTAAATATGAAATAGGAAAAAAATTCTCATTTTGAAATTCTTACTTAAATTTTTTCAGTATTTTCACAAAAATTAAGCAAAATTATACGAATGACGAGCCTTTTAACAAGACAGAATTTCAAAATTAAAGTGATAGTATAACGAAAAAAAAATAATTTTAATTTATTGTTCAAGGTAAAAATATAAAATTTTACAGGTGTTCAATGATACCTTGTTTTGGAATTGGTGTTATTATTTTAGATTATTTATTCAGGTGTTAACAAAAAAAATTGCCTTATTTTTTTAACTTTGTGTGTGTGTGTGCTTTTTTAAATTAAAATGATGAACAATTAAAGTCAAAACAAATTAAAGTGAAAACATTTCTGATACCCCTAAATAACTGAATTATACCCTTAAAAAACTAGTTGTTAAAATGTTTAATACGTATTAGCTTCTAAGGTAGCTATATAAGATGCACTCGGACACACGTTGACAAAATTTCATTTCATATTAGGTTTTTAAATATATAAAATAATTTCATTGAGTGGAGTTTGCTTTATTCGTTTTCGAGTAATCGAGTACACGATCTAATACACAGAAAAACGTACTTATGAGCGGACGGATGAACGAAAGAACGAACGTTCATACCGCAGATGACTTCATACCAAAGTTTATATACCCTTTAGGGTGCAGGATATAAAAGTTGGGAACGTAAATAACAAAAGAAATAAAATTAAAAATATATACGTCACTGCCTATACGATACCAATACAGCGAAGCTACCTTATTTCATTTAGCAAAAGACTGTGGATTTTATTATATTTAGACGTACATATATAGATAATTTAACCCTCGTCAGCTTTAAATTAATTTCTCAAATTTTTGTGTAATTTTGTGCTTAAAATTTAAATTTGTTTATGTGTTAAGTTTCACATCGAAAATCGAGTTCAAATGTCGAAATTTGTTAATTGTCTTTTATATTGTACAATAGTTAATTGATTGCTATGATAGGGTAGACCCTTCATTTACACCAAATATTTTATTATGGATACAATTTTACAAATATGTTACGTAATTAGACCATGTGTTTTATTCAGATTTTTGAAATTTTATGTGCATACAGCATGCTTGCAATGGTAGAATTGTTCACACAATATATGTACTTAGCACAATGTTATGTTGTGATATGAAAAAATTGTGATATTATTTTTAACCTACCCCCGCCCTCCTCGTGAATTTGACTTTAAACTTTACAATATTATTTGAAGTCTAAAATTATTTTTAAATTTTTTTAAATTATTTTTAAAAATTTTATTATATAAATTGCAATATTTTATTCATAATGATTAATTTTTATTGTACCTTCTTTGTTGAAACAAGTTGTACCGAATTTTATTTAAAATAATTAAAAAATATGTTGTGTGTTTTATTAACGAAAAAAAAGTGAAGGAAAATTTTCAAATTATTGTTGTTTTCATTGTGTTTTAGAATAAAAGTTTTTTTTTTAATTAGCTATATTGAAAATTTAAAATTTAATTTATAAATATAAGCAATCCAAATATTGTAATTTGGTAAGGTTTTTTGCACTATTAATTATAAAATCATAGAGCTGAGAATTAAGTTATTTATGAATTTATTGTGCCCAACATGAATTGGAATATTAATTTAAAATAATTTATGATACATGAAAAAATTTAGTTGAAGAACAATTACGAAAATTATAGCATCCAAATTGATTTATTTGGGAACATTTCTAAGTGGATTCTATGGAAAGTTTTCTATATTAGGCTAACAAGAACGTAGAGTATTTACGCAGACATAAATCAAAAATTTTGAAAACTTGTAGTTTTCTCACATCCGACAGTATATGTTATTTAAATAAAAACTGCTTAATGATTTAAATCGGATATTTTCAAATTACAAAAATTAAAATAGTTTATTAATAACAATCTCAATTTACGATATTTTGAATAGTCCCAACACTGCAAAATATTTTTTTTCCTACTTCACTCCCTTTTCAGGAGCATAGTTTCACAAAACTTCTTCATCGAACACTATTTTGCGCCAATATTTTTAATTCTGCCCACGTTTTTCCAGTTGTTCCCAATTTTTGGCGATTGTTCGCCTCCATGTTAGTCGTGGTCTCCCAACATCTCCCAGTGGGTTCGACTTCATTGCATGCCGCGCTTTCGTATTCGGTGCCCTTCGGAGTATATATCCAATTCATTTCCGTTTTCTTCTATTGATAGTGTCTCGTGAGTTCCCAGAGTTGCACGTTTGTTATTCGTCTGAGCCAGTGTATGTTGCAGATAACTTACTTTTTTCGAACGAGCCAGACCTCACTCCAATACAGCAGGACCGACTTGACGCAGCTATGGAATATTCCCACTTTCCTTGATCTAGACAAGTGTGTTGATTCGTAGATTTTCCAGAGTCGACCAAATTCTATTTTTGCCATTTTACTAATAAAAATTAAAAATACAGATTTCAATACTGATTGATGATCGCAGCATTAATCAAATTTTCAATATTTTAACTAACAGTTTTTATCAAAATATAAGCTAATTTAATACGATCAAAAATAATAGAAATATGTCGTTCTATAATGTTATTAAATTTCTAAAATAACAAAATGAATTTGAATTTTTTTCCTTTAATCTTAATTTTATTACAAAAATAATTTAATGAAATGAAATGTTACAAATTTTTCTTCATTTTAGACGTTCTCTTCTACTCAAATTTTCAATATTTCAAAAATACATACATATATAATATTTCGAATATATCACATTATAATAAAAATCTTTTCCAAAATTCTTTTATTACATCCATTTTATTTATTGCAAATATAATATTATAATAAATTTATATAAATTTACAAAATAATCATAAAAGTCGTATATGCCACATATTTTACCTATCATCCTAATGATTTAGAAATGATTTGAAAATGAAATAATTTTCAAAAAGGTTTGGTTTTTGTTTGTTGCTACATAATATATAAATTTGGGTAGCTAAAAAATGCTGAATATATAAAAAATATCTAAAACTATGTATTTTGAATATTGAATGGAATAAAAAATTCTCGGGTTGATTTTGTTCTGAAATTATTCGTGAATTGTGATAATCAAAAGAATTTTATTTAAATAGGTTTTGTGCAGATATCAATATATATGTACGAAAATTAAACTTCAAACCGTATATTAGAAATACTCAAACTGTACACAGTTATGTGCTGTATATTGCTAGATTTCAAGTATTTTAGGATTAAGTTAATGAAAATACAAACGGTACTATAATTTTAGAGTGTGATTCCAAAAAACCTGGATGTGATTCCGAAATCTGAACAGATTATAAATAATGTAGATATTCATGAAAAATCCAGTAACTCCGAACCTGTTGAGCTGTGAATGTCGTCTCCATACAAAAGTTTTGTCTACTCATACAGCAACGCACTTTGATACAAGACACCCTGTCTAATAAAACTTATATTGCATACAATTATTGAGGTTCCTACGAGGTTATTTCGGAATATAATTTTGATTTATTTGTAATATTTACTTCGATTTTCTATCATTTTCTTTACCTATTGCAAAATTTTCAAAACATTATCCTTAATAAAAATTCTCGAAATTTTATAATTTTTATTCAATGTTGCAAATTCTTTGTACTGCGGGAATTCAATAAATTCATTCTTAGAATTCCACTCATTTAATATTCATTCATTTTGGACTAGAAATTCTTAAGAAAAAAACCACCAGTAGATTTGGTTTTCCCGTTCTATTCTTGCGTTTTTTTTTCTATTATTTTATTTTAAGGATATTTCTGAAGGATATAATATCAATATACAAATATAATATAAAAAGTAATAATTTTCAATTTTATATACAGCATTATTTTTTCTCTGTTTCTGTTTCCTTCATTTACATATCAAGATTTTTATTTAAATAATATTATAATATTATTTTATTATATTATTTCAAATATCCACGAAACGAAATGTTGAAATTCATTCTTGTCTTTCATTTTTTTTTTAAATTAAATTCAACCTTTTGTATATAATATTGTAGAGTATGAAATGTTTATTTGTTTGTTTTGTTTATTTTTCTTCATTCTGTCCCTGTTCTTTTTCTCTCCTCTCTATTTCTGCTAAAATATATTTATTTAGTACTTTTGTGTATATAATAGAGTTCAACAGATTCAATATTGTGCTTATATTAGATTTTATATATGAGGTGGTGGTAAAAGAAATTATTTTGTTTTCGGTCATGACCTGACATCACACCGCATCAACCTCCCCAAACGAACTTACCTTATATTCAACTCTTCTCTATCTCTATATCCCTCTATCTCTCTCTGAAGTATATAAAGAATCAAATGGTTATTTGATTGTGACAACATCTTTCTTACAAAATACGCTTTCTTGAATTTATTCAGTTTTTTTTAATATGATGTTTCGTTGGAAGAGAAAAGAAAATATTTCAAATGTTTCAGTTCTTTTTGATTAAAGGTTAAAAAGGAAAATTGTCAACAAGTTAAAAAGTTTTGTTGCTTTTTTGGTCTTTTTTTTTTAATTTTTTTCTGCTATATTGCCATTAGGAAAAATTTTCTTTAAAGAGTAATAATGCAATGAATTTGTTGTTGTGTTTATGATACTTAAATTTTTAAATATTTAGTTTAGGCTTGAAATTTTTAATATTATGTGAAAATTTTCAGCAACTAGCTTTAAGGGAGGTAAAACTTAAAAGATAAACTCTATAACCTGTTACCTTGTATATCTTTCTTTCTTTATCTGTTTTGATAAAGTATTGATGACTTCCATATTTAAAAAAAAACTGTTTTTAAACCACCTTTAGATTTGGGATTTTTAGCTTTTTTGCTAGACTACCAAATAGAAAGATTTTAATAAATTTTACATTCAGTGTAAAATTTGTACTAGTCAAACAAAATTTATAAAACGTATCGGAACAAACCTACTTTTTTCTGCGTATTCAAAATGGTTTTCAAAAAATTTGGAATTTACTATATCGTGGAGTGCTTTTGAAATACAATAAAGAACATGAAACATTGCAGGGAAAACGTTTTTCTTACAATATGCAAACCAGAGTATTTTTTACTAGTTTGCTCTTACCTGACCGCCTTCTTTCTTGACTGCCTTCTTTGCAAGACGCAATATAGGAACCGTCATAAAAATCGTTCGAATCGTTTGATATTAGTTTTCCGATCCTGCCATTTTTCTTAGCTAGGGTCTTTTTTTAGAACTCTGGAATCATGCTCCACAATATGACTGCGTTTAAGAGAAAGGAAAAACGTTTCTGTTGCAGAAAATAACAAATAGATGCGGGGGATTGTCTTTCAAAAATATGGTGTTAGTTGATGTAGCTTATATAATTATCCTTAAAGACGATTTTACGTGGGTAGTTTGTGACACCGTCAGAATTATAATGTTATAATGCTCCATTAATTTTCTTTTAAAACATAAAAATTTTATTAGAAAATTTCGTGGGTATCCTATGAGGAGAATTAAGATAGCCGAACCTTAATTTTCTTTGTTTGCTTTTTAATTTTGGAAATTATTATAGACACTCTTTTATAAAAAGAAATACTATAGTTTAATGAAATTTTCAAAAATAATGGCCTTGTAATATGATATTGTATTTCTTTTATAAACATTGAAGTAACTGTATATACCCGAATACATACGAATAAAGCAAAATGTAATGAAATATTTTTTTTTTGTTATTATTCCTTAAATTCAAAAAAATCTTTTTTTTTTTTCGAGGATTTTGCTAACTTTTTCTTTAGCTTAAATTTTATTTTAATGATTTGAATTCTTTGAATTACCCACGATTTTGAAATTATTTTTAAATTTTCCAAAATATGCTGTTGGTATTTATATCGGTACGAATGTATTTTCGAAGGGTATACAAAATTTGCCTTACCGTTTTTAAAACTAAGAAATAATCGTCTGACACAAATTGTTAGATTTTACCTTGTCGTTCCGTCCATCCATCCCAACGACGACTCGGAAACTAATTGAGCTAAGTTTATCAAATTTTTTACAAATGATTTTTGATAGTAAGTGCCGAAACCCTATTGAAATTGGATATAATCGAAGCAGTGGAAGTTTACTATTGATAGTAGCTGCCACACAACTTTAAAATTTGTTCGTTGAAGGCCGGGGGAAAAAATCTACATTATCTCATTTCCATTTACATTAACCATATACTTAGGCCCCTGACAAACTTCAGTATAGCAGCAATATCAAACCGCGATGTTTTCTGTCAACGCCTCGCATTCACACAACAAGAGCTCCATCGTTTCGTTTTCTTAGGCCTAGACGGCAGACCAGGTCCTCTACTCCAGTCATAGGTGGCAGATCACATCCTCTACCCCCGCCTTGTTCATATGTTAGAAACTATATAAAGTATAGCACTGAAATTCTGCATAAACAAAAATAGTAATATGGCCACTATTTGCAGTAAAAACTGTTGAGATATCATAAGCACTTATATACAACTTCAATTCTTGTTTGGTAACGTCTTAGAAACTATTGAAATTACAGTACTGAAATTTTTCTCAAAATAATATGGTAATACGACAACTATTAATTCCGTACGAACGTATGTTCGAAGGGTATTACAATTTTATAACAGTTTGTAGAATAAAACCAGAATAAACGGCTGTAGTATATTTGTTCGTACGGGTATCCCGGACTTGACATGATCAATTTTACCACTTCTCGTTTTTTAAACATATTTTGATTTTATTTCATTTCGCGTTGACTTTAAGCAGAAAAATTTACCTTTAAAAAGGCATAACCGTTTAATATAATCTTTGTACTGTTTACAGTAATTAAAATTATTTAACGAAAATGGATGAGTTTATTAAAGAAATTTCTCACTAATTTTTAATTATTTTTTCAATTTCTTTCTTTTTAGGGTTTATTAATTTTTCTACCTCATTAATAATTATGACTTAATTGATTGAATATTTAATTAGAATTATTACCGTAATTTTTTTTTATTAAAATGGCTGCTATACAAATCATAAATTTTAATTTATTACACTATTAATAATAATTTTGAGTAAAAAATTTAAAAAAAAAAGGTTGAAAATATTCAAGATATTAAAATTGAATTTTTTTATTAAAATCTTCTCTAAAATAAAATTTAAAGAAATCCTCATTCTCTCATAATTATTTTTTTCTCTTAAATTTTTTTAAATTTATAGCGGTTTTTTATTGTTGGTTTTCTCTTTTTACACTCATTTTTATTTTATTAAAATTTTATTTTACAGTTTACATAATTTTTCTTGTTTTTCCTTTTTTCTTGGTTTTTCATTGTATTTATTTTCGTTTCACACCTATATTTTTATACGTTTTCACTTTTTTTTTCTCTAATAAATTAAAATTATTTTGGCTTAATTTAAACCTTATTTAATTCAAAATTATATTAAATAAATTTCAATATAATGGGTTTTGCAACAGGAGTTGGTGAAATTTCATTTTATTGATGCGGCCATACGTGAATCAAATGATTGTTTTGATTCCAAGTATTTTATGGTTCAAGGATGTATAGGAGAAGGATACACCTTAACGGGAGTGAAAGAGAAGAAATTTCTTTAAAAATGAAAAAGGAAAATTCTTTACTGTTAACACTAAACCTAATCGCTTTCCTTTTGGGCACGCAAGGGTATGAGCTCAAGCAACACTTATATCTTACGACAAGGTGGCAAGAGATATGTATACAATACAGGCCTCTAAGTAAAAATAATCAAGAAAACATGTTTTAAGCAACTCAAATGACATTTAAACGACAATCACCTAATACATAGCAGTGCAAAATCAAAATAAGAAAAATAATAAAGATTTTGAATTTTACTAAAGACACTGACATTTTCAAATTAATCAGTTGGTACGTGCAATGACAAAATAATATTTTGTGAAATTTTAATATAAGCTGCTCCGATTATGTAAAGAATTTATTTGGGTATATGTGTGTGGGTAAAATTTTGAATTTGAATTTATTTTAACAATAAAATAATTGAAAGAATTTAAAATCAAAGATATTTTTTATCTATGTATGTATTTGTTTTTTATATTAAGAATTTCATTGAAAAGCAAACATTAAGTGAAAGTGAATGAAATGAAGAAGACTTTATTGCTTGCTGTCTGATATTTATATATTTTTATTTTTCGTTGAAATTATTTCAATCTGCATAAATTAAATTTTATTTAAGATCCTTTCAAATATTCTTTTCATTACACTTCTCGATTTCGTGAAAAACAATTTATTTCAACGTTATTTTTTTTTTGAGTATTTTAAGAAAATTCAATATCTTCTTGAAGTACTCAAAATTCAAATGGGTCTTTCATTTTGAAATTTTCCCGAAAGTACTACGAATGGAAAAAAAAATACGATTGTAAATAATTGCATTTCTAGTTAAAAATATTTATTTAATAAGATTTTTTTTGCCAATAACAAAAATTTAAACTAAAATGTTATAAATTAGAATTCCATACAATGAAGATTTTATGAATCAAGTGCGTTTGTAAAATATTTTAAAAATTCTTAAGCATTTTGAGAGTATTACTTTTTCTTTCGTCAAAGTTAAATAAGGCAAAGGAGTAACTGAAATCTAATTTTGCAAGAGAAACTTGAGAAGAAGACACTAACGAAAATACTAACGCTAAAATGACACTAACGAATTAACTGTAAATTCATAATTAAAATATTGAAATATAAAAACTTCATAGCTATACAAGAGCATTTTACAAGGCATATAGTAACAGGAGAAAGGACATAATAATTCACAAAAATTTTCAATAGATGACATTTTTAAACACCCCAACAGACAACAATAAAAAATATAGTTATCATATATTCTTCATTTAAGTATCAAATTAAATGTGAGAAGTGCAAAGAATTCATGACCTTTTCACAGCATAACAAAACAAAAATTCGAAGAATGGTAATTTCAGTAATGAAACGAAAAAAAAAAAAATTAAGAAAATTATTCACTCAAAACAAAGAATAAAGAAATCAGTGCAAAAAAAAAAGGTGAGTCAATAAAAATTTAACAATAAAAACAGATGAAAGTAGAAGCCGAAAAATTATAATATGAAAAAGGGGATTCTCAAAGGACGAATAGTCAATTGTTCTGCCTTGCCATACATACAGCGTTCTCGTTTCTTTATTTCATTTTGAGTGTATTCGTTTGTTTCTTCTTTTGTTTTTTGATTCCAATTTTTCATTTGTGATTAGTCTTTTGTGAATCATTTTGTTTAAAATGTCCCCTATCCCTAACAATAACATTCCACTTTTATAAAGATTTCATAAATATAAGTATAACAAATCTTTTTTTTACTTTCCATTGAAGATGAATAAATTATTTTTATTTCCGATGCAAATAAAATATAAACGAAATATAAAAAAAGAATTTGAAAACAACAGATACCTAAATAAGTAGAAATAAAAATCAAGGTCTAGGCCTGTTTTAAATATCTTCTTTAGGTTTTCGAAAGAGACTTTCAGTGCACCTCTTTTAAAATTCTCGCGAGCCTTGGTATTCAACAGATAGATAACAAACCTTTTCCGTTTAATTCCCTGGTTGAATACTTGGCTTCCTAAGTATTTGAATTTTGTGAATATTTTGAACTACAGTTTAATATTTTTCAAAATAAAGGGTTCATAAAATCTCTCCAAGTAAAATTCATTAAATTGATCGCCCACGTCGTATCAAATTCCATTTCACTCAAGAAGGATATAGATATGTTCATTTTTTTTTTCTTTTTTGATCTGGAAATCTACACTAGTTAAGATCCCAGGCATTTACATTCGTCAGGTCCATAATTCTCGCAAAAACAATGAGATCCAAAGAATTTCCGCCTCACCCTCTTTATCATAGAAGCTCCTGCAGAGATCCTGCAGAGATTGACATGCCTATCCCCTGGCATATTCGCCAATAAAAAAATACCGTCTCGCGCGGCGGATAAGTTTCCCTCCTAAGCATGTCCAATTATACTTAAATTTTTTATTTAAAATTGGAAGAACTGCACCATCAGATAAAAACTAGAAATAATTAAATACAACAATAATTTAAACCCGTGACACCGTATAAAATTTCTTCTTCAAGGACATGAGAAGAAAAAAATTTATTAATAAAAAAAATCATTCATAATTCAAAGTCCATAAAAATTTATACATGCATGTTTTGGAGAGCTCAACACAATCAAATGGCTGCTACTCGTATATCATTTAAAGAATATCCTTGGGAGCAGTTAATAATAATATTTATTAAAGAATAAAGAAAGGATAAGAAAAAAACTTTAATGAAAAGGTTATCAAAACGAAACCAAGTAATTTCGCAGTTAAAAATTGAAATAAAATAAAAATATTCTCATACCAAGAACCTCAAGTCAATCGCATAACCATTCATTACTGCTATTATACGCTATATGTGTTCTTATAGATTTCTTGTACGTCTTGTAACTTAATAGGTTCATTTAACTATACCTAAATTGTTTTAATGTTAATATTTTGGTGAAAATCATTTTAACACACGCTACCATCTTTCTTTTTATATCATTAGGTGAAGAAAATGAAAGTACTGAACACGCAATTTACGAATACATTAAAGTTGTAAGGTTAAATGAATATTAAAATATAAGAGGTGAAATTATTTAAATAATGTATGTATAGATAAGTTGGTTATAAACAGTCAAATTTGTAAAATAATTTCCGTAACAAATCAAAAACAGCAGCTGTTGACTTTCCTTCAATTAAATTTTTTCTTTTGTTTTCTGCCAAAAATATTAAAATAATTATGTACCTACACTAAAAAAAATTAATTATTATTATTATAACAATTACTATAATGAAATTTCTATGCGGTATTGAAAGACTTTTTAGTGTAATTGAAAAGTTTCGCA
Source organism: Condylostylus longicornis (assembly GCF_029603195.1). Lineage (NCBI taxonomy): Eukaryota > Metazoa > Arthropoda > Insecta > Diptera > Dolichopodidae > Condylostylus > Condylostylus longicornis. The sequence goes on from NW_026578000.1 coordinate 6,134,331, forward strand.
CAAGGTTTCGTGTTAATCAGAAGCAACTTAAAATTTCTGTAAATTCTTAAATTCTGCACTTTGTCATTACGTTATTCTCCTCTTCTTATAATTGAACATTATTAGATAGATTTTCAAGTGTTAGAATCCGTGAAATAAAAGAAAATTTCTTCATTTAACGACAGAACAAATGGATGACGGGGCAATTCAGTTAAGATAGAAAAATTCAAAAATATTTCTTCTGGAACTGGGCCTTTTCCTGCGACCTACTACTTTCTAAGCAAACGTTCCACCGATTCGATATTCAGATAATTTAATAAGACATTATACAATGCTTTTGTAGATTAGTTGCAGGCCCATAAGCCACTTTCTTATATTCTGAAGTCTCGAGTACTTATTAATGAAGTCGTTTTTCAATCAGCAATAGGTATTCGCACAGTTGCTTTTTCTTTCCGTTATCATTTCAGAATTTGCGAAGGAGGAACTTTCAAAAAGGAGGAACAGAAAGTCTTAATCGACTTAACGCATATGGATTACTAGCATCAATATAGAAATAAATTCAAAGCGCATATGGTAGTGATGTCAGCTCAAAGACAAACGAACTAAGGCAATTTTTGTAATTAAAAGCTCTTTAGTCAAATTATGTGTTTCATAACCAAGAAATCTTTAAAATATTGGGCAGGTTTTATATAAATATACTAAAACATCACATATTTAGTTCTACAAATTTAATAAAATAAATTAACATTTTTAAAAATAATTGTCATTCAATACAACTGAAAATTATACTCTGCTACATAGTAGAAACTTTTGTAATTTAATTCATTTACAATGTCACAGCAAAAATAATCTCGTATTAATATTTAATTTTTAATGTGTTTATCAGAATGATTCTCACATATGTATAACAATAATTTATTGTAGTCATTGTTTAATTATTAAAATTCCATTTAAATTCATGTCAGTTTTTTATTAAATTACAATTTAAGATTGTGTTTTTGTTAACGACGTTATAACATTGTGCATATTTTGAAAATTTAATTCAAATCCCTTAATCTGCATTCCATTGCAAATTTTAGTGATATTTTATTATTCATACATAATACTTATGAGTTTGTAACATCCTTGATATACGAGTAATAATTTAAATAATATTCCAAGAATGAAATGCAAACAAGCAATTTGAAAAAAATGCTATTATATACGGATGGATCTAAAACGGGACGTGAAGTTGGAACTAACATGTATGACTTGTGTTCAACAGGAAATATCTGCCCCAAACTAAGTGTCAGATAACAACGAAGAGCAGTGTTATTTTCTAATAATATGTAATCCAAGTTAGTACAATATTGTCTAAAATTTTTGCGTGAAAAAGATGGCAGTTTTAAACAGAATTCGGCTATACTCATCCTTCTTCATTGATCCACTGAGGCACTACCGCGGCCAAAGTCGTGTTGCCACTTTTCATTGATTGTTATGCTGTCTATTGCCATCATAAATATGAAACTATGAGATTGGCTGAACCCAGAATGTAATACCTCTAAATTAATGTAATAACCACTAGCAGAGAACAGCAGAGTGCCAATGGACTAAATTGTTCTTACAACTGTACTCAAAGAAACTTTAATTAGAAAGGACATAGTTCGTTAAACACACACATTCGTGTAGGGGATGAGACGGTGGTTCACACCTTCTGCATTTGCGAAGCGCTAGCTGGGAAGAAATTTTAATATCTTAGTCGCGATCATCTGGACTATCGGGATGTTTCGTCCAACTCATAGTGTATAACCAAGTTCCTTAAGCAAACAGAAATGGCATAAAATTTTTGTCTACGGCGATTATTACAGTAGATGAAATTGACCGCGGTGATATTAGAACTCAATTAAGCAGTTCTTGAGTTACATAGAAAACTTTTTGTCAAGTGAAAAATGCAACTTTTTTTTTTCCTTCCCGGTGTCCGAAGCCCTTAGGCCTACTCACATCGACCCATAGTATCTTTTTTGATTCCAATCCCTGTCTACATTAGCCCTACACTTAGGCCCCTAAGAAATCACAGTACGGCAGCCACATCAAATTGCGAGATGCTCCCCGGAGTCACAAAGCACCCCCCAAGCATCTCAGTCGCAGGCGAGCAAGCACCTCGCACACACACAATAAGGCTCCATGGTTTCGTTCTCTTCCGGGCATAAACGGCAGACATCGTTCTCGAGGGCTCATCTTTTTCAGATGAGTCCTCGAGAGGCAGTGTCCCCCACCAAAGTGAGAACCCCCACCAATAACCTCAAATGCGGACGAGAGCATGGCCAGTTTTCGTACCCTTAGTCCCAGGGGTGGCACAAATTTCTTAGAGTGCGACAGGCCCATGCAGCCGTTCCAGTGCTCAACATTAGTTCGCTCCTCCCATCCACTCAGGGGACGCAAGATTGTGGTCCTGGGCACCCCAAAGTATGGCTTTGGCTCATTGAAAGAAGCCACTGCTCCCTCCCTGGTAAGACCATCAACTCTCTCATTCCCGTTCACGCCGTAGTGTCCTGGCACCCACATTAAGATTAACTTGTTGTGCCTAGCCAGGACGCCAAGGGTGCTAATGCATTTCTTCAACAGCCTGGATCCTACTATACCAGACGAGGGGGCCTCAAGAACGGTCGACTGTCCGACATAGTAAACATCGTGTTCCTTTAAATGTTCTTCCTGATAGATTCCAGAGCACACAACTCTATGACATATATTTCAGCCTGTTATCGCCATGTCGTGAAAGCCGTTAATCTCTCCTAATGATGTTTAGATGACCCCTAAGATCACCAGGCTTTGGCTTCCTGTATTGCCTTATTCGTAGTGCCCCCTTCATAGCCTCCATCGAGACCATTGGGCACGTCCTTATGGCGCCCATTTGCCAAGGCAGGCCAGGCGCTGCAGTCGAGTGAGAGCAGCTTACGCCATCGCCTGCTTAGCTTTCAGTCACCATATGACAGAAGAATACATTACAATTGGTCGAATAATTTTTAGTGTAAGTCCAGTAGACCATTCTAGGCCTAAGACCCCATGTTTTTCTATATAGTCTCGTTGAAGCCCATAGAGCTCGGGTGGCTTTACCGATTACTCCACTAAGATGAGGCGCCCAGCTCAGTCGCTGATCCAGGATTACTTCCAGTATTTGACCTCCCTAGAAAGCCCAACGATTGTGCCACCCCAGGGATATGGGACGTAAACTAACTTTCCACCGTCTAGTAAATGGTACAATAACTGCCTTTCCCGTCCTGTATAATGTTGAGAGCCCCCTGCATTCGGTCAACTACGGCGTCATCATACTGGGCCATCACAATAACGACCAGGTCGTCAGCGTAGCGTCTTAGCAACTTAAATTTTTTCTGAATTAAAAGTTTCCATACAAAATTTTTGCAGACTTCTTTATTTTTAAAATATTTTTGTTCTCGCCTGCAAATGTATAATGCTTATGAATGGAAACAAGTGAATTTGACAAAACAATTTTCAACGTCCAACACTAACGACAATATTGTTTATTAACAAAGGGATGAAAAGAAAACTCTTTAAATATTCCAATGAAACAAACAAAAAGGCAATCGTTTTTTGAATGTCATAAAAATGAAACGTTTTATTTTCAATGTTATGCTGTGAAGTGCTTTATGAAGCGAACAAATTACTTCACATTCACTTTACTTTCTATAATAACAATTCCTTATGGAAACATACCGATTTTTATAAATTTTTACTTCCGTTTTAATATTGCAAACCCAAAAAAAAGTTATTTATGTGCTTATAAGGATTTATACAATTATTTTTCTTCTCTACACTTTACTTTAATTTTACATTGCATTAAAATAAAACTGTTGTTATTTACTTCCTTCCTAAGTATATTGGACCATGTGTTCATTGTTATAAATTCAGAATGAAATGTGAAATAAAATGAAAATTTTAATTATGTAATGTCACTTAGTCTATTAGGTATATTTAATTGCATAAGTTTTAAGTTAGAATAAGTTATTGAGAATCAATGATGTTCTCAAGCCCATTTCGCACAGGGAAATCTAACCGAAGTACACGAGCCATCTTTAATTCTGAGTCTCACAATTTAAGAAAGTATGTTTTACTGACTCTTCCCGTGACAAAATGTGTGCAAAGGGTCTGCAAATTATTCCGGTTTCAGCTAGCAATTATCTCTATCTAATTGTCTAAAAAAAAGGGCTCAAAACCTGCTTTTCTTTCATTGTTAGCTATCTGTAATACAGTTCGTGCTTACTCGATTCTTACAGAGGATATTTTTTTTTTCAAATACAACCACATACTTGGAGTCCTAAGATAAGAAAACTTTTAGCAAACTCCACCAGTACCTTTACGCACTCCTAGGCGGACCCCCTTAATCATTTCCGTGAAAGTATTTGTTGATTGACACATATGAAAATATGACAAAATAATTGAGCTGACATTGGAAAATTGACCATAAAATGGCTGCTTCCACCCAACCTAAAGAATTAACAATTCTTACAGATATCACAGAGTTGGCAGTCAACTCTTTGTATCCTCATATTTTTTTTTAAATTCAACCGATTTTATATTTTTCTCTAGTGTTCTTTCATTCTTTCAACAACAAAATTCTATTAAAATTTTTTTCTCAAGGAGAACTCAAAAGATTCTTGAAGCAATTATGATATCAATTGAAATTAATTAAATTTTAATATTATTATGTATACAGAGGCGAACATATGTGCAAATAATAATAATTATGGTTACAAGCTAATTTATTTTGTCGAACATTAAAGAAACAATATTGCGAAAATTATTAAGTTTGCTATGTAATTGGCAAAAAATTATTATTGATATTATAAAATAATTGAAAAATATGAAATTTAATAAAATAAAAAATAATATAAAAGCAAATATTAATTAGATGGCAATTATACAACATGTGCTGCACTAGTAAATCAGTTTCCTTGTAAAAAATTTTTTTAAATAAAATTAAAATATATAAAAAGGAGGAGAAGTGGCGGGTTTTCCAAGGCGCTTGCGTTTATCAAGCTCGTACCTATTAAAATTAATTGCTTTTATATAATTTTTGATTCTAATTGCTAACGTTAGGTTAGTTTAAGTTAGACTAATTTAGCCACCGTCACAAGCCAAATACGTTAGGCTCATTTTGAATTCAACAGATCCAAATGTTCCCAGTCACACAAGAATGTAAACTTTTATGAACACTGATTCGTAATGTCGTTAACATCAAATCAACAGGGCTCGAAACCACGAAAAGGTTTAAAACCGAGATAGTTTTTCCTTCTTACCGCTGAGATGAGTCACTATTCTGTCGTATCAGGATGCTAGAATTTTAGCAGAAACAGTGCTCTCACCAACTCATTCTCCTGACATTTTTGTAATTATTCTCTTATAGTTCCTGTATCTTCCTGATAAAATTATGAATCAGATAGTTGATAAGATTACTATTAAGTAATAATTTAACTAGAATTCCTAATTTATCACTTCCAAAAAGCTCAAGACAATACATGAAAAATTGACATTACAAAAATTATTTCAATTATAAGCTTAAGCATCTCTTGAACACGAATAAAATAAAGAAAAGGTTGTAAGATCCTTAAATATTAAATTAGTTGAAATGTAATTGAATTTTAATTTTTAGAAGATTAAATAAGAAAAAAGGACATAAAAACCAAATAAAAAAAAAAGAAATATTTCGTGAAAATTGAATAAAACAGTTTGCCATCCTTATTTAATCCATTAAAATACATGGGACCCATCTGAATTACGAACATTTAAAATTTTAAACTTCATAGTAAAAATAGAAATTCACTTAAAATTTCCGTTTAAGAAAATTCAATTTGATATTTTATTTTTAAAATTTTTTTTTTCTTGTTGTTTTTATAAAGGATCTCATGCACAGTCGACCACCACAGTTCTAAAAGTAAATACATATGTACATAGTATGTGAAAAAATAAAATTTGGTTAGAATGAAAATTTTAAGGACAAAAAATAAATAAATTTGGGTAAAACGTGATTAACGTTTATTATGAGAGCTTCAAAACAGTTCTCTTTTAGGAACTAGGAAACATAAAATGCATATTTATTTTCGGGTTTGTTCTTCAATTTGCAAAATTAAGTATTTTCATATTGGTTTAGAAATAGAAAACAAAAGTCTGATTTTTCAAAAAAATTTTAATTTTGATCTCAATAATAATGAAATTAATATGAAGAATGGACGTTTATTTGGAAAAAATTTTGTAGTCCCTAAAATTACTAGTTATTTTAGGAATTATAGAAAATTTCTAGTAAAAATGAAAGAGCTTTCTTCTGTTGAAGATTTTGTAAACCCAAGTTACGACCGAGATCATATAGGTCACAAAGTTTTGCCTCATTTTTTATGAAAAACGAAATAATTTGCTTTCAATAAGTTGCGCGTTGGGATTGATTCTTAAGGGTTATAACATTAGAGTCAAATAAGAAACGTTTCGCAAATTAGATCAGATGCATTTTATTCCTGTTTAATTCGTTCTTATTGCTAAAAATTAATGATTAGTCTGAAAAGCAGAAAGTTTGGTAATCTACGGGTTTAGTAACAAATTTTTAAACTTTGTCAACGCAGGATTTAATTTCTACAAACTCTTTAAGCTCATTTTATTATAAAGTATTCTTTTACAGGAACTAGTCAAATTGAAAAAATATTAAATAAATCTTAAAATATTTAATGAGTCCACTAAAAAAACTCAAGGCATATCACAAACAAAGTGATTTCATTATTTTTTCAAATAAAGCAAATTTTATTTTCAGTCAATTTGAATGCCATTCAGACAACACTGTTAAAAATAAAAGAAAAATATCCTTACAGGCAAGTAAACACCAATTTTTTCTTATTATTATTTTCTCCATCCAAATATCAAAATAATGACCTAACAATACAGAATGGAAAAAGTAAAAGAGGACTAATAAAAGCACATTCAAATACAAAAAAGGCCTACAAGAAATTTTTTTTCTTGGACATTTGCTCCATTAAAAAAAAAAGATCTTTTTATAATTTCGTTATTTTTTTTCCTTTTTTTTCCTATCATTCATTTTTCAAGTATACATAAAGTGAATAAAAGTAAAATTATTAATAAGAACGAGAAAAAATTGAGTTGGTCATGTCAACTCTCTGATACCAGTACAAATGTTTCATATAATTCCTTTTAATATTTTATTAGTAGAATGTAACCCCTTGCTAGGGGTCTAAGGGAATTTCCTACTTGCTTTAGGGAAATTTAAGGGTTGTAGACTTTAAATTTTTGATATATAGGTAAATTATTTTTAGAGTTGAGTTGCAGCTCAGCTCTTCATCTGTATTTGTGAGTTACCGTTGGAACGAATAGAGCAACGGCCAGATGAATTATCGGACAGAAATAGCATAAACGTCTCGAAACTCGTTATCACTGTGATATGTGAACAAGATCGAATGTAAAATATAGAAAAACTACATTAAAATTATTAAAATAGCATCGTTCCATTCGGAACCCATGGTTGCCAACTGAATTTTTCATTCTAGTATAGAAACTACCAACAGTTTAAATCAACTTTTATAAAATTAGTAATGAAAGAGTTCTGTTAATAAAGGTAAAAGAACTTAAAACCATGAACTCATAAGATGAATATTGGTTTTCGAGAAATTGATTTTAATGTGTTGACAGTTCTGATATTAAAAAATACAAGCTCTAAAAATTAATTAATCTAATTATTACATTTTTTATTATTAAATGTTAAAATGAAATGGAAAATAATCAAATTATGTAAAAGTAGTCCCCAAAATCAATATTTCACTTTAATATATTGAGTATTCAATAATTTCAACAAATTAAGTACCATTAGATTAACAAAAGAATAATTTATTAGGTACTTTTTTTAAATTAGAGCTAACGAATTATAATTTACGATATAATACTGCCTCACATTTATCTATACCTACTACAGCCAGTTGGTTCTAAAATTTTATCAAAATTTTTCCTTCATAATTATTTTATCATTATAGAAATCTAATAGCCCATACCAATTTTTGGTATATTGTCAATATTTTTAATGTATTCGATCGTAAAAAACGAAAATGAGGAAAATAGAAAATTCGTTCGAAAAACATTTAAGAATAATATTCCGTACTCTAAAAGATTTACAAATACACTTACATAAAGCTATACGTACATAAATATTAAACTTGTACAATAAATTTCTTTAATTTCTTTTAATTTATTCGAATTATATAAGCGTATTACATAGAAATTTCAATTCTTATAGTATAACTGTTGTATGTGTGTTTGTGTATTTAAAGGAATATTGTAAAAATAATTTAATGACAATATAAATAAATAAAATAAAACGGGGGAACTAAAAAAAAAAAGGGAAATTACCTATAGGCATAATAATTCATTTTCAGGTATAACGATACGACAATAGCTCTAAGGAATTATTGTTTATACGACAAAACAAAGACAATAAAAAGAAGAGAAGAGAAAAAACTTCTCATTACAGGTAATCAAAAACAATTATTTTATTGTTATCATTTTCAGATTTATTATTAAAGTTTTTTTACCACTTTGTATTTTTTTTTTCTTTGTGTTATTGTGTTTGAAAGTTTTTTATCATTTTTTAGAAATATAAAATTAACACAAATATATCTAAAAATTTTCGATACCGTAATAACATTAAAAAAATTTGATAATCTCAGTTTATCTAAGGATATCGTTTTATCGGAAATTTAAAAAGCCTTGAATTTCTATAACGTATTTTGAGAAAATGTTTAACAATTGTTAAGGCGAAGTTTATAATAGTTTCCAGTACCTGTACAATAATTCAGTATTAAAAATATAAGTTATGTTTATGTAAATATAGATGTTTATAAATTTGGCTACAAATATAAATAGCAAAAAGTTTTGAAAACGTTGTAGATTCTAGAATTCTGTTCCGAATGAATTATTTTAGAATTTAAAAGATTTGATGGATGCCTACCTAAAAATATATAATACACCTACCAAAATTTTTTATATGACCTACCACCAAAACACTCTGCTATTCACATAAATCTTATATAGTAGCCTCCCATACGGGTAGTTCATATATAAACAGCCTCAATTTGTCACTATTTTTAATCAAAATATCTATGTTAATGTAGTTATTTAAAATGTAGTTCGATGGCAGTATATAACACTTCCAAACATATTTTTCATATTATAACATCAGTTTCAAATCCCTTCTCTGCTAAAAATCTTATTTTTAATTAAATAATAATCTAATTTTAATCTGTTCACTTTTATATTGTAAAAAAAAGTTTGACATGAAATATTTATAACAAACTATTCTATTCTAAAAATTACGATATACGATATGATTTTACGATAAACTATATTGTTCACGGTATACGATATACTTTTACGATATACGATGTTATTTTACGATAAACTATATTTTTCACTGCATACGATATACGTTTACGATATACGAGATGCTTTTACGGTATGCGAAATTTTTACGGTGTACAGTATTATTTTACGTTATACGATATAATTTTACAATATATAATATTGTATAATACCAGAATTTTCAGAAAAAATTTAATGATACTCAAAGTCCTCTATCATAAAATTATGTAGTTTAGTAAATTTAATATTAAATTTGACAATTTGTTTCAAAACTAAAATTTTTTGTACATTTTAAAATTTTTGCAAAATCGTAAATTTAGCTATAAAAAATTAATTTATAAGTACAAACACATGTAAATGTAATATAAATAATGATATTTAGCAATTATAATAAAAAAATGTAAACAGTATCGTTTTGAACAATATAAATTTTATATCCTTGTTTTTTTTAAAACAAGCAAAAAAAATTAAAATAAGAAAAATAGAAGAGGTACATAAAAATATAAAAACTTGTTGAATTAAAAATAAAACCCTTAGGATATAAAAAAACACCTAGATATTTTGATGCCTTTTAAAATTTATTAAAATTAAAAACCCTTTTAAGCGTTTTTCATAATTTTATTATTTTATTAAGATTATTATCGACACTTAACTTTGCTTTATTTACTATATTTTCATATTTATTATTATCCTTGTAATTTCATTATTTTTGTTGTCTATTAGTATATTTTGTCAAGTCTTTTCTTATTATTTATGCATTGTTTATATTTATGTAGATCTGTGTGGCATAAATATTTTTTATGTTGTCTCTGTTGTGGGAAACAGGATCGGAAGTGGGAAATTTTGAGTAAAGTGGGTAAAAATTTATTACCCGCCTGCCATAAGAAAGATATACTCAGTCTGTTTTCAATTCCGGATTTGAATTTTGAACCCAGGATCTAAACCGTTCTACACCATCGTGTCCTTAAGATAGTCTGTTAAAATACGGTATAAAAAGCTGATTAGAAGTTCTTTCTCTTGATTTGATACTCTTAATTTGTGGTAAAAGATCGAAAAATGAATTTGTGCAGAATAGGTTCTTACGATAATATTCAAAAAAATTGAAGGAGAAATTTACATACACTTACCACCCGGACCTGAAAACGAAGAATTTACAAATTTTCAAAAATCAAGACTCTAATTCAAATTTCTTATACGATTTATATATAAGAGCTACAAAAAAAAGTCCGACGTTATTAATTATCCCCACAAAATCGAGTACGGAATATAAAATATAACAGCATTAACGTATCAATAGATCATCCCTCTCCTTTCCCAAATAACATGATTTTTTGTTGAGCTCTGTATGCGAAAAATTTTATAAAATTGTGGCTAAAAAAAATCATAAACATAATCAAAATAAAAATATAAACAGTGATGTAAATTTACCTACAACCTACCTCAAGTATTATCTCAATATAAACAATATATCTAATTTAGAGAATTTTTATTTATGGAAAATATATATGTATATTGTATGTCGTTTGATATACATGATATGAGAAAATTCAATATTATAATAATATTTATATTGAGTGGAAATTCAAATTCATATACGTACACATCTATTACAATAACGTATAATAGTGAATAGATTAAAATTAGATTATTATTTTAAAATTACTGATTGTATACCTGAATGTATACCTGAATAATATACAGGTATATTATGTTAGGATTTCGATCAATAAAGTATTTATATTAATACTCATAACATAATAAATTTACGGCACGCTAGAATGAGATTTTGAATACATTTTTTCATAGATACCATGATGCTATGTATAAAAATCATTATATACTGTTCTGATTCCATTTAATATTTTATGTGTCTATGTGAACATAATTCGCATTTACATTTTAGTTTACGAGACATATGTGGTTATTTTTTATAATTATGTAACTAAAGTAATAATGAAGGAAATCATTAAAAATTTTATAACTATATTTTAGTTCTTAATTAAAATTACAGCAATTTTTTTTAAAAAGGAAATCAATTCTTAATTAAAAACACACATGATTTTACATCCTCTTTCAAAGGAAGCCTTGTACAAAGATATTGAAATTTTTATTTTGATTCCTTTTCTATTTTATAAGTATTAAAAAACTGGCGGCTTTTAATTCGAAATTTGATGTCCCGGTAAATATGAAGCCTTATATTGCAAGCAGGACGTTCAAACCCCAACAGTTGTTTATACTTATATCTTTTTCTGTATCCTATTCACTTCAATTTTCTGTGTTCTAGTCACTCCCAAATCAGAATATTGTTAAAAAACATATGGGATCAGAAGCGTTAACGTGAAATGAAAACGTATATTGAACATAAAAAAGTGAGTGTGTATTATCACCCATTCAATCCGCCCTATTGAAACAGAAACAAGTTCCAGGTAAGAAGAGTTTAGGTTTATATACCTTTTCAATACTATTCAATCTTGAATACTCCGTTTAGCAGGACCTTAATAAATCTGTCACACTATCACGATAAATTATTACATTTTGGGTTTCGGAACATTTAATGGATAAATGCAAGTCCTTTTACTACCAGCAAATACTGACTATCACTGAATCGTTAAAAAATTATTCATCATTTGGACTATTTTCCGTATAGTATACAAAATCTAATTTCAAGTAAAGCCTGTTAATTTCAATTTATTGAGCATAACAATAAATTTATTGACTTGAATAAGCTTATGATAAGCATAGAATAACCTTTTACCAAATAAATAATGCAATTTCGAAATCTTATTTAAATTTTTATACTTAAACATAAAAAATGTATGTGTACATAAGCGACGTGTTCATATACACATATGTCGTAAAATATTTACATGGTTTTCATAATAAAATAAACATATGAAAATATTTATTTATTTATATTGTTATACACTAAGATATGACAGACTTCAAAATAATATTGACAATATTCAAGGACTATTTAATGTTATATACTTGCATGCCTATCTAATATTTATACTTATAAGTATATTGAATGCCTAAATTTGAAAATCGAATTTTTTTTTGCTACTCTACTAAAGTTATGTAGAAAATTTAAAAAAAGAAAAAGGTTATTTTGTCATATCTATATATATATTGGTAATATGCAAAAGGAAATAGAAAATAATGTACAAGTGAATAAACACACACACACACAAGTACCTCTTTTCTATTTTTATAGCATGAGCAAGTTCCAAAATTGAATTCTATTTTAAGTTTGGAAGGGTGAAAATAAGTAAAGTGAAATAGTTGTTTGTGTGTGTATAACAGATGATGTGTAAATTGAATCAATAAAATTTTTTTCTCACATTTTTATAATTATATCAAAAAGTAAAAGAAAAATAGAATGAAAACTCAATTTGAATTTTTTAAAATATTGTTTTGAATATCCTTTATGTTTTTTCTATTATAAATTTCCTGATTCTAAGACTGTTATATAAAAATAAAACTGTTATATAAAAAATTCGTTGAAATAGCAGAAATATTTGTGGTAATAAAAAAAATAGTAGCGTGTCTTACAATTTTAGCTAAAATATTAAAAATTTAATATGTCGGGGATTCGTAAGGCTCGATAAGCAAAACAAGTGAAAAATTGATTTTGATATTTTTAATAAAATTAAAATAAAAACGTAAACGATTCCTTGTTGATGTGATATGTATCGGGACAATATGAATATTACTCTTAAATATTACAGAAATAAAGTTTTATAAGATCTCAACTCAAAGGGTTCACAAAAATCTGAAATTACTCCCTAGAATTTCCTGTAGAATTTCACTTTCATTACTTTAAATTATTCGGATTTTTCACTTTAATTTTCTATTCGTTTATTTCAATCACCTGTATGCGTATGTGTCAGCGCATACAGATGATTGAATTGATTTTTTCACTACAAGATTGATTGAACAGTAATTTTTTCACTACAAGTCCCCCGCCTCACCCCCCCCCCAAAGGCAGCCTTCTTTTAATGAATAATTAAATGTAAGCAATACAATTTAAAATATGTAGGTATAGTGACATTATATTCAATTTGATTGTTATTTTTTTGATTCTTGCAAAGAAACTTAAATTTGTTGAAGCGTCGTATACATTTCATTCAATTTTCCACGTTACAAAATATGAAGGAATAGAAATTAATAAAAAAATAGATTTTAAACTATGTGACTTTGTCATCATCAATTCCTGGAATTGAATTTTCAAAGATATTAAATTTTTCTCATCAAATATTTCAAATTAATTTTAACTTTATTATAAACACATCCTTGTTTAACAATAATTTCAAATCAAAAAAAAAAAGAAACGTTACCATCATTTTTGGTGTTGCCGTGTTCCAAATTTCAATTTAATCAAAAATCTTTTAAAATATTTCTCAAAAATTCAATATTAACTCAATTCTACTGCCTCATTCACAGAAAAAAAAAAACGTTCCTATTAATAATTTTATTATCCTTTATTTACGTGTTCTTCATTATCACAAAAAAAAAAACAGAAAAACAGGATGCAAAACGAGGAAAGAAAGAAAAAAATTAATTTTCCAAAAAAGAAAAAAAATTTTGCTTTTTTCATATGGTATTCAATTCAATTTTCATTAATTTTTCATTAATTTTTTTTGTATTCAATATTGTTAAATTTTTATTTTAATATCAAGGATATTGACTAAAGGAAAATTCAAACAAAAAAAAAAATGGAGGAATACAGACAGCATTCGTAAATCTATCTATTTACAAGAAGATTAAAAGGATATTAATTTTAATTATATTTGAATTTCTGATTCGTATTAATTACACATTCATTTTGGAAGGGAAAATTCAGTCTTTTTTTAAATTAAAATTTGTGATGTTTTATTTCTCGCTCTACAGGCTTCCGACTCTTATTATATCAAGCATATTATATTATGTATCTATTGTATGTCTATTGACGAAATTAACAATACAATTTTCAAGGATTTTCATAGATTCTAGCCAAAGTCGACGAACAATGTGTTCTACCCGTGCGTCGTTTATTTATTAATTACTGCCCTATTTATTTGATCAACATGAAACTGAGAAGTTATTTCAACGAAACGGTATGAGAAGTGGAGATTACTGGAGACTTACATGATCAATATGCATGACCAACATGTATGACCAACATGCTTGACTACCATGTACGTCCAACATGCAATATCAACATTTATGCATGACCAACATGCATGAATAGTTTGCATGACCAACACGCATTACCAACATGCCTGATCAACTTGACTGACCAACGTACATGATAGACTGCAAGTTAACCTTGTGCAGCAAGTCTTTTAAAATTATATGACTTAATTATATTGGCCTCTGTAACATATTTATAGATATCACAGAGTACATTTTTGTGGCGGCTGGGTAGCGGACCAAAATGTCAAAGACACTATAGTTCGGTCTCTGCTGTTTATTAGATATTTTATTGCAACTCAACTGATTTTCATTATCTAAAATGATTTTAAATTGAAACATGTAACTAAAATTCCCAACCATGATTCTGACCTTGAACTTTATCAAACACTATTATATTTGCAATTAAATTACACCAATTAACTTGCAAAATGCTTATAAGAAATCTTCTTTTCATAAGTACTTATTGGCAGGAGCAAAGTATAAACGAAAAAATAGACTCCTTACACGCAAATAAAAGTGAAAAATAAAAAAAAAATGCAACAAACTATTTTTAAAATCATTTCTAAAAACAACGTACGTACGAGTATAAAGTTCACATGGATTTTACAAAACATTTTACGACCATTACTTTTAAATTCTCATAGGGAATGTAAAAATTATTTTTGTAAACTACAAACATTTAAAGTTCAAGAAAGGACAGGAAAATTATATGTGTACAACAGTTTTCTTACAATTTCTATTATTATTACTAGCTTATTTTGTTCTACTCTTAATAGAGCAATTCAAAAAAAAATCCAGAATTTCTATATTTACTTAGGTTTTCTACATAAATAAATTCAAAATATTTTTTTTTTATTACATCTACCTTACTTTAAATTGCTGTAGAACTAGTTTCATTACAAATTACTAAGTACATTTTATGTAACATATGCATAGGTACATTAATCTAGTTTATAAAATCTAAACTAGATATTCATATAGTAGTGTTAAATATTAAAGGCAACAATAGGTTCTGTAAAATAGGTGAAAAGGAGCAGAAAAGAAAAATCTTATAATAAAACTTAAAATATACTTTCTAATTACCTTGACACGTGTGTTCTTGGCTCTAACTTTTTATAATAAATTATTAAGGTGCTTGTAATGTTATGAATTAAACATTAAACAATATGTAAAAAAACTTTATTTATATAAATGTTATGAAAATGTTATGTTATGTGAATTTTTAAGGTGAAATGATTTTTATTAAAAGAATGCAGAAAAAAATAAAATTTAAGTTTATTTAAATAAGATTTTATTTTAAGAATAATTGAAATATTCAAAGGGTTCAAGCTATCTTATTTTAAAATTTAAGAACTATATACATTTTATTGGAAAAACTATGAGAGATAGAGGAACATGTTATATGGATTAACTTTTAGATATTTCAAAAAAAAAAATAAATTCTAATTTTGACGAGCTGTATCTCGAAAACTGTGGATTAAATCAAATTAATTAAAGAACGATAAATCGTCTATAAAACAAGCTTTTAATGATAAGTCTTTGTTGTATTGTTCTGAAATTATAAGCCAGAAAAGTCAGGTATCGTTTTTTTCAACAGGCTCGAGAAAGAGTATATCTGCCCCCCACCCCCACAAAATTCTTTGCTGGAAATTGATCAAGATTTGTAGAATTGTATAACGGAGGCATCAGTGCACCGCGACCACGTATAAAATTCTATTGTGTGCCCCCATCCGAGTGCGGGGCATGCCCTACATTACACGCTGGAGACCCGCCCTCCTGATGAACTCAAGTAACTTGTGAGGACCAGAAGACCGTTACTCCGCCACCGTTAGAGCAAAGGCTCCCAG
This sequence comes from Condylostylus longicornis, assembly GCF_029603195.1. Taxonomy (NCBI): domain Eukaryota; kingdom Metazoa; phylum Arthropoda; class Insecta; order Diptera; family Dolichopodidae; genus Condylostylus; species Condylostylus longicornis. The sequence continues at coordinate 6,150,734 of NW_026578000.1, forward strand.
CACCTCCCCCTACTTCGAGCAAGAGCATCACACTCCCCCACGAGGTGCACCGAGGTCTCTCCATATTCCCCACAGAATCTGCAAGTATCCTCATTTTTCAGGCCCAGCGGTCTGAGGTTTCCTCTAAGCCTGCAGTGACCCGTCAAAATGCCGGTGAGGACCCTCACCTGGGTCTTGCCCATCCCTATAATTTTCTTAAATCGCTTCTGGTCATAATCTCCCAGAAGCTCCTTGGCTTCCCGCAGCCCTGGAAGACTTCTCTTAATTACCAACGAATAGTATGTGGTCCCATTCCGCAGAAGGGCTCCGGCCCAAGAAGAGGTGTGTTTGCCCCCCTCCTTGCAAGCGCATCAGCGACGTCATTTCCCTCCACGCCCACATGGCCCGGCACCCAACACATTGTGACCCGGTTGCATCTGCCTAACTCATTGAGCTTCTCAAGACAGCCCCATACCGCCGCGGAGGATACTGAAAACGAGTTCAGCGCTCGGATCGCAGCCCGGCTATCCGACATAATCATTATTTCTTGTCCCCGATACCCCCTTTCCAAGCTGAACCGCACGCACATTCCAATGGCATGTAACTCAGCCCGAAACACACTCGGAAAAGTTCCCATAGGTTCGGAAAATTTTGTCCTTAGCCCAAATACCTCCGCACCCGTCCCAATACTGGTCTTTGACCCATCTGCGTACCATCTAATAACGTGTGTTCCCACTGGGCGGCCCGAAAAGTCACGCTCCCAGTCCCTTCTGTTACTCAGCAACGAGGCAAAATTGTTCTCGAAGCTGTACCTCCTTACCATGTCGTCCCGAGGCATCGAGAGGAGCGGAACCACCCCGACAAGACGACCCCGATCACTCACACCGATTATTCCGGCTCCATTTGTCCCCAACCTGAAAATGGCAGCCTTCGCTGCCATCTCCACAACAAGGTGCAAGGGGGATAGTCCCAAAATCACCTCCACTGCCGCCGTTGGACAAATTCTCACACCCCTGTGATGCAGACGCATGCGAGTCTCTGCAATCGTTCCAGGTTCCTTCTAGCCGTACCAAGAGCCACCCTTCTTACCCATGCCACTGCTCCATAAGTTAGGAGCTTCCTTCTCCTAGTGAAAGGCACCAGGGCCGTCTTGTTAGGGTTAAGCCTGAGGCCCACAGTATCGCACCAGGCCCGGGCCACCCGCAATCCCCTTTGGACTATATTACAAAGAGTTCCCTCAAACTTACTTCTAGCGATGATGACTATATCATCGGCATAAGCCTTGACACCAATTCCCTCACGAAGCAGCTCATCAAGATGTTCATCAACCACCAAACTCCACATTAGCGGGAACAGAACCCCACCCTGTGGGCATCCCCTGGCCACGCACATTCTCAGGGTGCTCTGTCCTAGAGCAGGCTCTGAAACTGATCAAAGAGTTATCCCTGAAATTATTTGTCAATTTACGTCAAATACCCTGTGTAAACCAAAAATTATTATAAATTGTGATGTGGGCTAATTTCAGAACGTTTTAAACAAAATTTTGGATAATAATGTTTGTCCCCTTATAACTTTTCGTTTGTCAATCTGTTATTTTTCTATCATAGATAAAGGTATAGATAATTTTTCAGTCTTTGCTTCTACTTTATGGTAAATATATTATTTTACAATGCAATTTTTAACGAAGAATCAAAAAACAATCAATCAAGAAGGCAAGAAATCTTAGTGTCCCGTGTCGATATATATTCTCATATCTCCTGCTCGGGCGCCAGTATTGTAAATATATTAAATTACTGCTTGATATTTTCAATAATCTGCCACCTCTAAACTTTAATATAATATTATTTAACTTAAATCACGCATGCTAAATTTTCCGAAAGTATTTTTATACACATTCAATCTTCGAATGAACTATGTATGCTGCTTTAAGAATCATTACACTAAAATATTACTTTATCTATGTAGATTTAAAAAAAAATATTTTGACTTTAACTATAATTTTAAAGAAATTTTTGTTTCTAAATTATTTTCATATTTTATAAAATATGACCTTGAAGAAGAAAAGCACCTCTTTCATATATACCACATATATATTACATACATCAATGTATAAAAATAATTTTCGGATCGTCACACTTTTGTATAAAATTTAAAATTTTTTAAAGAAATTCATGCGAGCTAGAGCGGAAAAGTATGGAATGAGAGATTTTTTTTCTCTTGTTTATTTGTTTGTTTACACATAAAAGAATCATAAATCTAAATACCTTACCTAACTTACACTCTTTTCTTTTAACAAAAAACACCATACTATGTTTGCGTATGTGTGCTTATAAGAACCTTACTTAAGTATATAAAAATACATACATATATAAATAAATATTATTTAATTTTTTATGGAATTTATATTGCATAATAACAATTTAAAAAAGTAAATGCATAAAATTAAAAAGTAACAAGATAAATAAGGAAAGGAAAAAGAAGAAAAAAAAAAATTTTTATTAACATTGTCCTATGTATATGCTCTCATTAATTCAACATATTAAAGAACACAAGTGGGGTAAAAAGTTTTTAGCAAAAGCAATAGCCCATAAACTCGAAACATTGTTAAAAAATGAAAGAAGTATTCTGTCTGGAGTGGGAAATTACTAAAATTAGAAAACATATCTGTCTGGAAAGCACTTTCTACCTCATTCTGAAACCTCTCTATCTGGAATGCAAATTATATGAAAAGTTAAAAAAATACGAAATTTTGTTGGTTTGGAACGTAATCAAATTGAAGAATTGAACGTGGGTTTTTGGAACGCAATTACCATGAAATATGGATAAAATTCGGAATTGAATCTGGGAAAGTGTATAAAATGTGGAAACTCGTCTGTCTGGAATGCAATTTAAAAAAAACAATGAGTTAGCAAAAATAATTTTGTTCTAGAACTTTGTTTTTTAAAAAAAAAAGCAAGTGAAAACGTTACAATCGATCTAAACCGGACACATACCGCCAAGTCTTATGAATCTAGCTTTATTTTTTTTACAAATACAGCCCTTGGCAGAAAGTAAATAATTTCTGAAAGTTTGGTTAAGTTTGCTTTATTCGTTTTTAAGTTATCGTCTGATCGGAAGGACAGACGCACGGACAAGTCTAAATGATCACAGAATTTTACGCTGAGTAAGCACATATATATACATGTCAATACCCTTAACGAAGGTGCAGGTATAAGAATTATCTCTTATCGACTCTTGTTTTTAAAAACTAAACTTTAAAAGGAAAACAACCATACTGGAAAATATTAAAAAACATAGATTCATTCTTTTATCAAAGAAAGCCTTATATCTATAAGGGGATGACATAAACAAGTTATAATTACATTATACATGTGGATTATACTGTATAAAGCAATGTGAGGAATAATTTGTTGGCAATTTGTTCATACCTCTGTAGTTGGTAGACCGTCTGCCTAGAAAGCGGTAGGTCACCGGTTTGAGTTCATTTCGAGAAAAAAAAATTTTTTTAATTAGAAAATTTTTTTTCGAGAAAAAAAAATTTTTCTACCTTTAACTCGTTCCTTAATTACGTCATCCACCTGTTCTTTAGCCGTAGGAAGATAATTACATTATATTGTGTGCTCCATTTCGCCATCACATATGGTGTTCTGTTCTTACAAAATTACAAATGAACAGAATTAAGTATGCTCTGTCAATTTTTAAATTTATCTAAATTCAAAATAAATTTCTCATTCATTACATTCACTCATTCTCAGTAATATTGTTATCAGATTCAGATTTGTCAAATCGAAATTTCGAAAAAAAAATTGAAGGATATTCTTATTCTAATTTTAGAAATACGTACATACATACATACATACACACATTCATATCTTAATATTATGAATAAATTTTTACAAATTAAAATCGTAATTGAAATAAATACTCACATGTACATAAACATATGAGCATAAACATTGATTAATAATTTTTCTTTTCTCTAAATAGCTACAAAATAACAAGAATCCTTATACGTTATTAACCTTAATTTATAAACTTACGAAGGTTTTATTTTTTTTTTCATTTTTATTTTCTTCATATTCAAAAGATATTCAATTTCTGGGAAACTTTTCATGTTAAAATTTCGTATACATACATTCATTTTTTTTTCTGTTCTCTAATACCAAGTATAATACTCGTATTTATGAACTAAGTATATGAGGGCTCAAATTATAAACATGTGATATAAATATTAGATAAAAAAAGAAAAAAATTACAATGAAGCAAGTATTAATTAGCAAAAATAAGACAAGTATCTATACCAGACCTCAAGGGAATTAAATAAAAATACAATTAATTTCAAACAAATTATATACGTGTATGTGTGTATGTATTACGCATTATGTATGAATGTTGGATATGTGTGTATTTCATAATAATGAAATAAAGAATTATGTCTATTTTTAATATAAATATCGTATTGTAACTCGAAATGTTTTTATAAATAATAAATGTTAATTACCTGTTAATATATGGTTAAATATTTTTAATGTGTATGGCAATACTGAACTGAGAATATATTTAGCAGCATATTAAATGAAAAATACTTAGGTAATACTCGTACGCCACTAATTAAAATGTTTTTCGAAAAGACAACCAACCATTTTTTAATTCTAATTATTTAAGATTAATAAGCAATTAAAATTTCAATTTTTGCGAAATGACGTATTACTTGTCAAAATTCACAGAAATGGTGGTGTGATTTGTCATTAAATCATTTTAACAAATTTTTATATATTTCAAGTTTTCCACAAATTAAAGTTGTAAGTATAAAGGAAGTAGAAAAGATAGATTTAGAGAGATTTCCTTTTAATAATTCTCTTACGATTCTCTTATCAAATTTTTATGAGACCACATCGTATTCCGGTTTACCATTTATAATATTTTTCTTATACAGTGGTTTTATTACATGATGGCAGCATGTGTTCGTGTGCAGTTTCAGCATTGTAGTTTGATTGGAAATTTCTGGCAACTACTGTACAAATTTTATAATTTTGTATTGTATTAATGTAATCCCAAAAAATACAAGATTAAATAAAGTTTGCAGTTTTATATGACTACTCTAAGTAATCATGCCTGACTACAGTCTAGATGGAATATTGGCATGTGGCTGGCCGAGGATTGCTTTTCAATACGACATGTCGCTACTGCCAGAAAATGGATAAGAAGGAGACTATTTTTCACTATCTTTACGAATGTCCGACTTTGAGCGAGCCCAGATTGGTCAAGTAGGGCACAGTAGCTCAGAATACAACGCTGAGACAACGATGGTTGTATTAAAATACACTTCAGAAATTCATTCGTACGGGTACAATAATTAATGTTCCATCTTAATGCCAAACATTATCAAATCACACGATGCATCATACTTATTTAATGCATTACAGAATACTACAAAAATCGAAGAAAATTGCATTGGAAAATAAATAAAAAAAAAAAGGTTGTAATAAAAAAAATTTAAGTAAATATTTTATTTGGAAGTAATCAAAAATTTCGAAATCAGAACGATGAACAAAATCTTCTCTAGATTAAATAAATAAAGTAAATTCAACACTAAGAAAAGAAAAATCGTAAAGGACAGAATCAAGTCAGCAAATCACTTGAAAAATAGATTAGAGAGTAGAAAAGCAACAAAACTAACATCCATATAAAAAATTTATGGGAAAATGAAAAAATTTCAATTAAATTTCATTTTATTCCTTCATGTAATATTGAACTTGAGAATATTTAAGTTGTCAACTTTAAATATTTATCATAATATCATTAAGAGGGATGAAATAGAAAAATATAAAAAAATAAAATTGAATAAATAACGAAGAGTTTTAAAATTTAAGCATTAAAGCATTAAAAAAGTGATAAATTTTTACTTGAATATCAGGAGAATGTGTTGACGTCACAAATTTATACCTACTAGCTATGTGAAATTGTGAGTTACTTCACAATTTAAAATGATAAATTTTTGAAATGGTTTCTGACTTTAAATTAATTAGTTTAACGTTGGCGTTGGTGTACACAAAATATAGTCGGGCGACATTGGCCTTAACTTGATGTCCTGAATTGGCTAATGCAGAGGGCTTCAAACCTCGTCTTTGACCGGGCTCTTGGCTGTGAGCTCACTATAAACCAACAAAAGACCTCTTCTTCTTCTTCTTCTGCTGCCTATCCGTTTCCAGATGTTGGCGATCATATTTATACAGTCAATAGCTATTGAATCGATGCGACCAGATCACGGAAGATGTTTCGATCTGCTGCCGCATGTACCAGATCTCCGATGTTGTTGATTCCGGACCAGTTTTTGATGTTTCGCAGCCACGACAACTGCTTCCTCCCTACTCCTCTTCTGCCTTCAATCTTCCCCTGCATTATTAGTTGAAGAAGCTCATATTTTGTTCCGCGAATTACATGGCCAAAGTAAGACATTTTGCGACGTTTTAAACTCAGGAATAGTTCACGTTTTGTATTCATTCTCTGTAGAACCGCTTTGTTTGTAACGCGATCCATCCTTGAGATTCTTAACATTCTTCTAAACGTCCACATTTCAAACGCCTCTATTTTATTGATGTCTTTGATTTTCAAGGTCCATGCTTCCACTCCATACAGGAGTACTGACCACACATAGCACTTCATGAATCGTAAGCGTAAGTTCACATTTAACTGCCTGTTACACAAAATCTTTTTATATTTCATAAAAGCATTTCTTGCCATTTCAATACGACATTTTATTTCCATTTCGCAATTCCAGTCTTCGTTTAACCAGCATCCAAGGTATTTATAACATTTTACGCGTTCGATTGGAATGTTGTCGATCTCAATCCTGGCCGCTGTGTACGGCGTTCTTGTTCTACTTACGATCATGTACTTCTTTTTAGATGCATTCATTTTTAATCCGAATGTTTTGCTATGGTGGTTTATTCTGTCGACTATATGTTGTAGGTCTTCTAAGTTGTCTGCAATAATCACTGTATCATCCGCGTATCTAATATTGTTTAAAAAAGTGCCGTTGACTTTTATCCCTACATCAACGTCGTTAACTGCTTCTTCGAAAATGGCCTCTGCATAGATGTTAAAAAGTAAAGGGGATAGTATGCATCCTTGTCGAACTCCTTTTTGTATTAGTATGTTGTTGGTCATGCCATACTTAGTTCTTATACTTGCTGATTGTTTCCAGTACAGATTTTCTATACATAGCATAATATTTTCATCAATTCCTATTCTTCGTAATATCTCCATTAGCTTATTATGGTTAACTTTATCAAAAGCCTTCTCATAATCGACGAAACATAAGAAGACATCCTTGTGCACATCACGACAATTTTGCACAAGTACCTGAATGCCAAACAGAGCCTCTCTGGTACCTGTCCCCTTTGTGAAACCAAATTGTGTTTTGCCCACATGTGGTTCACATTTCGTGTATATGCGATTATGTAGCACCTTCAAAAATATTTTCAAAGAATGGCTCATTAGGCTTATTAACCGGTGATCATCACATGTTTTGGAATTGAACTTCTTGGGAAGCGGAATGAAAGTAGAATTCAGCCAATCTTCTGGATAATTTCCTGTTTCAAAAATGCTATTGAAAATTCTTTTAAGCAGATTAAGATTTGAATCATCTATTAGCTTAATTATTTCCGATGGTATTTCGTCGGGTCCAGGCGTTTTGTTCTTTTTCATGGATTTTATTGCTTTTTTAATTTCATCTATCGTTATTGGGACTTCTGATAACAAATTGAATGTTTCAGTTGGGTGTAAATCTCTTGAGGTATCTGAGAATAAGTTCTTAATGTATTTTTCCCACTCCTTCTTTATTTCATCACTTTCAATAATGATTTGCCCGTTTTCGTTACGAAGTGTGGTTGTATGTGATCTTCTATACACTCCAGATACTTCTTTAACTTTTTTATGTAAGTTAAAATCGTTGTGATTTTGTTGAAGTCTTTCGATTTCACTACATTCCTTACTGAGCCAATCTGTTTTTGCCTTTTTGATTGAAGATCTTATTTGGTGATGAATACTTCTATATTCTGCAGAGTTTTTGTTTTTGAAAGTACGTCTTTTTTCCATCATCTGCAATATTTCTGGTGTCATCCATTTTTGTTTTGCGACGTACTTCTTGTGACCCAATATATTTTTTGATGTGTCTTTTAGAACTAATTTTACATGATCCCAAATATTTTCGCTTTCTTCCATAACAGATCTTAGTTGGTTGTTAATTTCAGTAGCCAATTGATTCTTTATATCCGTATTATTTAGTTTTTCCACATCTATTTTGGGTTGACGAAGTTCTCTTCTAGTTCTAGCTAGTTTGATGTTTATTTTAGCTACTAAAAGATTATGGTCTGATGGAACATCGGCTCCTGGATATGTACAGACCGACTTTACAGATGAACTAAAGCGTTTGTTTATTAATATGTAATCAATTTGGTTACGAATAATGTTTCCTCTGCTATGCTGGGGTGATGTCCACGTATATAATCTTCGATACGGTAAGCAAAACCATGTATTGGTTATTTTAAGTTTTTGTTCCTGGCAAAACTGTATCAACCGATCACCTCTTTCGTTTCTCAAACTTAAAGCGAAAGGCCCAACTATTCCATCTACTCTTCCTGCTCCAACTTTTGCATTGAAATCTCCTATCACCATATTGATTTCATGAGGTTTTAGTTGTTTCATGAGATAATTAATTTGCTCGTAGAGTTCTTCTATCTCGTCTTCAGATGAATCAGCAGTAGGGGCGTATATTTGAATGATGTTGAGTTTTACTGGTTTAGCATTTATTTTCATTAGCATGATTCTGTCTGAATACGATACACATTCTGTTACATAATCTATAATTTTATCCGTAACTATAATGCCAACGCCATTACGATGAGTTGAGGTATTGTTTCCTGAGTAATAAAATTTTGCTCCATCTACTCGGCATTCACCCTTATCTGGCCACCATGTTTCACTAATGCCCAAGATATCTATTTTTAAGCGTTGCATTTCTTGTACCGTATTTGCTAATTTACCTGATTCAAATAAGCTGTTGACATTCCAAGTACCTATTTTGAGTGTTGTTTTTGTTTTACCTCCGGGGATTCTTAGCACCCTCTTTTTGCCGGAGACTGAGGGCCGTGTTTCTTTTGTACTTGTCATATGATTTTTCTAGGGAAGTTACTTCAGTGGTTTCCCGTTGCCTTCTGAAGGGTTTAAAAGTTTTCCATCTTAAAAATCAGCCGTCCTTTAAGGAAACAGACGCTGTTTGTAGCCGCCTATTGTAGGACAGACGCTACGAGACGCACTCATTATTTAGCCTGAAATCTGTTCAGTTGCCCGGGGGCCACCACGTGGAGGTATAATGAGCACTTGGTGGCAGCTAGAGAAAAAGACGCAACTGGTTATTTTTAGTAGGAAATACGTACCGGACATAGCTTCACCACAACTCAATGAAATCCGCTTAACCTTTAGTAGAAAGGCCAGGTTCTCGATCTAATTCTTGATTCAAAACTGAACTGAAAGTCTAACATCACGAGGAGAGTAACGAAAACAACTAATGCACTTTACTCTGCGCTACTCTGTTTTCGGTTCCTCCTGTGCTCTCATTCACTAGGAACTTTGGTACTTCGATTCCGCTGAGGCAGGCATGTTTGAACGGAGGCGGATTTTTACATGGAGGGATCTAAACTTGACAACAGGGTAGGTGGGGGAATCTATTCTGAGCAATTGGATGTTGAGCTTCCCTTAAGTGTACCGGATCACTACAGTGTCTTTCAGGCAGAGGTGGTCGCGATGTGTGATATCTGCCGGTAACATCAGTAACTTCACGGATAGCCAGGCCGCGATAAGCGCTTTGGAATTTGAGATTTTTGCAACCAGAACGGTCTTGGAGTACAGGTCGTCCGTCAATGAGACGGCGAGGCATTTCGAGATAAACTTGACTTGGATTCTCGGACACAGTGGAGTTCCGGGGAATTGAAAGGCAGGTGAGCTTGCGAGACATGGAACAACCTTAGTATTCTTAATATCTCTTCGACGGGGGGATATCAGTGCTGTGATAGTAGTTCTGACGAGCTATTGTCTGGTTGGCGAACATGCAAGAAGGGTTGCGGTTAACGATATCTGCAGAAGCTACTTCAACAAGAGAGAGGACGAAACGGTGACCCACTTCCTGTGCTCATGTCCGGCAATGGCGAACTCTAAGCAGAGATTTCTCGGGTCTTACTTCTTCGGTTGTGCTGAGGATATAAATATTAGGTATCTTGGTCGATTTGTGAGGAGTTCCACCTTCTTCGAATGAGGGGCGGAAAAGGAGAGCTCCGGCGGTGCCACAACGTTAATGGATGGCCTATGTATATCTTTCGGGTGGCGCGTTTACCTAACATAACCTAACCTAATATATGAATTCAGGGTGCTAAAACAACGAACTTATAAAATTTTCGGGAAGATTTCTCGGAAAACGAACTAGAGACCGATTTTATCATATATATAACTTATTAGTGTCCCTAAAATTTAAAAGAAGTGTTTGAAAAGGATTTTAATAATTTTATACAATAATTTAGTTAAACTAGAAGTACAGAAATTATAATATAATATTAAGTATAATTTTATACTGACCAAACCGAGGCGTAAACGTGATACCCTTCGATTAAAGAATCGGGACAATAGCTAACGCACCATTAGTCAGATATAATCGTATTACTTCCATATTATCTACTAATCGCTCAGCATATATTTGGCAGCTATTGATAAAAATGAAGAATTTGTTGACTTATGCGTTGTACATTAAGAAATTCGAAAATTTTATAAGTTGGCCATTTAAAAATGTTATTGAAAATATTTTTCATATATGTATAAATTTTTGACATTTTTTCTTTATAAAAATTTTGATTAAAGATTCAACGCTGTAGTCCAAAACAAAACTTTAAAATATGGTTTTCATTAAAAATAGTAAAAAATTCGGGCAATGGCGATCAAATAATTAAATCTTATTAAAATAAGATATAATCTTAATTAAAACTTAATACAAACAAAAAATAAAAAAATTTAGGAAAATTTTTAAAAATATATTTTTCAAGAATATTTCAAAATTAAATAAAAATCTAAAAAAAAAATTATTTAATTTATTAAAAGCGTATAGACTTTTCATTACAGTATTTATATATTTTCTTCCTCTTAAATCCAATATGGGGTATGTGACTTTCTACTTAAAAAATTTTCTCTGTTTACCTGCATATATAGTATATATACTAAAATTTTCTTTAAACACAAGAATGCTACTTTACTTAAATACAAAAAACAAAGTTTTCCTTTTTAGAGAAATTGTTCATCTTCAAAGTAGCACATTTTGTTGGTAAGCATATACATAAATTCAAGTACTTATATACGTCACTGTTATACACATAATATCCTTAGATAGAATTATATGTTATTATTTAATATCTATGTTCTATAGATATTAAAGAACTTATTAAGGCCTACTTACAATGACGTACACGTAATAAAAGCAAGTATAATAACATTAATTTTTTTTTAAAGTAAAAGAAATATTTTTGATAGAAAAAGTTTGTTTAAAATACAACAGACATTCTAATATTAATATATATAAATATATATATATGTAAATGTGTATGTATATTATGAGAATGTTGTATTAAAAAAATATACTCATAAAGATTAAAAAACAAAACACAATCCAATTTAAAACTCACACTCTTAAGACAATTTTATAGAAGTTTAAAAGAAATTTAGAAGTATATAAACAAAAGAAATAAAAAAGTAAATAATAAAATATTATAAATAAATAAAATATATATATATAGGCACTTAAAACTTCATATTGATTAATTTGTGCTTTCTGTATAAGAAATTTATTCAGAACGTAAAATGAAAGAGATTTACTCTCATTTAAAATGGTATTTGACGTTAAGGAAATTATCGCTGCAGATTAGTATTCAAAGGTTTATATAGTAGGAACGTATAGACAATAACTAATCATAAAAGCTGACCGATATATGAATAGATTATTAAAAATTAACAATAATTAATTTAATCTTTGATTGAAAGGTTTACTACTCTTTAAATAATATTAAAAGCAAAAAAGTAACAACATATCTAAAAATTTTTTCGAATTTTCTCTACATTAGATTCAGATAAATATTAGAAGAGAAACGTATGTCCTCCCTTCACCGAACCAAACTGAACAATATCTAAGACTCTAATATTGAGCCATCAATTTCAATCTCTTGATATTGAGCCATATCAACCAGCAAAAAATATTCGTCCAAAAAACTGACACCATAATATTAAAAATTTTTATGTTCAGTGACACGAAAATTAATTTCGTTCAATTTCGAAATCTTATAACCACCACAATTTTGTACTTATTTTCTTGTACAATTTTGAGTTTTTACAGCTCATTGGCTCTTATTTCAATTGTCGCAATCGAATTAGCCAGTCTGTAAATATATTCCGAAAATTTCATAGCGATAATCGTGTGCTCAGTTCTAAGATGTCTTATAGAGCCCTTAATTATTGATATGCAATTTATTTCATTTCAATACCTTTGAATTCATTAATCCTTTAAAATTTTATAAAAATTCAAATCCTTCCCTAACCTTTATGATCCAAAAATTATAAGAGTCTCTCTAATATACAAAAGTTCTTAAATTTATAAGCATTGTGTAATATTGTGGAGCATTATTTGTAATAATTTTTGTTTTTTTATTAGAAAATTCAAATTAGGTTGGTTTTTGTCCTTTGCTTTTTTTGTTTTTTGATTTCATTATAGAAAAATGCCTTATTTTTTTCATTATATAATCGTAAAATTTATTCTAATTGAATTCAGAATCAAAAAATTTATGCTATCAGGTAAAAAAAAAAAATTGAGAAAAACAAATTATTTTTCGTTTTTTTTTTATGTAAAATAGTTCACATATGGCATATAGAGAATAAGGAAAAATTGGTTTTAATGATGAGCACAGGTATAGAAAGAAATACGTAAAAGAGCAGGTGCAAAGAGGGGCGAGTCGGGGTTAAAGGAGAAAAGACAATTTTATGAATAGCAATTTGTTTTTTTTTTACTGTTTTTTTTTACCTTCATTATTTAAATATAAACACATTCAATAATCGTACAAATATTATACACATATAATTAAGACACTCAGTGCATTAGTGGTCTATCCAATATTTTTGCAAAAATTAGTTATTCTGTTCAATAGAGCTGTAATGGCCTAAAATATTGTTCTATATTTTCAAAATACTTAGTTTACTCCTCTTTTCACTTTATTTTGACATAAATTTGCCTTTTTGCCTTCTAAAAATTTTCTCCAAAATCAAATATTTTAATTTCAATTTACTTGAAATGTCAGTTTTGCAAATAGGCCACTAAATGTGCTGAGCGCCTCTTATACATTTACAAACTTATTATTACATAATTAATTTACATATTATATGTATACTATTTTACATAATGTATATTAATTTTATTTACCTATTGAAAATATAGATGTAGAATTAAAAGATGAGAAAAAGGATGAAACAAAAAAAAATATATTGCAGTTTTATCCTTGAAATAGAAAGTTTTTTAAATTTGTTTTAATGAGAAAATAAATTTTCTTTAATTTTAATTCACTTAATAAATTTATTCATTTAGAAAATTAAATTTGTTCTTTTCTTTAATTCTTTTTCCCCCATTATTTACATAAATAATTAAATATATTTTTATTTATACACAATAATATTAAATTTATTATATGCTCACACTTTTCTCTACATTTAATAATTTTATTTTTTAATTACTTTACTCATATTTTATTCATTATTTTATTATGACATTAATATTATTTATTTCCTATAATTATCATAATTATTTTTATATTTTATTTTTTTACTGTATAAGAAATTTTTCAATTATACTAAATATAATTTTAATTAATTTACACTTGTACATGAATTATATATGTATATAATATAATTATTTATTTAAACACTATAATATATAATAATTGTATTAAAATTATTTATTAATATTTTAATAATATTAAATCAATTTTTTCTTTTATTTATTTTTTATGGATTATACCATTTAATATTGTACATATATATATGTATATGTAAAATTATACACATTTGACACAGGCTATGTATAAACACTTATGAAATTGAAATTTTTTTATATAAATTTTATTTATTGGTATTTAAATACTTCCGTAGATTTAAAAATTTTATAAAATGTATTTAATTAATATTTTTTTTTTTGCATAGAATATTCAAATAACACTTATTTATTTTTATTATATGATTTTTTTGTTTAAAATTAATTTATTTTTAATTTAATATTATAAATATTTCATTATTCAATAAATGGTCATTAATTTCTTTCTGGAATATCAAAAGTATTATAAAAACCAAATATTCCCGATATTGCATACTTTTAGGGATCATTACTAAATTTTAAACGTTATTATGACTGTCAAACGCATTATTTAAGTAATAATATGCTTTTCTTAGAATAACTACGTTGTCACATTTCTCAATTCAATTAATTCATAAAAATATAGTTGATTATTGTATTAGATAGATAGACTTGTAATATAAATAATTACAATTTGTTACAATTATTACTTATAAGTTATTTTTGATTTTAGTTCTACAATTATGTTAGAAAATTCTTGTGATTTTAAAATTATTTGTTTGTTTGTTGCAAATTTTTTTATGACACAATTAATACTTGTGATTAAAATATTCAGTTCAAAACCTTTACTTATCCACAATAACACTATTTTCCATTTACACAATATCTATTTATATTTCAATTTACTTATTTTTAATATTCAATTTTCACATTTTTATTACTTTAATTAGATTCTATAAATATTTTAATAATTTGTTGCACAATCATACTTTTTATTTATAGTAATTTTATTTTTTACTTTAAATTAAAATTAAATAATGCTTGAGCAGAAAAATTTATTCTATTTGTAACAATATTCATTGCACATCACACGTGTAAATTATTAATAACATTCTCGTTAACAAAATATTAATAACTAAATCTAAAAATAATTTAATTTTAATTATAAATAGCTATTTTTTTACTATTTCTGTGGGTTTATGTTTAAAAATAATTTTATTAAAAAAAAACAAAAAATTAAAAAAAAAATTTCATAAATTTTAATAAATTGTTTAAATAGCTATTATTAAAATTATTATAAAATTTTTTATATAAATTTCATAAATATATTATTTTAAATTAGGTAATTGTGAAAAATTATTAAAAATCCTCTTCTTATATGCTAATTTTATAAAAATGAAAAATTGCATAATTTTAGGGGCCAAAAAATTTTTTCTTAAATTTTTAGTTTTAATTGAATTTTTTATTGAAAAACAATAAATTTTTACAAATTTATAAATTATTTTATAACAAAAAAAAATTTTAAATTATTTTCGATGTATTATTTAAATTTTTTCCCTATAATTTGCTTTATTTAAAAATTTTCATTAAATTTTTTGTGTAAGTTAGATTTTGAGTATTCAATATAAAAAAAAACGGGAATTTAATATTCCAAAATCTTCTTCATAAAATCAATATTAAATATAATTTATGTAATTAATTCCTTTTATCTGGTTATCAATATTTGTTGAACATTATTCTATTATACGGAATATAATATTGATTATAAAATAAATTCCCCGTTTTTATTAATTTTTTAATATTAAATTATTAATTATTTAATTAATTGTAAATCACAATATTTAATTTAATAATAAACCACATTTTAACTAATTATTTAATTAATATTCAATAGCATATAATTTGAATCAAAAACCACAAAATTTTTATTATTAATTTAAATTTTACATTTCCAAATAAGAATGCCGAACCGGACATCAAACAATTTTATTCCGATAGAAAATTAACACGATTTCGGTATCAATTTAAAAAACAAAAATTATTGGAAAACCATTTTAATTCATATAATAACTTCTAAGGATTTATCTTATTAAATATAAACACACATTTATACTGTAATTCTGATACCGACAAGTAAACAAATTCAACAAAATATTAATATCCACTGTGAACAAATTATCAAAAAAAAAAAATCATAAATAAATAAATATTAAAAAAAAGGATTTCCAATAATAACAAATATTTAATATTTCTGATGAAAAGGAGTTGGGACTATGTAGAAAAAGATTAACTTTTTAAATTATTAAACCGCATATTATTGTGTGTATTTTAAAAATATTTTATTATTAATACGAGTAGGAAACTTAAGAAAATTTTTTAAGGATAAAATTTATTTTGTCCGTATTTTTCTTAAACCTCACATATAATATAGGTTTTCTATTTTTTTTTATTCAAACAATAACCGAAAAAGTTTTTTTATCCTTTTTAAGGAAAAATTTTTGCTTTTCGTCTTATTTTTTATTACTATTAATTTTTATTGTTTATGATTATTCGGTTATATTTTGTAAAGTCTTTAAAAGAAAATTTTTAAATTCAATTTTCTTTCTTTTTTCATTCTTTATGAGAAGGAAAGGAACAGTTTAATCAGACTCAGCAAAAATTCAATGAAAAAGAAATTTTTTTCCCAAATACAAAATAAATCCTTCTCTTTCGCCTTCTTTTATGATTTTTTGTTACTTATATGTAGGGCTTTTCCTTTCTTGATTTTGACTTTATATTTTTTAACTTTTCTTATATAAAAATTGAATTTCTTTCTCTTATTTTATCAATAAAAAAAAAAAAGTAACAAAATAAACTTAAAATTTTTTCATATTTTCAGTTTTCCGTTTTTTGCTTCTTTTTTTTTTTATTCAGTTTAACATTTCTTTCACTTTTTATTATCCTTGTTATTTTTTTCGATTTACCAACCAAAAGCAAAGAAGTTACACATAGAAAAATCACCCAAAAAAATTTTATAAAAAAAATAACAATAAAAAAGAGAAAATATTTTTTAAATAATTTTTGTTTTTTGTTGTTTTTTTTTTGGATTTCTTTTGTCGAAAAAAATTTTTACAATATGAACGACGTTACGAACGATTGCTGTTTATAAACTGCCACAGCATTTATTTATAAAACCGAATAAAATTTTTTGGAATTTCAAAAGAACAGAAATGAAAAACTAAAACATAACAAGAAAACAAAACAACACTCTAAATAAGATACTTATTCCCATCCTATTTTTAATATTATATAGTATATACACACATATACACACATATACAAACATATGATATGAGAGAAAGTATAATATTTTCATTTTTATGATAAAACATACCAACAAGTATTTAGAATTGCTAAAAAATCATTGTATATAAATACACATGGTATAACAATAATAATAATGGATATTTCTTACATACTTACATACATAAATATCAGTTAAATTTTTAATAACTGTAAACAAAACAGAAAACAAGAAATCACATTTATTATACTCGTATATACAAAATATTACTGAGCTAAATGATACGTGCCTGCCTTATTACTTAAAAATATTGCAGGTCTGTATAAAATTGTTCTAAATATATAATATAATACTTACATATACATATATAAATCCTTTATTTCTATATTCTCTAACATTAAATATTTTGTTATTATTTCTTATCAGTTCATATACAAACATTAAATACTAACAAATAAAAATTATTTAAGGATTTGAGAAAAGAAAAATTTGAGAGAAAAGAAATTTCAAAAAAAAAAAAAAAAGAGAAAATTAAAATTGAGAATATATACAGAAAATTATATAGGTCCACTTTTTTTTACCTTTCTTAATATAAAAATATTACTATATACTATTATAACAGTATTCGTGCTAAAACTTAAGAGATATCAACCAGAAATGTGATATATAACAATGTATACAGGCAAAACAAACTTTAAATGTTAAGAGAATAAAATATTTTCAAGAAAGAGCAAAATATTTTCTGCATTTCTTACTTGTTTTGATACACTAGAAACAAATTTTGTAGAGAAATATTAAATTGAGAGAAAAAATATTAAATATACAATAATATAATATTATAAATGAAATTAAGAGAGAATTAAAGAGAAAATTTTTATAATATTGATAAGAAACAAATAAATAAGATATGAATTTATTTATTGTATAACAGCCATATAATAGGATATATGAGTGCAATATCGAAGGAGAATTTGTGTTAGAAGAAAACTACGATTGATTATTTCATTCTTTTCATACATTTTTCAATAAATCAAAAAATTTTCTAGAAAATTAATATTAAATTAAATATAAATTTAATCTTGCAAACAAAACACTAATTTTAATATATTCGAGGGTAAATAAACAAATATATATATATATATATATGTGTAAAAATGCAAACTGATTTGGGTCATTTAATAATTAATTTGGTTATTACAGTTGTATAAAATGTACACACAATAATTTAAAAAAAAATTATTATGTAGAGAATACAGTGTTTGATAGGAGGAGTGAGTAAGGTAAACAGAATTCTTTCTCAATCCTGCATAATGGTAGGTTTTTAAACCTTCAATAGGGTAGATACACTAAAAATATCACCGAATACACTATTAATATTTAATTGAGTTCGAAAATTTCGAAAGAAATCCTGAGTAACTTCAAATATATATGAACCATCATACTTCTAAAAACACTAATTATCTCAACATCTCATCGCTACATCCTAATTAACTAATCTCCCTATCAAAAATTTTCCTATACCCACACAATTCTTCAACTCTTACACCTTATAAATTTTTTTTTTTATATTACCTAACCTAAGTATAATTGTATGTGATCACCATAAAAAACATATAAAATATTATATAAATGTTTCATATATAATATATATGTATATATACTGACAATGATAAAACTAATTAAATATTCATGCATAAAAAGTTATTTGAACTCTACAAAAATTCTACATTACGCATATAAAAACAAAAGATAAAGAGAGAGAGAATGAAAGAAAAAGAGTGTTAAATTTATGTGATTTAAATTTAATATATACTCGTATATATAAACACACCGCACCACAACTAATAAAACATTGAGTTGAATGAAAGCGAATAGAATGTTAAAATGAAAGAATCATACATAAAATTTTCTATATAAGCACATACAAACTTACCGAATATATCGTTATATATATTTTATAATATCTATATATTTATGTGATATCCCTTTTAATATATTCTTACAAACTACTTTTCTATATATATTTATGGTAAAGAAATATATATATTACTATATATATATAGTAATATACATATATATATATGACATATATATATACAATATATATATATAAATGTACCATATATATATATGTTACTATATATATATAGTAATATATATA
Organism: Condylostylus longicornis; assembly: GCF_029603195.1. Taxonomy (NCBI): domain Eukaryota; kingdom Metazoa; phylum Arthropoda; class Insecta; order Diptera; family Dolichopodidae; genus Condylostylus; species Condylostylus longicornis. Next base: position 6,170,087 of record NW_026578000.1, read on the forward strand.
TACTATACCATATATATATGGTATATATATATATATATATATATATATATATATATATACCCATATATGTATATATATATATATATATTTATATATATACATATGTATATATATGTATATACATATATATAACATACATATATATATAGTGTATATATATGGGTATATATATGGGTATATATATATTTGTTTATTTTTATATTATTCTCAAGTTCACTATTTCACATTTATATGTATATTCCTATATGATTATGTGAATTTTAATACATACGTAATATATATGTGGAATTTATAACTTTTAAGTAAATAAGTTTGAGGACCTTCACCTACATATTGATTATTATTATTATTGTTGTTGTTATTTTTGTTCTTGTTTTGCGTTTTATTTTGTTCTTAATATATTAAGGATTTTTAAAAAACTTTTCGACATTTGTATTAATATGGGAGCACGTATGTGAAGAATATACCCGTTTTGTTAATATTTTCATTCATACATACGTTATATATAGGGAATAATAACTTCGTATTTATAATTATATTTGTATGGATGTGTAAATATAGTATACAATATGAGAAACTGTATAAAGAAAAATTCAACTATAAAAAAAGGGTTTCGTTCGGTTATTGTTAAAGAAATACGAAAATTTAATTTTACTTTAATTTATTTTTCGTTCATATTTGGGCTCCCATAGTTAGAAACGCAATTACGGAAAAACTAGTAGGACGAGACGTAACATTGAATTTGACGACGTTCTTATTAAAAATATCGGGAGATATGAAATCATATTTCATAAATGGAAGAATGGATATCACGTCCGCTGCATTACACTTTAAATAAATTGATTAAAGTGGGTAAGTTAATTAATTTGAGCCTGTTTTCAGAAGGCGGAAGAAAAATTAAGATTTGCGCTACGTCACTTTCTTTGGAAGCGCAAATCTTAAAAAAATATTTTTGAATGTACTTAATCCTATTAATATGAATATTGTACTTGGGCGATCCAACCCGCAAAACATATTCTAGATGGGGAAGAGCTAGAGATGAATACAAGGACTCCTTCGACCAGCGTTTAACAAATTCTAACAAAAAATTTATCACATAGTTATAGTCATTGCCGAATGATAATTTGTTATCAAAGCTGTTGATCAGGTTAAGAATTTAATCATCTTATGTATAATCTGAAATTGTAGGGTATATCTTTGTTTCAAATAACACACACTAGAGCGCACTTACTGACATTGATTTTCAAGTTGTTACTAAAGTGGAAATTGAAATTATTTTAATAAATATACACGTTTTTCAAAAACGTTTTTATGTAGAATATGTTCAAAACTTTCCAAAAGGACTTCAATTAATTTCGACTTCAGATTATTTATTTCTATTATGAATATTTAATAAACAATACAAAAATTTTGAAAGTTTTTAGAATTTAAATGAATTTTATTTTATTAACATATATGGGTTCATTATATTTTATTACAAAGTATTATACTCCCAAGACGCTGTAGATACTATTTAGAAAATTCTAATTATAAAACTAACTAATTAGGTATGAAACAAAAAAAGACTTGTAGGTGATGAAAAATTATTTTAAATATTCCCAATCAAGTGGATTTAATTTTAATTTCTTTCATAATTTTGTAGGATTCAATGAGAAAAGAATTGCTATTATACGAGTATTCTTGATTTGTTCGGAAAATTATTTAAGAATATTAAGGGTTTCCAATATAAATCAGTTCTATTTTTGTACATTTCTAACAATACAATTGTAAGAAAATTAAATTTTACACACCTTGAATTTAGAAATAACAACTAAGATATATAAAGTGACGCACCAACTCAATTGCTAATTATAAAAATAACAGTGTAAAAACGGCAAATAAATTTATTTTGTGGCATTTTTATTTAGTGAAATAATTACTTTAATTCCTGTAACTCTTTATAATGCAATCACAAATTATTATTTTTGTCTATATATCAAAACTTGTCCTTCAAAATACTTTACAAAAAAGGCTTATTTATATAACAAAACAAACGAAAATAATAAAAAACTGAAAGAGCGCAAAAAAAAAAAAACAAAAAAATGATAACGGTATAATGACACGAATCATCCCAGTATATATAAGAATCGTTTATTGTAAAAGTAGAGTAATATAACAGTAAAAAAGATTTTACAAAATGACAATTTGTCGAATAGCTAGCATAAAAACAAGAGAATTTCATTTTATTGCACATTTTCGCTCTCCTCCTCTTCATTCCATTCGTTATTCACTTAAATTTTTTTTCTGTTTCATTTTTCATTTTATCACCATTCTGATTTATCACTCCTTCCTTTTTATATGAATTATTGTCCACATAACTTTTATAATATTTTTCATTCATTTCAAAAAAGAGAAACATTTTCCTCTCTTTACTCTTACATATAATATGTCAAAATTTTTATATAATATCTAACTTGCTTGTCTACATAACCAAATATAAAAAGTTATGTACATGTAGATAAGAAAAAATTTCATATTTTCATGGTTCAGTTTGCAATATTGTATTTTTACTGTGTAACAAAAATATTGTTCTATATTGTATAACAAAATTTGCTATATTTTATACACCTTTTTTTTTATTACACCAAAAAAAAACAAACACAAGTCATCATCATTTCATATTATACAAAATGGAATATACCAGGTAACAAACGAAAATGACTACTACTATTACGACAGTCAAAACAACAACAGTAAAATAACCAACAATAAGAGAAAAACCAAAAAAAAGGGAAATAAAGAATAGGAGAGGAGGGGGGAAATCAGTGAAAATCAGCAAAAAATTTTCTGGTTAAATTTAAAAAAAAAAGCATCGAAAGGAACATGAAAATCAACAAAAGAATAGCAAAATAAAAATAAAACAACACAACAATAACAACAAAGTTACGGACTATAAATATTGAATGAATGTACGCTTTACTAAAATGTATAACAATAAAAGTGTTTATAGCATATTGGGGGAGGGGGTTAGGTGAATACACTGTAAGAGACTAACATTATTCTGAGGAGAAAAGAACAATGAACAAGAACAAAACGTAGAAGATGACATAAAAAAAATATAGTAAAACAAAATTATAAAGAATAATAGCAAAACTATATACTAAAATACCACATTAAGGTTTATTTTCTAACGGTTTTATTGTTTTTGTTGTTCAAAATAGAAATTTATGAGAAAGAAAATAAAAATATGTGTATGGTATGTAAAGAACAAATTTCCCGTGGAAATTTTTCATTTATTTTCTATATATAACATATTATATAGAAATTGTTTTATTCATAAAAATTGGATAATTTATTGCATAAATTTGGGAGAAGAAGAAAGTGAAAAAATAATAAAATGTGTCGAAAATATGGAACGAATCACAGATATTGTCACAACAATGGTTTGTGCGTAGGATGAATTTTTATTTTTCTTTTTTTCATAATCCGAATTATGGTATAAAAACAATAAATTCATATTTATTTGTGGTGTATAATACATTTTGTGTTTGAGTGAATGAATGAGTATAAAGGCAATTCTTTAACATATGCGCTGATTTAGTAAATTAAATTAAATAATCAACTCAAATCACAAATTTATGTAGTTGCGAGAATATTTTGTTTTGTATGTGGTGTACAATATACGAGTATATCATAATAATATTTTATAAAATATATAAGTATATACCAAAATTTGGTAAAAATTTTTATGAGAATAGTAAATTATTACGAGCCTTACCAGTATAGCAGTGATATTTGTGGTGAAACTAAAACGAAGTGATTATTGTGAATCTAATATATTTGCACTTAATTCTCTACTCTCTGAGAGAAAAGAGAGATTAAAAGAAATGATCCGTTGTTGTTCAGGATCATAATAAGAGAAGAAGTTCTCGCTCAACAAAAAAAAACACAAAACATTCGTTTTTGAATATTTGTCTTGTTTTATATGCTTATCGATAAGTTATAGTTTTAACCGTTAGACCAATATTAAATTACTTTTGATTAGAATAGATCAAATTAGATTTTTCGGGTGACATGAGTCAGCTTTAGTTTGAATTTATTGCAGTCATAAATCTTTATTGTGACATCTAAAAGACAAAAGCGCCACTTTCTACGATTCCGAAGTTGCCATCACATATTCGGCCAAATGAATCAGTCCCTTCTTACCCAATGCACCACGAAATTGAAGAGTATGCGCACTCCTCTTTTATATTCGTTTTTACAAAATAAGACGTTGAAGATAAGATTGATAGGTGATTCGGCTTCTCTACTACTAGATTTAAATACCTTATTAGCTCTACTGATAAAACTTGTTTTCTTTTTTCATATAAAAATTTAAATCTATATTGTTTGGTAGTCGATAGGGTTGCACGTGTATTTTATATGTGTTCCATAGCTTTGAAAAGATCACAACCACTGCCATTACCACTGTTTTCAACATAATTAAAAAAAAACATTTACAACCCGAATATTTTCCAACTTTCCATATCAATTAATTTCCAAATATAGAATTTCTTTTCAACCATAGAAATTGTAACATGTGACTTTAAAATTCATGTTCGCACAATTCCCAAAGCCTATTGTTTAAATTTTCATTCACTTTAATAATTTTAATTTAATGAAATTATTTCAAGTATTCGTCAAAATGTGAATTTCATGGAAGTTATTCATTCTCTTCATTCATAAAACAAAATTTTTTCTGCAATTTTTCCTATGAATTTGTTCGGTTGAAATATACAATTTCCTTTTTTTTTTGCGCTCCTTTTAACATATGGTTGAAACATTAAAAAAAAATTTAAGCACCCTCCTTGACTCGGAAGAATGACGCGACGTATTCAAAAATATTGTGGGAAAGAAAAAAAACAAATTATTCTTTTACATTTTTCAGCAAATACGGTAAAAACAACCAAAATAATAAATTTAACAAAAAAAGGAAAAAGGACGAAATAGCAAATTAAAAATTACATTAAAAATTTACAAAGAAAGTGATGAAGAGAGGGGAATGGGAAGAGTAAGAGGAAGCGATTGCAGTCTCTTTTTATTTTCTTATTCAATTTTAGGTAACAAATTTTAAAAGATGACTGATCAGAAAACTTCTGTATAATTATGGGTAATTCATAGAAAATTTCAAGTAAAAATTTTTTTCAAAATAAGGAAATGAAATTTCGTTTGCTTTTTTTTTCTTCGTAAATAAAAATTTCTAAATAATTGAAGAAAAATTAATTTTCAAAATGCATTTACAGACCACACCATTGAATAGAATAAAAATTTTTTGAAATGTCTTTCATAGCACAATAGAAAATTTAACAATATTTTGTAGAGAAAAGTAGTTAAAGAGAAATTTTAAGGAGAAATGAAAAATTGAGAATTATTTTTGGAGTTTCAGGGCATTTAGTTTTATTAAATTGTGAAAGTATAATATTTTGCAGAGGATTGTGGACAGTCCTATTACGTGGCCAAGTAACTGGTTGTCTTATTTTGCCTTAGGCAGCTACACCTACGGAAAAAAAGGGTATGTGACTAAATATTTGACTTTATTAATATTGGTGAAATAAACGACATTTACCTTCCAAAGATCAAATGTTTTCTTATTAAAATTAAAAATTTAATATCACCTTTAAAACGTGTTGACCCCACGAGTTCTATTTTAATAAAATCCTGTAAAATATCGGAACTTTCTTAGGTTATTAGAATTTAAAATTGAAACTGAGCATAACAAATCTAAGTATCTACCTCGAATTTAAAAAAATTCTTAATAACAATTTCTCTTTCGAACATAGTAATCGAAATAAGATTAAAATAACATTGATAAAACGCTTTTTATTTAATACAGAAAATTCAGAATTAAAATAATTTTCAAGTAAAAACAAAAATGGTAGAATCAAAGATCACAAAGAAAGCAAGAAAAAATAAAAAATTCTTCGATTAAACGAGCCAACCGTCTTTAACAAAACAGTCAAAACAATAAACAAAGGACAACAAGTTTTTTGACATTGGAATCCTTTATTTAATATTTTTTTTGTTTTTATCTTTTTTCTTTCAGCTATTCGTTGTGTTAAATATCGACTTATGTCCTTATTCAAAAGACAGATGACAAAAATATACAACCAAAAGACATCCTTTTAAAAAATTTTTCAACTCCCAAGACAATATATTCGATTTTATAAATTTACGTTATATTGAAGGAGCAAAGACATACAGGACATTGGTTTAAATGAAAAGACAAAGATTGTAAAAAGCAATACAATTGAACATTAAACAAAGGTGCCTTTGTATGAGATAGACGTTTCTACTAACAATTTTAATTTATATATGGATCTGCACAAGGCACTTGTGCAGTTGAGTAGGAAAAATAAAGTTATCGTATTCTAGGTCGTCGCAAATATATACACGGTAACAAAATATTTAGAGCGAGCAAAAAGTTTTCTTCAAGATGCCCATTTAGTGTGAGGGAAAGAGCTCGAAGAGAGGGTAACTGAATTATTGTTCGTACAAATTGGGACTAGTAACGCATCATTTTTAAAGATTTTTCCACAAAGTGGGGAAGAGGACGCAACACATTCTTTGTGTCTTTTTCTTCTTAGAAATCCCGAATTAAACCAACTAAATATTACATAATTTTACTCCAAGAGACTTCAAAATATTTTAACTGCATAACTTCAAAATACTTTAACATAAATTGAAATTGGATTCTGCGATGCTTTAAATAAAATTGAAATAAGCTCATTTCAAATTTTTTAAAAACGACAAATTTTTGCATAACTCATTTACTCACTTTTACTCACTTTACTCACTTTACCCACTTTTACTCACTTTTACTCACATTACTCACTTTTTTTCCTCCTACTGTATATCATAGCTTTTCTATTGAAAAATTTATTTTTTTCTATTCAATAAATCTGTTAATGACAAAAAATAACCCTTGTGTCAATATTCCCTTTTAACCTTTCCTATTCTCTTTTTACTCCTTTAATACCTATTGCTCATTTAATCATCTACTTTCCTTTTCCATCGTAACTTTCTCTTTTGTTAATTGTTTTCGGATTACCTTTCTCTCATATTTTTTTTTTTCGTTATCTTTGCTTTTTAGATTATGCGAAATCAAATTTTAACAAACTATGAGAATTTTTCCTTTCTCTCTTCTTATCATGACATTAAAAAAAATTTTGACACATAAAAATATAACGAAATTTAAAGCTGAACTTTAACGTCTCAACATTCACATTCCATTAAATCAGTATGCTGTTTTGGAGGCGGAATACCTATAAAATTTTTTACTCACAATATTATAATACTTTTGTTTATCAAAAATGCTATAATTATAACAGTAAAAAAAAGTATTTGTTGTAAAAACAAAAAAAAAGGACTTGTAAAGAAAAAGGACCTTATTTGAAACTCAATAAATTTTTAGCTTTATATTCTATGAATTTAAAAATCTTTTTTAGAAACAGTGATAATTACTTAAAGAACAAAAAAAATGGAAAGAAAAACAAAAAATGTGACAAGCAAAAAAATAAATAAACAAAAAATCGTCCTCGCAGGACAATAGCATAACTTTTTTCTAGATTTTTTTTGTTCTTTTGTTAATTAAAACCAAAGGGGTATAAGAAATTCTTATTTTCGTTTAAATTCAGTTTGTGCTTAAAATTACAATTTATTGCCAATCAGAATCATCTTGTCTCTTAAAGAAATATATTTATCCACTTGAGGAAGTGATGATGATCTAGATTTCTGAAACACTGAATTTTGATTAAAATTGTAGAAGAGTATTTTATCTTTTCCTAGCACTCAGCAACTTCTGTGTGACGTATTCAAAGAAAAATCCTAGTTTAGTTACTGAATTCTTTACGAGCCGATGCGCGATATGAACAGTAATAGAATAGCTTTCCTATTACTTTAATTTTTTTAATTAATTTTATTAAATAATTTTTTTATTAACAATTTTACTAAATAAATTATGATCCATTCTCTAATCAAAAATAGGCAAAAATATTATATTTAAAAAATATTGCATACATTCAGGGGCAAACATTTTCAAATATATTATATAAGCTACAGCAAGGCTTCAAATACTAGACAATAGCGTACTTTAAAGAAATAAAGCTTCAAAATTATTTTTGGGCAGTAAATTAAGATTAATGAATCCTAAGGTACAAGGAACATCTAATTTTTTATAGTCGTACCTTGAGAATTTTTTTACTTCTCTTGTTCTTTAAAAAAAAAATTTTTTTTTTTTTTCGTTTTTTTTTTTGTATACAAGTTATTTCTGTCACCCTAATTAAAAATTAAGAAAGAAGAATATTTTTTGTTCTTTTTTTTTCCGTTGGTTTTTTTGTGAAAATTTTTATTTATTGTACTTTAAATTCCTGTTTTTGTTTAAGTGCAAAAGAAATCTTTAAAGAAAGGTAAAAATGTTTCAAAAGAGTTTAGAAAAATTTCATAATTTATAGGTAAAAAAAAAATTTAATAAGATCGCAAAAAAAGTACTAAATACCATTACAGAATTAAGAGTTTCCAAGAAATATCAAATTGTATCAGCGGTAAATCATTGTAGGTGTAACAAAAAACAATAATGAAATAATTGTTAAATAATTGCTAAATATTTTAAAGGTTATTACAGAATAATTAAAAAATAAATTCTTAAAACATAATTGAATAAATTTCAAATAAAAATTTTAATTAATACACGACAGCGCGTCATTAACATTAATTAGTAGTTACGTGCAACGTAAATACGAATTTATTTTTGGAATACTTCAATTACGAGTATACCTCAGGGCTAAAAGCAAGGATTTTTAAAAAAATTCTTACTATGTAATGAAATTGCTTACAAAATCTTGCTACATAAATGTACTTGCATTCATTTAGTTTCCAACTTCATTTCTTCTACTGGTCCCAATATAATAGGCAAACATTGAAATCACTTATTGAATTCTACATCCATTGTAACATTCTTTTACTACAGCACTCTTTTATAATATTAAAAAAATTCAATCTTACATAAATTTTATTTAATTTTTTATAAATTTAAAACAAGCTTTTAAGTAAAATTTGCATATTTTCGTTCTTTATTTTCTAATTTACATACATCAGATTTTTAAATCTCCTATAAATATGCACAAAGAAATATTATGTAAATTTAAAAACAAAAATTTCCCAATTTTTTTATAATTGAAAATCTTGTTATTATAAATTATTAAATAGCTATCTTTTATAAAGCGAAATATCAAGGTTGGAAAATAAAACAGCAGGTGCAAAGGGGTGGAAAAAAAGTTTTCAATTCTTTCCTTCTTCATTTAATGCTTGCGTTCATATACTTTTAAAATTTCCTTGTTAAAGAAATTTTCCATAAAAAAATGAGGGAGAAATTAATATAAGCCAGATTATCATTAATTCTTTCCTCATAAATGTTGCACATATTTATATACAAGTACTTGATTCCAATTCTACATCCCTTCTCCATTTATTCTTTACCAATATCAAAATATACTTTCTAAACAGGCTTTCACAAAAAATTCTTAAACATTTTTAAAGTTAAAAATTTTTTACCTTAAAAAATTTAAAAAAAAAAACTACAGGAACCCAAATAAAATTTTGATATGTAGTGCACTCCTTCCCTCTTTTACCCCTCCCTCATTTTTTCCAAGAAAAATTTTAATGCCTGATTTACACAGCCATAAAAATAAGGAATAAAAAGAAGAAAAAATTTAACGTACAAGGAAATAAAAAATTCAACGCGATGTAAGAATGTTTCCATTTCACTTCCAGTTTAGTATATACACACACTCTTCAAACATATTCATATAGAACCGCATAAGTTCGTATAGTTATACAAAATACATGAACAATTCCAACATGTATGAATGAAAAAGAAAAATAAAACTAGAGAACACACAAAAGTTACAAACCAACACTGAACAGAGAAATAAAAATATCCTGAAGTGCTTTTATATTTGATACGATAAGAATTGTGTATAAGCTTATTTAGATTGCAAAAGGTAAAAATACTAATAAGGTAAAAAACTTAAAATATTTTTAGACATGTAGGTACGAAACCTTAATAAGCCTTTTTTTCTTGGAATGTTCTCATTTTAATATTTTTATTTATTTTTGCCACATTTTTATACTTTAAAGCGATTTCGAATCAAAAGTACTTTAAATTTGCCTATTCTTTTGTAATATTAACAAATTTAGTCTACCCAAAATTTTTATAAATACCAGAATAAGTGCTTTTATTACAATCGACCTTATGTTCTGAATATATCCTAAAGTAAAACCAAGTGTCAGTGTTGGTTAGATAAGTTAGATAAGTAAAACCAATTAAAAAATAATTCGTAATGAATTGAAACAAAATTCTCACTAAACATTTTTTCCATCGCTCTCTTTTAATATTAGACAGAATCTGTAGCCCCAAAATTAGGTTTTTTTAGAATGAGGCAGCCCCCTAAGGGTGCACTTAAGTTTCTTAAACCCGTTGTGATACCGTCGGATATCTCCTTTTCGCCTCTCATTTGAACCAGTCCGAACTCTTCAAAAATCGGCTAAGATTCCTTATATTTAAATTCTCTAAGTCCAACATTTCTCTAAGTCACGCTCGCTAATTAGACTACGATCCGTTAAAGTCCCTATTAAAGCATCGACACTCGCCCGTCGGAGAGAAAAATTATCCTTTGCGCAATGGAAATCTAGCTTTGGTCACATATTACTTGTCTCGTAAAATGTTGTTTCATTCGCCCATCTGAAATTAGTTCTCACTACTGCTGCGTCCGGCAACAAGAGTTTTTGGTTACTCAGAGGCATGCCCAGGCTCTCCATTCCAGGTAGAATTCTGAGGAAGAGAATTTAAAGAGCCTGAATAGGGTTGGAGCGTATCACTTCATCTATACACAGCCCCTAATAAAGAAGTAAAAGCTTCCACAGTTAATATTTGATTAAGAATTATTAATTGAGTGTAGCATAAGATATTTTCGAATACCATTACACAAGAGACGAGCCTTTGAAAAGGAAGGTCAATTTCTATTTAAAATAAAATGAAACAAATTAATAGGACCGTATATTGCAGCAGTATGAGAACTATTAAAATATAAAATAAACGCAGTTGAAAAATTTAAATTTAATCAAAATTCATGTAATTACGTCCGAACTAAATGGCATGTTATAAATAAAGCATCGATCTCTAGGGCAATAAAATTTTCTCCTATAAAAATATTTTGAAAATTGTAAAACACTTCATAAGAAATTTCAACAGCTTTACTCCAAGAATAGTATGTAATACTTGACAAAAACATTGTTTTAGACACCTTGCAACCAAATTGCCTCACTTATTCACCTAATTTTTCAAAATATTTCAAAATGTCAAATTTAATAATAAAACATCATCATATTAATGTTAATTGTAACAAGGTTACTTACTTACTACAGCCTCATAAAAAATTTTTTTTCTATATAAATCCGGCATCTCTATATTTTTATTATAAAATATTTGTTGTTTTTATAGCAGATGTAAAAATTTAGTGAATAATCGCTTTTAAAGAAAGTGTGTAAAAACATATATGCATACAAATATATTTTAATTTTATATAACATAATTTTGTATTTGCGTTAACATTTCGTTATTTAATTTGTATAACAGCCAGCAAGTATCCGAGGTAGTCAGGGTTTACAGGGTGATATTAATGTGAACACTTTCTCTTCGCGGATTTTCTCAGTTCATGCACCGCTAAGATAAAAGGCGACTGTAATGGGTTCAAGATTTATTCCTGCTAGGTTAATCTTATAGAGATCCCAGGCACATGTTTAGATCTTTAAGACAAATGCTGCATGGTACTGATAAAGGTTACGCCACCTAAACGAAGAGTGTTCTCTAGAAAAAATGTGAAAAAGATGAGGTTTGGCGTATTGACATCGTTCTGATTCAAGAACACTGGGTGCACAGAAACAGGTTCAAGGGACTTAGCACCTGGAAATATAACTTCTTCGTTCTACTAGTAGAACGAAAGGTAGGCCAACAAATCCCTAACCTAAGTTACAGCCAAAGCTTCAAATCTGATCATTGGATATGATTCAAATACCAGACCTACCTAGAGGGCCGTGTTTGGAGGTAAACGAAAGAAGTGAGTCTTTATATGATTTGATCTTAAACAATAGTTTAAAAGGGACAACACTCCCACTAGAGGGGCGGTCAAGCCTGATAAGGAAAACAATATTCACGATGTGGGGAGTTGGAGGTACAAGTCAGCAAGTTTGATTAATGTGGTCTTCAAGGCCTCCTGCCATCTAAGAAAACTTATCATCCTATCAGAAAATATCAGTATTTCAGAAAATATGAAAGGGCGTTCCACCCCACAAAAAAGGCTGGGTTGGTGTTGTGGAAATATTAAATGTGTCATGGACTCTGCCGAACTTAGCAGGTTACTATCTAACGAATACTCTAAGTCTTCTTTTTTAAGGGCGGCTGAAAAGAATGGCATAGTTCTGTGGCATCTTAAAGTTTTTGGAAACTGCTCCTCACTGTATCACGATACTCATCCAAAACCTGAAAGAAAGTGCCATGAAAATCTCAAAGATTTTAAACTAATTAGCCTGAGCCTTTTCGCTCTGGATGTTTTGGAGCTTGTCTTGCTGCGGGACAGTATAGGTCTACTCAGCTTTCAGAATCACAGCTCCCGCATCGGCTGAGCAGGTCCACGGACATTCCATTCTATACAAGCAGTATACTCTGGTGGTCTTCCTAGATGTGGAGGGAGCCTTCAATAATTTTAATTCGAGGGTCATTCAGGGTTCTCTGCTTGGTGTGCAAATGCCGAGCTCGCAATCCTTTTTTTGAAGGGATTACCTGCAATGTGGCATATCAGATGCTTCACGAAAGGGTTCTCTCTCTTCTGCTTTAGCAAAGAATGGAAACCTGGTATCGCCAACCTGGCAGCCAGCTGTGCTGTTAGACTCAGAGAGATTGGTTATTCACCGACTGCCCAAGAACGGGAATGGGGTCGAAGTTTAAGTTTTCTTCATGGTTTTAGTGATCTTCCACACTGCTTATTTCATTATTTTTCCTCTCACATTATTATCCCTACTTTATTATTTCAAAGCCTCTTATATTACCTATACATATGAATTTATTATTGTTATTAGTTGGGGTTTGGAACATACACTTTGTTTCCTTTTTTCCCTTCTTTAAATTACTCAAATGTTCATGTCTCACGATGACTAATGGTCTCAATTCAATTCTTATAATATTATGTTAAAAAAAATATAAAATGGAATATCCATTTAGTACAATCTTTAAATACATTTATATATCATGCATTCCCATGTATTCATATACCAACCTATCGACATTTATATACACAATATTATATAGTGTCGAAAGGATATTTTATAGGTATCCTCATGTACGTACCTACCTACTTTATTTAAATTATGGTTATAACAACAGCTTAACTTTATTTTACAATAATTTTTTTTTGTTAGCAGGAAAAGTTCCGACATTTTTTATTATTTTTTATCTTCAAGTGTAGGATATTCTTTTAATATTAAAAAAATAAGAAAAGAGAAAACTCGAGGATTGAGGGAAGAAAATAAACCATTATAATAAAATTATGTTAAGTTGATTTTTTTTTAACTTCTTCTTTCCTACAAGATTTTGCAAGCAAAAAATGAATGCTGCATACAGGGTAAACCCTCTCTGCAAGTGGTGTATTCATAAATAAAACCGAGTAGACTTTCTATAGATCTTTATTATGGCAGTAGGCTAATTGGCGTTAAGGCATTAAATTATTTTTGGCAAAAATTACTTTTCGGTTAACTTGACTAAAAGCATGCTGATAGACACTTTGATAGCGGTACAATAGGCTAATCAACAAACTGCATAGAATTAATTTCAGGTTACGAGAACATTTGAAAAAAAATTCTTTGATAACTTTGTCGTTTTTCCTTAAATAATACCTTCTCCATTTCACTACTAAAACTACTTTTGGCATTATTCACCTTGAAGTAGAAGTTCGTAAATTCCTAGAACCTACTTTTAATAAAGCCAAGGAAATTTTTTTTTTTTGCATTTAGAGACCTTATATCCTAAATCTGTTGCAATAGGGGCCTATTTTGAAAAAGAAATTTCTCAAAAACTTCGAAATGGGTATATGTGAAAGTACAGATATGGTGGCCACCCAGTATATCACTTCACCTACATTATGTACATACATTTATTGAAATTGAGTGTTAACACAAAAAAGTATGAGACGACGAAAAAAGTTCCTGAAAAGGAAAAACTTTTCAAGATAAATTTTTCATTATGTTTGTCGTTTCAAACTTTCAAAATTGAAGAAATCTTGCATTTTCTCAAGAAATAAAAAATAAATAAACTTTTAAGAAAACAAGATGTGATTTAAAGTTTTTTTTTTTTGTTCTTACCATGAATTTCTTAGTGAGTTCCTCACTTAAATGAAGAACTTTCAAGTTCAATATTGTGATTTACTCTAATTAAGAAGAGTGTTTTTCAAACAATAACAGACTTTTTTTGACAATCGTAATAATTCATAAAAATTTCGATGTTATTTACGGTGCAATTAAAATAATTTAGCAGCAAGCAATTAAATAATAAAGTTTTAGGGTTTCTTTTAATATTTTAAAAGTTAAACAAGGTTTATATAGCATTAATTTTTGGTATGACCCTTAACGAACTTATTATCTACGCGTTTGTCCATTCCGGCGGTAACACAAAAGTAGATTTAACTAAACCTGTAAATTTAAGTGAATTTGTCATGAAATGCTCGAAATTATTTTAAATTATTACGGTACTATTCCAAATGAATTAGAAGAGGCGGCCCTTGTCAACTGTGAATTTTCATAATTATAATTCTCGGAAATTATTCGTGAGGGTGTATCAAAATTGCCGCAGTCAACACTACATTTTCCCACTTGTCGATTTACCACTCGTAGTATATTAAATTTTCCGTCTTCCTCCGAATTTGTTATGGAGAATCTGCAGCTAAGCCAAAGCAAAAATCTTAAAATTAAAATTTATTATTATAATTAAAACACCTTTAACATTTTTTTTTTCAAAAAATCAATTAAAATAAAATTTTAAATCTAGAAACCTAAATTTAATTTATAAAACTAAAATCTCAGAATTTTTTTTTCAATCAAATCAGTTTTAAATTAAAATTCAAATTGAAAACTTAAAAGTTAAATTAGTTTGTCTAAATTAAAAAAAAAACAAAAAAAAAATTCAATTTCAGAAACAAGAATACTGCTATTAATCAAAAAGTAAATCCTAAAATATCTGTATTACTTAATCGAAAAGAGAATGCCTTGCTGTGGATCGTGTGCTTGCCAACCGAATATCACTAAAACAACCTGTGAAATGGAATGTCATATTCCAGTTCCGATTCCGCCAATGTGCTGTGGAACCGTTTGTCCGCCATTAAGAGAAGCCGGCGCACCAGATCCATGCACATATCCATATTGGGAGATTCCTGGCTGTTACCCATGTAATTTCCTTTTTAACAAAGCCTTATTTACTATGTGACTGATATTAATTAAGAAATTTTTGTTTTAGGTTATATATGAAATTTAGGTACAGATTGTGAGTGAAAACCCTATAGCGTTTGTTAAAATTCCAGATCTCTTGTCAAATATTTTAAAATTAAATAAAGAATGAATGCTGAATTAAGAGAACGCTTAAACTTTTAATTATTTTTAGTTTCTAATGGAATTGTGGCTAGGTACACAAAATATTTGAGATCAATACTTACTGTGGTATAACATCAGAACTTGTAGCATACCACATCGCAACTGCGAAGAATGTTCTGTATTTTTCTAGTCAAAATCTACAAAATCTACGAGCAGTCAGTTCTTATTTACGCGTATGGAAGTTGAGTATTGAAAGCTCCACATATGATGAAACAGCCTTCTGTTTGATGTTAAAACTTCCACTATACCTTTTTACAAGATCAGTTACAGATAAAGATTGCATTTTCACTAATTCCTATTCTCCTGTCTATGAACTCTTGCAAGCGAATCATCTATCTTGTAGATTGTAGATTTGTGGATTTTAAGGGAACCGAGTGGGACAGAATTAACCCCCCAAGCCACCCCAGCCATTCTTGACTTATTGTAGCCTCCCCACCCTCCCGCCTATAATATCCCCGTCCCAACCACAAAGCCGGAGATATCCCTAAGGGAATTGGACAAGAGTTCCCGAACATTTAGGGACCCATGTCCAAGACAATTGCGACGCCGAACAGCTAGTGCCGGACAGTCGCAGAGAATGTGCACGGCGGTCTCATCGCCACCCCAAAAAATCTGCACAGGGGCGAGCCCGACTTCCCCAGCCTATGCATGTGGTACTTCACTGGGCAGTGCCCCGTGAAGAAATTCGCAATAGTGCGAACCCGGCTCCTGCTCATCCCCAGCAACACTGCGGTGAATCCGCTGGAGCACGCCGAAAGAAACACTTTCGCATGACGGTACCCTTTCGTGTCCCGCCAGTGATGGCCGGATTCCGCCGCGAGCAGGCAGGCAAGCCTGGCACCCACGGCGGAAGAAGGCAGACCGCAGAAAGGCAGCGGCTATACAAAGTCAGTCCCAGATCCCCTCCGCGCCAGCTCATCGGCAATTTCGTTGCGCGCATGACCACTGTGGCCCGGCACCCAAATGAGCGTGACTCTGTTCTCCGATGCCAATTCCATAAGTGCAGCAAGGCAGCCCCAGACCAGCTTGGATGTAACCTGAGCTGAACGAAGCGGCAGCAGTGCAGCCCTGCTGTCCGAGAACACATAGATGGTGCGGTTTCTATACCCCCTTTCTAAATTGATTCTCAGACAGATCTCAATCGCATGTATTTCGGACTGGAACACCATGCAATACGGGTCAAGGGTTGCATATACACGCGTGTCCGGGCGGACACCGTATACGCCCGAACCCACACCCGACTCCGTTTTGGACCCGTCCGCATACCACACGCTCGAACCCGACCTAAGCACCGGACCACCCCGATCCCACGTCCATCGATCGGGAAACAGAACCCTGTACTTGTGGTCGAAGTTGTACCGCGGCAAACAGGCATCCGACGTGGTTATTCTTAGAATCGGATCGCTCTCAATGAAGTCTCTGTGAGTCCTGTGGGCCAACTTTAGCCCTGCCCTGTCCTCGCCAGGGAGAAGTCGGTAAGTCACTAACCGAGCTTCCTTCAATATATGGAGGTACAGTGGCGGCAACCCGATCATCACCTCCAATGCAGCTGTAGGGGCCGCCCGCATCGCCCTGGTCACTCCCAGGCAGGCCAGCCACTGTAGCTTTTCCAGCTTGGCTCGCACACGCGCCTGCTGAGCCTTACGGCACCATACAATCGACGCATAGGTGACGATGGGCCTAGCAAGGGTCGTACATAGCCACAGTGCTATTCTGGGACTGATTCTCCAGGTCCTCCCGATGAGGCTCCTACACGTCCACAAGGCCACCGTGGGCTTCTCGATAACTCTATCTACATATATGGGTATTCCAGGAGCGACGATCATCCAGGGTTACCCCAGATACTTCACCTCCCTAGAGTAACTAATACGTTCACCAAACAGAATTGGGCTCGTTAATCTATCCCTCCTTATGCATCTGGTGAAGTGCTCTTGCTTGGATTTATATTTAACCTAACGCCTTCGCACCACCTCTCCACAACACGTAAATTTTGCTGTAGAAGATTAGAAATAGTGCTCTCAAATTTTCCCAGTACGACGAAGGCCACATCATCGGCGTATCCCCAGACACGTGCCTCGGAGTCCCTGAGAGCAGCGATTAGATCATCCACTACAATGAACCACAGGAGGGGCGAAAGAACTCCGCCCTGCGGACAGCCTTTTGCAGCGGAGATGAAGAGTATATCGTCAGCTATGGTGGACTTAATAATCCTATCCTGTAGCATCTAATTAACCCATCTGCTAACCGTCGCATCAATCCCTCGTTTGTGCAACGATAACATGATATGGGCTGTTATCAAAAGCTTTTCTATATCAAGGAAGCATCCAACTCTGCAGATCGAGTACAGTAGATCTTACCGACTGATAGGCGTACTGAGATTCATGCAAGAAATTGCTTCCTAGTGCATCGTCCCGTATAAATCTATCCACCACTTTTTCCACTGCTTTCAATAGAAAAGAAGTAAGGCTGATTGGACGGAAAGACCTTGGGTGGTTGCTTGGTCGCTTATCCGCCTTCGGAATATACGTCACTTTAGCCACCCTCGTTTTATTTAATAAATTAATGGTTATGAATATCGGCCTATTGCCCTCATTCATAACCATTAATTTATTGCTATATATAAACTCAAGTAGGCACTCATCTCTTTTGTTTATGTTACTGCTTCCCCAGTTGTTACGGTGTGGTGGACATTGGCATCACTTCCTTCCTATTATAAGTTGGAAGTTCCTCCTTCCACAAAAGTTCACTAGATCTTTCAGTAGCTCGTCCGGGTGAATCCTCCTGGAAGGTAGGATTAGCACACAATGAACCCTGTCCAACCCCCGAAGACTTCACCTTCACCAACCAAGCTACCTGATCCTTAGTACAGTCATCTGGAATGGGAAAATACATTAGCTTTTTATTAAACGAAATGCAAGCCCTGGGCCTGCCCCCAATTGTATTATCATACAATAGCTCACCTGTTAGGCCCTTAACCTGACCCTTCACTATATAAGGCTCTTGGATAAGGGCGATATCGAGGTGATCCTTCATAAATCTATGAGCTAGAACATCAGTAGATGCCCCAGCATGCTGTAGATTTATTTGGATGCACCTCACAGCCATATCATTTCCTCCGGCTCTTGTCTATGGGCTTGGGCCCTTTAGACAAAGGTTTTACATGAGCCTTGCTTCCCATTGCCGCCTTTTTGCGCATCTTGGTGGGCGCCTGCCCTGCCACAGCCTCTTTTGCCGTCCTAGGTGCAACACTAGCCCCTCCAACAGCAAATACCGAAGCAGTACCGGTCCTTCCTTTCGATGGTCCTTCCGTTTCCGCCGTTTTCGGAGTGATTTCAGACTTTCCAATGAGTTTTGGCTCTTTTGGTTGGCCTGAAGTGCTCGTCGTTGTCGCGGTGGGCGCTGGTTTTTTATTTTGTCCTGCCCTGCCACCAGCACCTTGAGAGGATTTTCTTACTTTACCCCGAACGGTAGCACGGAAGAAGTTCAGGAAAAGTCGGAACTCCGCTTTTCGTAGATCTTCCAATCCGAAATCATTCACGGAAAAGGTGATGGAACAGCCCCCGTCCTTTTCCTTATTCATCCTCAGCACCCTCCAGGAACTCATCTTTAGGCTGGGATTTTGCTTCCCTATCCTACTTAGAAATTTGTCCCTGGAGAGACTGACGGTTGTCTCGTCCTTTGGCACGTAGGTGACGCAGACATGCTGTTTGGGCATGTCGTCGCCATCCAGTACCACGACGTTGCAACCGTTCCAAGCCCTTATCTTCCTGCAGACACTGGTTTTCCACTCCCTGGTGTTTTGATTGTTGCATGTTGCGGATATCCATCCATCCCTTTGCAACGCTGCAGTCAATTGTGGATGAGAATCCACAACTTTGTCCATTTCATCCATGATGGCTACTTTAATTTTCCCCATCTGGACTTCGGATAGCCTTTCCTCTGGAAGCAGTTTATGAGTGATGGCCACCTTGACCTGTGCTACTGCATCTTCTTGGTCGCCAGCATCAATGCTTTGAATATTATAATAATGAAGTCAATATTGACTTTGTTCATTTGTTGAAGTATATGCTATCAAATGTGCAACTTAAATCTGAATATTTAGTAATAGATTTTTTAAACCAACAAAAAATTCAGTTAATCTAAAATTATTTTGCTCATGAATTATTGATATTCATGGCTTTTACTTCCACCTATAATAAAATATTTTCAGAGAAAGAGAGAGAGAGTAAAATATATAATACTTACCCATATTGTATATTTAACAGCTTTCTTCTTCACATTCATATGATGCATTATAAAAAAAAAGGATATTAAATTTTAAGGGTAAATTGTGTATTCCCCTTTGTGTAGGGATCGAACTAAAATTATTTAAAAAAAATTTTAAACATTTATACTTAAGAATCCTTTTTAGCACTTTTCCAAAAATTTTTTGAAAAAAGTGCTTATTAGTTTCACTCTGTCCGTCCGTCTGTCCGTGTGTCTGCTTACAAAACTTATAATACGTACATAGATCTTCACTAGAAACTTATTTCTGTAGAACAAAATTTTTACCTATCTCCCCCTCTCTAGAAGTTATACCCCCCCAAAACTCTAAAAATGGCCTTTTTTAAATATTTGTTGCAATGAAACCATAAGCATTTTTGAAATTTTGCAAACGCAGAAAGGCAGTGGCTTGCTTCCCCTTGCGCGGTATACTATAGTTCAACTTAAGAAAAACAAAATGGCCGCTCAAATTTACCGTTATTTAAAGCCCTTTTTTTCCAAATTTTTGATGTCGTTTTTCTTCTAGACCCCAGACTGTAGAAGCTTGAAATTTTAGGAGCTTTTAGATATTAATAAATCGTTCATTTTGTTAGAAGAAAATTTTTTTCCATCTCAAATTATCACCTCTTGAAATTCGTAAAATTTGAATTTTTGACACCTTATATTTCCGAAACCGCAAGCTTTTCCAAATTTTTATAAACGCAAAAAGCTAACGGTAAATTCCATGAAATTAAAAAATATAATTATTTTTCTTAACTCACACAATTAACCCTTAAAATCGAGCATTATGTTAACCCCTTTTTATATTAATTTTTGCTTTATTTCAAACACTGCATATATGCGTCATCCTAAGTATATGCAATTCTAGAAATAGTTTTGTATATGAATGAAAATAATTTTAATAGTTTGATAGGTATACATAGACTGTATTTAAAAGCAGAATTTTCACTTGTTGAAGGGAAAAGTGCTACAATACAAACCACTGGTTTGACCCAACTTTATTTTATTATTTATACTGACAACTTCGGTATAAAAAGAAATAAAATAATAAAAAAAAAAATTTTTCCAACGAAATGAACTATTTGCTAATGCCTAAAAGCTCCTAAAATTTCAAGCTTCTACAGGCTGGGGTCTAGAAGAAAAACGACATCAAAAATTTGGAAAAAAAGGACTTTAAATAACGGTAAATTTGAGCGGCCATTTTGTTTTTCTTAAGTTGAACTATAGTATACCGCGCAAGGGGAAGCAAGCCACTGCCTTTCTGCGTTTGCAAAATTTCAAAAATGCTTATGGTTTCATTGCAACAAATATTTAAAAAAGGCCATTTTTAGAGTTTTGGGGGGGTATAACTTCTAGAGAGGGGGAGATAGGTAAAAATTTTGTTCTACAGAAATAAGTTTCTAGTGAAGATCTATGTACGTATTAAATTTCAGCTTTCTATCTTCAAAGGGTGTAGAAGTTTTGTAAACAAAAAAAGTGTCCACGGACGGACGGACGGACAGAGTGAAACTAATAAGCACTTTTTTCAAAAAAAATTTTTTGGAAAAGTGCTAATTAATTTGCAAATCAGCGTTGAACAATATTTCCCAAAACGAGCCACCAAATCAATTTTACGCAATATATAAAGTATGCTAATTTGATAAAGAACAGGACAGATGACTTCTTGGAGTAGAGTGCACAAAAATAACATATGGCAAACACAAAAATATGATATGGCAAATGTTATAATATGATAGTGGCCCATAGTCGCGTACTTAAAGTGAAAAATCCGTAGCACTGATACCGGCTATAAAAAAATTATTAATATTTCTCATTTTAATATCTATTGGGCATTTCAAGCTACTTCTCCATTTAACATTTTTTTCCCGTATTAATTCCACAATTCACATTATTTAAAGTTCCATCAAAAATTATTTACGCTGCGAATCTTGTCGTAAACATCCACTTTATGTTGACGCTCATATGATACGTCATTCCATTGTCTCAACAATATTCCTTTTGTGCAAAAAACAAATGGAAAACGAATTTAATGTTGAGATTTTTTTCTAAACAGGTAAAAAGTAAAAATAAATTACACCAGTCCTGTCTTAACAATTCTAAGAAAAATGAACCATTACAAAGTATAAAAAACATCAAAAGAAGGAAAAATATCCAATACTCACGTATAGGTCCGCATATTGTGAAATGAAGAAAAAGGAACTCATAGTGAACATAAAGAAAAGGAAAGATCCGTTGACATTTTCTTATCCTTTATAAAGCACACATTTTATATTTTTTACTATAAGAGAGATCTATATTGAACAACTAAAAGTAAATCTGGTATGATAAAAAATCCTGTACCCATATAGAAAAATCCTTTTTTCTAAAAGTATGAAAAATTAATCCCATCAGTGTACGCTATAATTTGACAATAAAATGATAAAAAAATAAGAAAGTAAAGTGGAAGAAAGGATTAAAAAAAGAAACAGTAAACAAAATAAAAAATAATAAATTTTAAGGACAAAATATAATGTAACAATAAGGAAGAAGCAACAGATTATTGTTGTTGTTGTTGTTTTCTTCTCTCTTTCGTAAGCGTAAACTTTTATTGTTACCATTTCTTCTCTTATACGGGTACTTCGCCATTATTTTTATGCATGACAAATTATTTATTTATAAAAATGTTTTTTATTTTTCTTTCTCCCTTCTTTTTTAAATATTTAAGGATCTATAAATTGATTTAATTCAAAAAAAAAGATTTTATTCTAATGGGGAAGATCTAATATTTAAAGAAAAGTTTCACGCACCTGTATCTCTAAGCAATTCAAAATCGAATTTGGATTATTAATTTGCAAATATATGACCAAAAACCCGATGTCGTCAAAAGTTCGAATTTTTCTAAATGCATACGGTCAGCTTAAAAATCGAATTTTAAAAATCAAAATTTTCCTGACTTTGATCTTACTTCAATCTAGAGTTTGTCCCATAATGTTTTCATTTAAGACGGTGCATTATATCGTCCTGCAAAATTCTCCGTGACAACTCTATATACCCTCCTTTACTCAATTTACTAATTTTTACTTAAAAATTGCGGAAATTCATTTTTTCAGTGGTAATTCTCTCTATCATTACCCTGTTCCAGGTCTTTACTTTCATATAGCTCCGAACCTATAATAAATGTTCAAACTAAATTAATTGGTGAAACTGTAACATTAAGCTACTTCTGCTTATTTATCGGGCCCTTTGCTCGAAGCCCCACACTAGTGCGAATCGGTTTAATCTCTCATTGATAACGTTTCCATTTGCCATTCTACTATTTTCCTATACCTTCTAGAGATGAGGTATCTTTATTACAAAAACCAACCTCGGTGAGTTTTTCCACCTATTTCGCCACATTTTTCTTATATATAAAAATTATATAAAAAATCTTCGCATATGTATGTTTTCTTTTACAAGGACGATAATAACGTCAAAACAATGTCAATATAAAATGTAAGAAATCTTAAAGATTATTTCAAAAAAGTAAACAATGAAAATTGTAAATAAAATAAAATAAAAGAAAAAGAAAACTTAAAAATTTCCGAGTTATAAAATTGAGAGCGATTAAAACGTTTTAAGATGTTTATCCTTTAATTATAAGATGTGGACACAAGTTGTTTACCTAATCCAAATACAAAATAATTTGTATGCATGTATGAACGTTCTTATTTTTCATTACTCGTACAAAATTAACAAGGATTTAAGAAAATTACTTAAGAAATATTAAATTAGAGGAATAGCAAAAGAAATATAGAAGAACGAATAAGAAAGATTTTGTCAAATGTTATTAAACAGAGAGTTTTTATTTCTCTATCCTTAAATCTTGGAAAACAAGGAATATTTTATTAATAAATAAAACTATCAAGCAATAAACTTTTCTAGAGTTCTTAACAAAACTCAATTGGAATTCTAGATGGAATTTTCAATGGAAGTGAGTGGTGAGTGATATGGAAGTGATGAAATTTTCACAACTATTCGGGTAAGTATTTCATTTCATTATTGTATTACTAATAAAATATATATATATTTTTTAAGCATAAATAAAGTCAAAAGTTGTCCTATATTGTACTTCATCTCCACATGATCTAATTTGCGAATATAAATATTGGAAAGGTTCGTGTTCGAATTTCATAGAAGACAATACTAGACTATAACAGGCAGTTCTTAATTTTTCCAACCTACAATTAAAATTAATTTTATTTGACTAGAATATACTTTAAAATGTTACCATCTGAATGAGCTTCAGAAGTATCCTAGATGTTTGAATGGAAATAAAGACTCCTTTTTTAATAGTTTATCCACAAATTGATCATATGATTTTGAAGAGTGGGTTTAAAAGGTAATTTTATTTTTTAAATAATAATTTTGAAAAATCCTAGATTTCAATTAAGAACTGTGCATGATATTGTTCAGTAAATAATGTAGAACGGGATCTATTTAATGTCACATATTGCAAGCAACTGTAACAGCTAAAAAGTAACTGAAAAATTCTCTTAGATTCTGCTAATTGAGCAATAATTTTGGAGAATTAGAGCAACTATAACCGCGAAAGAAATCAATTTTAGTAAAACTTAATAGTGATTTCTCTCTTATCCAGATACCGTTCTTATTAAATGTAGATTGTTATCAAGGTACTACGGACATTCAAAACAATATTTCTATTTTTTTTTTTTAATTTTTTAAATTGCCTTTATCTTTTGTTAAGGATATTGAATACAGGATTTATTCCTTTTGAAATTTTGTTTAGAAAAAAAAAAAACATTTCCTTTATTATTTTCTTAACTTGACACAAATCAAAAAATTATTTTTTGCTCTTTTGTCCAAAAATTTATTAAAAATTATTGACGATTTTTTGATGTTTTCCAAAAATTAACAAAAAAAAAAAATAAATTATTAAATTTGAACCTAAATTTCTTCTAAAATTTGAGTCAATATTGTTAAATTGAGTTGAATTACCTTATCCTTACTCTAGCATTTTACGTTTAAATATACTGGGCTTACTCATTAACAAGGCACAGAAGTTTTGTATTGAGGCCTGTTACACTGAAATTAACGGATAACACGGATATAACTTCTCAAAGTATATAAACTGACCATTTAATATTCGTCTCCTATCAAGGTTTTCGTGATCATACAAAAAAAAAATGTTTTTATTCTAATGAACCTAATTAGATTTATCAAAAAAAAAAAATTCTCTTAGATTGGGGTGTATTGCGACCCAAATTGTTTAATATGCAAGCAACAGTCTGCCTAATATAATTGTATATGTTTGAATAAAGATAATGAAGCACGACGAGAACTACTCATCATTTGATAGCATGTACAAAGACTTTTTAGTTTTTAAATTGCATATTTTATAAAAATTTTTTTAACCCCGTTATTCTTTGAAAACTTCTTTAAAATTTTGAGAAAATTTCAAATTATACTAAGAAATGCAAATTCCAACAATTTTTGCATAATTTTAGGAGTTTTTAATAACTAAACTTTTCATTCAAACAGAAAATTATTTATAAAATAAACTCATTAAAATTCAAAAGTTAATTTAAGCGAAAAATTATACTTAATTAACCCTTAATTAACTCAAATTATTACAAAATATTAATTTGATCCTCTTGCAGTTTACTATACTACAGTTTTTAAATTTATTATGAGTCGCAGATAATCTCAGGTGCAATCTCATAAATCTATTTACAAATTTTCATTTATCTTATACTTTAATAGCTTGTGAAAATCTTAAAAAAAAAAAAAGAAACTTAATCACGTGATCATTATCTTATTGAGCAACACTAACAACTACATATAAAAAAAAACACAAAATTACAATATTAAACAAAAAGAGAGGAAAAAAAACAATGGGAGTAAGAAAAGAAAAGTTGAGATTTATTTTAATTTTCTTTTTTTCTTTAAAAATTTTTTACAGTTATAACTATTACCGTCTCGCCATTACAAAAATAATAATCTGTTATACATTGAAAAAGTATGTGTTGGCAAAGTAAAGTAAAGAAGTACAGTTAATATTTTTATGTTTTCTTCTCTTAAAAACTTTATGTTTATTTCATTTTGCCCCCACCCTCTCTCTTATCTATCCCTCACTCTCTAGGTTTTCAGCCTCCCATCTGATTTTATTATAAATACTTTTTAACTTTTATATACATATTTTTTTTCACAACATTTAACTGTTATTTTTATATATATAAGTGGATTTTTATAGTAACTTTGTTATTTAACATAATTTTCTGCTACAAAAGTAATAAAAAAGTTTTTCCAATAAACTTGTAGAGAACAAGACCTGATCCGTTTTTAACTATAAGATATGAGAAAGTTTAAAAGTTTTTTTTTTAATAAAAAAGGAAAAAAGTTTTAACAATATAAGAGCAACAAAGAAACCAAAAAAAAAATCAGGGTGTAAAGAATGGAGAATACAAAATTTTCCCTTCTCAATTTTAGTGAAATTTTCTCTGGTGTATACAAAATATATTTTTATAAAATAGAATTTTTAAAAATAACTTTAAAGAATTCTTTTAATTTTTAATTGTATTACGTATAAGGTGGTATGAGTCATCCATTTGTCATATAAGTTCATTTCAGTTTTAACTATATTGAATTGTAGAAGTTGAAATTTAAATGAAATTGAGATGAGTGAATTGTAAGACAAAAAGTACAGAAGTTTGAAAGAAATTGTAAAGTAATTGACCTCTTAACTTTGTGTGCTAACTTTGTTCTTCAATTTATTTCAAATTTAGATTTACCGAACTTCATAACCAGAACAGTTGTTGTCCAGAACAGAACAGTGAATGAAATTATTTTGTAAAATACGGGAATATTAAAGATCATTTTTAATAAGACCGTTCTGTACATAGCTTTATCTCACATGTTTAATTTTAGTCGAATTTACGAGTATGTATACAAATTCCATTCAACCTGTTCCGTCATCCGTTCTTACATCTGTTCCGCCTAATACTAACATTCCTTATAAAATTTTAAAATTACAAATAAAATCAAATTCTTTTCAAAAGTAATTCTGACAGCAATATTGTTCATTGCAACTAGCGGTCTACTATGACAATTAATTGAAAATTTAAAATAAACATTACACATAAATTATTCATTTTAGACTACAGATGTGCAACTTATTTAACTGTTAAAAATTAATACCAATACACATACATTGGAATCTATTAAATAATATTATAGTTAAAAGAACAAACGTCCCCAAAAAGTCATATTTTCCCATTGGTTATTTGATTAAGTCATCGTTCTACCCATTTTCAGAAAAAAACCTGAAAAATGAAAAAAAAAAAATTTTTTTGTTAGTAAAAATAAATTGCATTTTTAATAAGTTTACTCTTTTACATATACATAAACTTAATAAGAAGAAAACAAGTTGGTTAACAGATAATGTAAAGTCTATTCAAATATTGTACAAGTTCTTCATTTTTGAATTTAATTATATTTTATGTAAAAAGATTTCATTATACATGCATTTATATGAAATAAAAATAATTAAGTTACTCTTTGACTTCTTAATTATAGAATTTTACTTTTTCTATAAATGAAGATGCATTAATGTAGAAGGAATATTGTAAAGTCATGGTATTGCTATTGATACCATGAAACCTATTGTATGGTCCATTATCGGGCGCCATCGGAATAAAACTTTATATTTTCGGATTCCGAGGCCAGTGAATCGTCTATGTGTTTCACATTTACAAATTTAGTATATTTGATAATATTAAAAACCGATATTGAAAGATATTATGTAATTTCGCCTAAACGTATGCAATATTTTCAATAAAATGAAATGTTATAAATTTTGTATTATAGCTGTGTAATCAATATTTTTAAAAATTTTTTTAAGCTTCAAGCTATTAAACTATTGAAAAATTTTAACTATTAATTAAATTTTAAATAAATATTTAATTTTTAAAAGAAAATATACCGAAAAAAAATATTGGTAAAAAAGAAAACTTTTCTTTCCGCAATTAAAAAACTTTTTAGTATTTAAAATAAAAACAAAACATAGAATGGAACCGAAAAATAACTAGGCTAGTTATACAAAATTTTCATATTTTTATGAATTTTGCCGTTTCCACTCTTCCTATAACTTTATTTTTTTTACTTTTCCAATAAATCTTCTTCAATATTTTTGTTAAATAAAGAAAACGAAAATCAAATAAGATTTTCAATGAACTTCTTTATTGTCTACGATACAAAATTCATTTTTGGATATCGAACTTTAAAGGTTATTTTTATGTATACTGCGTTCAGAAGAAACGTAAATAACAGATTCTTATAATAAGTAATCGTTTCTTATTCAATACTTTATTTATCTTATATTTAATTCAAGAGCAACACAACCTCAATAATATCCAAGACATAAATTCCGATTATACCGTACGTTTTAAGTACTACAAATAAGAATCGTAAAATGAGTTGAAATATAAAAGGATATAAAAAATATATGATAGTATATAAATGAATCCTTTCAAATTATACTCAAGTTCAATAAATTTTTACAACTGGTAATATAAAATACGCTTTTGTTTTCATTTGTTACTCTTACAAAATTTTTGTATATTGCCTTCTTAAATCATTTTAAAAATCCACTTTCTTTCTATATAATTGCATCTCTACCAATCCCTCTCTTCCTGCCTCTTCCTCTTAGAAATTACAATAAAAAATTTGTTAAGTAAAATATAAATAGCTACCTCAAAGAAAACAAAACAGTAATAATATCTTTTAATAAAAAAAAAAAGAAAAAAATTCCAAAACAAATGAACATATCAATTGTCCATCATCAATTTTGGACTAGACAACACAAAAAACAAAACTCGTTTATATACCCTTTCAAATTCATTCATGATAGAATAAGGATAATCAATCTCAAAATCCTTAACAAAAACATATTATGAACGTATGTATGCTTAAATTTCAAATATATATGTACAATCCAGTAAGTAAATTTTTTTTGGCAATAAAAACTAATTGAATAGTTATAAAATTTTAAAGTGAAATGAAAGGAAAATTCTAATGTTCCTGTCAGAATTAATACAATTTCTGTTTTGTTAGAGAATTCAAAATGCGCTTGCCTAGTATTACACATATGTACTTATTCCAACACATACTATTATTATATATATACCATATATAATTACATATATTACATATATACACCATCCCCTGAAAAGTATAACACAATAAAATCATACTATATGGCTTTATAACAGTAGCTGCCCCAAAGAACAATATAAACTAAAGTGAGAAAAAAAGATAACAATAATATAACGGTATAAATAAATACATGATAACGAAATAGAGAGAATAAGAGAGTAAAAGTAAAATATTATAAAATCTCTCTATAAAATAGTAAATTTGTTCTTATTATTTAAAAAATTAGGTAACACAGCCACCTAATTATAAGGCTACACTAACTATAGACAATAGTAGGTACATGAACACTTTTTTTGAGCGTAACGCATACTACTACAAAACAAGAAATAATATAATCTTCTTTTACTCTATAAATTACAAAAAGAAAAACGAAGAATAGAGAAAAGAGAAGAAAATATAAAATTAAAAGAGAGTGTTCTGATTTACAATCAGTGTTCCCACTCAATAAAAACAAAATGTATCCAATTTCGAGAAAAAAATGTATCCAAAATGTATCCAGCCTCCTAAAGTGGAATTATTATACTAAATCGTCTTATTTTATACCAATAAACTCGTAAATAATATTAATTTGCTTTATTCAACAATGTGAGTTTCGTTATTTATAGTAAATTCTTTTAGAAATCACACGCAATTTCTACTACATTTTAAAATTTAAGGTCAGAAAATATATGTTCTGTAGCTGTTGAACTATGCGGTAAAAACGATTCAGCATGAAAACGGGCAAATTTTATTTAGTCAGCAAATAAAATTTTTTTGGAAGATAAAGCACTTAAAAGTTACAGCACTTTAAAAGTTTTCTAACATTTATTTAGTTTTCGAGAAAGAAATGTATCCATATTTCAGCAAAATTTTAAAATGTAGCCAATTTCGACATTTTAGCAGATTTGAGTATCTTTGTATCCAAGCTAAATTTTAAAGCAAAAATGTATCCAAATGGATACAATTGTATCCAAGTGGGAACGCTGTTTACAATTTAAAATTATATTTCTCTCTCTTCTCAATTACTATTATTATTCTCTTTTGAAAGGAGCCGGTGTTTTTTCTTTTATTATATAAATTTAAGTTATTTTTATAATAAATTGCACCTTGGCCTTGCCATTTGAGCTTGTATGTGACCGTACATATTAGCATTATAAGAGAAATAATATACGAAGCACAAGAGAGAGAGAGAGAGAGAGAGAAAGAAAGGATATACAAAAATAGCAACAGGCAGTGCATATTTTTTTTTTATTTTTATTATTTTTCTTTAGAAAAACGTGTCCGCTTATAAAAATAAGACAAATTTTCTCTTATATATTTTCGGAAGGATAAAAAATTTTTCATATAGAATATTTTGTATAATAAAATTTAAGGCAAGTTATTGTCAGTACAGTTAGTAGTGGGAAGAGAGAGGAGGGATGTGATGATTGTGTGTATATAAATTCGCCTTAAGAAAATACTTGGCTGATTTTAGGTTGACTGACTAAAAATATTGAATAAGTTGGTTGAAATTTTTTCCTTAATTTATTATTAAGAAATTCTTCTTAAAACATTTTCTATTGTTCTTTTTTTATTTTTTTTTTTCTTATTTTGTTTAGTTTAGAAAGGGATGATAACAATTTAAAAGAGAAAGAAAATAAGAATATTTATTTAAGTTTTTTTTCTTTGTTTTTTTTTTTTTAAAGTGATGAGTATTAAATGAAAAAAAAAAAAGTATAAAGTTGAGGAAAAGTTAGTGTCATGACTTGGAAAGAAAATTATTTTAAGGAAACGACGGCATAATAGGAATTCTTTCTTCATTCCATTTTTTCATAAAGGTTTTAATCTTTAAACTTTCTTCTGCTTTTTATACTTTAACATTTATAATATGCTGAGTTTTAATAGGTTTAATTTTCTTCTTGTTATTTTTATTCTTTTCTAGGTTTTTCTATTTCACTCTGTGTTTAATGAGTGTGAATTATACTAAAATGATTAATATTACCCAGACATATTAAAGTAAGCGAAATTAAAAATTGGAAGAGAGAAACTTTTAAAAACAGAAAAATTCTTCTTTATCTTTAAAAAATTTATGCACAATAGCGGAACAACAAGATCCACTTAACCTCACGAATTACAGGAGGGAAACGAGGAAAAATCGTGACTAGCGGCAAAATCGAGCCTAGTTGACTGTTGGCTTCGAGCTATTTCTTGACTGATCCCACACCGAAATCTTTGAAGTTCCTCTTAGCTGTACACTTTTCTGAAATGCGAGGGTCTTAGAGAGAAGAAACATCCGGTCTGTTCGAAGTTTTTAGGCTTTGAAGACAACGTGTCCTGATTATATAGCGTGGGTATAATTCAATAATTTTTGGGTAGGTTATGCTTCCTTGGATTAAAACCGTTTATGATTCCGGATCGACTTAACTCACGAAATGTTGTCAAGGTCATTTCAATTTAAAATATTGGAAAAGTTTCTAGACGCATAAAGAAATCTCTTGACTGTAGAAAGTCGAATAACGGGTGATCATTTTTCCAATGTAGAAACTTTCACTTCATTTTATATTAATGTATAGTATGTGGTGAATTACAATACTTTACGCAAGTCATCCTTCCTTGGCTGAACACAAACTATGAATTCTGTAACGACTTAAGTTACATTCTAAAAACGTAGAATGTTACCAGAGTGATCATCATTCCTAAAAGGGGGAGAAGCTATCACAGCTGCTCAAAGGATCTTAGACCTAACAGTCTAACATCGTTTCTATTAAAGATATTGGAAAAGTTAATAGACACATTGAGAAGTTCCTAGACTACAGAGAGTACACGTTGACTGTCTTCTTGGATATTGAATAATGATTAAATTATTATCATCACTCTTACGCTGTAGGAGATTTTAATTCAATATATATTAATAAATCCTCTAGTAAAAAGATTTTTCAAGTTCTTAAGCGGTAGCTTTGTTTTATAGCATTAACTTTCAAAGATCACTTTTATTTCATTATATCGATTCATTAATTTTTTACCAAAATATTTCCGAAAATCATAATATTTTTTAATGAAAAAATTCCTCTTGTTTAAACCACTTTAAAAAATTTTCAATCAGAAATACTTTTTCATAAATTTACTAACAATTTTATTATAAAAATTTTCTTCATTTTAAATAGAATTTCTCTTTTTTTAAATTCATTTATTATTAGATCAATATCATTATCTATATATTCTACAAGTACATAAATATTTGAACAGATCTACATTTTTAATAAACATATTCATTTCTAATCATTTTTGTGTTCGAATATTGATTTATGTTCAAAAAAAAAAATAAACACACTTACAATAATGTCTAGAAAAAATTATTATCCTAAATTGTAGTTAACTTATATACAATCAATAAAAATTAAATATGACATAGTTGAAATAAGTGTACGAAAACTATCGGTAAGGTGGAGCACAAAATTCGAGTACGTATTAATAATTTTCAATATTTTCATAAAACTTTATTTAGAAAAATTCACGCAAAATTTCGGGATTGCCTAAATTTTTTTTTACTAGAAGTTTTTTATTGTGCTTCCATTTTATTTTGCTATTTATTTTAAGCAAATCACGTACTGATTGTAGATTTTTATTAAAATTTTGGATTAATGAAAAATTGTAAGTAAATAATATTAGTTTCTCCACGAATTTTCGCGCAGTTTTCAAATTTTTTACCCAAACTTGGAATTTCAAAATTTTTAAGTACTTCGTATTTTAACATTAACATAAATAAATTCAGAAATGAAAACGAATGTAAGCAAAAATGGAAATAACAATTTGCACAAAAAAAATAAAAATAAATATGAAAAGGATTCTAATATCCTTTACAATCCACAAAATTACAATTGACTTGAAACATTCAAAAACAAAATAGAATTACATTTTATCTTATGTATTCTAGTGCAGGAGTAGAAAACCTTTATTTTTCATTTAATTTTTTTTTAAATTTGAAATTTGAGACTTTTGATGAAATATGAAAAAAAATTTTTGGTTCTAAATTCTTTAAACGTGCAGTTACGAGGTATATTGGTAATTGAGAGATTGAAATGTTCTCAGGAAAATAATTAAAATAAAATAGCTTCCACTTTTATGAAAGACAAGACTGAAAGAGTAAATTTAGTAATAAAAAGAGATCTGTAAGAGTCCGTCCGTGAAATTTTTAAAATTCCAGAAAAATGTGCAGAACAACCGTGTAAAATGATTAAATGATCATCCATGAGTTCTAGGTTCAATACAACTGATCTCATATAATATTAATATTATTATTATTGTAATCGTAAGAACATAAATGTACTCAAATATAACTACAAACATTTCCTCTTACAATATTGAATAAACCAAACAATCTGCCAATACTTCAAAAAATAAAAATGACGAAGAAGACGTTGTCGTAGTACAACATGAAAAATGATACGTGCTTCAAGTAATGGGCTTTTTTTTTTCCTTTACCTCAGCCAGATTTTCTCCTAAACAAGTATAGTTTTTTTTGTCCCTTAACCCTCCGAAAATATATAAATATTGATTAATATAAAGAAAATAGAAAATATTTGAAAATTCATGTTTTTAAACCCATACTAACCTTTTAAGACGACCACAAACACAAAAGTAAAAGATATATGTGTTCTTAGTATATAGGATATACAATATAAAAAGGATGGAATCTTGGATACAACAGAAAATTTTTGTAGCTTTTCCCTTCTTTCAGTTGAAGCATATAGATATACAGAGTGTTCGATTTATCATTGTTTACCCGATCTAGCTTTTAGAGTCTAGTATGTTGGCCTTTCCACTAGATTGCAGACTGGATATATTGTGACATTCTCCATTGATGAATTGTAGAATGTGGCGTTTGGATGAATCCACAATTTCGTGAGGATTATATGTGGGTCTAGCTGGCGCTTTGAAAACGGTTCGATGTTGCAATAAATTTTCATAGCTGCAATGACTTGGTTTTAGCCAAGATCTCTACCAATTTAGAAATAACGGATTTAGGGTAGTAAAAAATAATACAATAGAAGATATTTTTCTTTTACCGACCAGACTAATTCAAAAACAATAAATCTATGAGATTTTAAATGACTTTATCAAGCGAGTTGTATAACCTACTTTATTGATTACACAAAATCCTACTTTGATAACTTATAAATTGAGAAGAACACCGAAAAATAAAAATTCCATCTTTATATCAGTAGTACCACAGAATCTGAGACAACCGGTATATTAGGTTAATATTCTAGTCAATCGATTTGATTAAATATTTATGAGAATCTTAATTTTGTAAAGATTTATTTGCATGTCAGTTCGGAAAAGTACTATAGAAGAAAATCTCTCCATTTACACTTACATGTATATATAGATTATATAAAATAAGCCTTCTTTTCATCATCATTACAAAATCATAAAATATATTATTAATGTAGGTTTACCAACACTACACATACACATTTAAATAAATAAATTTTATTTTTCTTTTTTAGGAAAATTCCTAAGACCAAAATTTTTATAAGATCGATAACTATTTATTTAATATTTCAAAAGTATATATATATATATATCTGTATATATGTATATGTATGTGCGTAAATAGAAAATTTTAAGAAAATATTGTAAAATATGTGTATAATGTAGATGTTTTTTCTTTATATTTGAATAGATTTCCAAATTGTGGCGAGGTTAAAATTCTTTGAAGGGCACTTGAAAATTCTCAAAAACTTTAATAGATTTTCATTTTCCATTTGTATATTTGTATATCTTTTATTGTATTTAATAAAATTTATTAAAATTTTAAAATTATTTCTTCTATAGAAAACATTCTAAGAAACATTCGAAATTCTGATCACATAGTTTTTTGTTGTATTAAAGTTTTCTTAACAAATTCAATAATTAAATAAAAACTTTACGATTAAATTTCTAAATTTAATTTTTATGAATTTTGTGTATTACAATTTTGTATATATATATGAATGTATGTATGCTTGTGTGAATGATGAGTTTGTTAATTAAATTTTGAAAAATTTAAATACTTTATTGAATAAAGGACGCAAAAAAAAAATTTCTTTCGTTTTCTTTTAAATTCTTCGTTTTGTTTTAATTAACTTTTATATGTATACATACATCTACTATATAACTAATATATTTACATACATACAGACTTATCGTATATACATAATTGCAAAAAATTGGTATAACAATACCATTGAATTTGTTTAAAATTATTGATTTCTCATTATTCATGACTTACGCTACAGCCTAATCGTAAATCATAATGAATCCTCTTCTCACTTGGCGAGTGAAATAGCGAGATACACAATTATGCCCTTAATTAGTCTTAAAATATTATTGAAAGAGAAGGAAAATTATGAATTATTCTATAAAATGGGAGTATTCAAATTAAAGTACCCCAAAATCTTCCCAAACTTACCGCAGTTAGAAAGTCAGTGTAATCCAGACAAATATATTTCAACGATTTTTCATAAAAATTATGTTCCAGACAGACACATTTTAATTTTTTGATGATTTTTCATACCAACTACATTCCAAAGATACAATCTGGTCTCACAATCTCATAATATTCATTTATTATGAAAATTTCTAAATAAGTTGAAAAGTTGATGAACTTACAAAACATTTTAATTATCTCACATTTTTGAAGATTATGATTACCCTAAATTTTCAAAATTTTCAACATTCAAAGTTTACACATCATTAATCATTTTGAACTAATTAATAAACTTTAATATGAATGTTAACAATATAATTAAGGATAATAATATAACAGTTATTTATAGAACATATTATAATATTTAATAAACAACATACATACGTAGATATACATGGAAAATTTAAATATCGATTAAAGAGTTTAATAGGATTTTGATCAAGGTTAAATTACAATATTATTTAGCCTTTCGAATATAATTTTAAAATAGGAATAAATTAGAATAGATTACCCTCCCATATCATATTAATAAAATACAAAATTTTCCATATTAAAGGCTTAAATTTAAAAAAAAAAAAAAACTAATGAAAATTTATTTTATAAATATCTTGAGAATCCTTAAATATTTTGCCTACATACAGACGAATAAATCTGATTTTATTTCCATTATAAAGATTCACCCCACATATACAATCATTATATAAAATATTTAAGTACATAGAATCATGGAATTTTTCATAAAAATCTTATAGTTAAAGCCCATTCAAATGAAAACTAAAATCATTTTCTTTTGAAAACTATAAAGAAAATTCATTTTTAATAGAGAGTAATTAAAATGGATTATTTTATAAATTGTACATATATATGTATACCTATATATGCATTATATATAAAATGTTCAATTAAACAATCATATATACAAAATAAATGTAAAATTTTTCTGTTTATGAAATCTAAATTACAAGATATTGAAATTGATTGATTTCCATTTTTATTGAAATTTATTATTAATTGAATCTGAAAAATTCGGTTAAGTCAATTTTAATTTATTAATTAAACTTTTGTTATATATGTATATATATACAAGCATAAAGAGATAAGAAAACAAAATAAATTCATTCAGTGTAGAGCCTTTAATATGCTACGGATATTACAATTGGCTCCATTGTGCTAATGACTTCAGAAGAAACAAAGTAAAATTGATCCATTTCCGGAAGCAGCCGAAAGAAAGAAAGTGAAAAGTTTTTATTTAATTCTGAAATTTCAACAAATTCCGAAAATTTATACTTGCTATAGCAATTGGAGTTTTTCACTAATCTACTTCAGTGATTTCTTTCAGTTCTTTCAGTTCTCACAGATTTTGTATGAAATGGCAGATTTTACTAGTATTGCTTTAAAAATGTTGGTATCACTTTGGTACGCAATGTTCTGGCTCTGTATTAATTGCTGTCAAGGTGTAATTCATTTATTCTATGCGATATCAGGTTCATTCTGCGTGCATACGGTAAAAATTGAATTTGCATAAAATAAATAGGTTTGCAAAACCTATTTAATGTAATCCTCATTCAATATGTAATATTAATAAAATTAATCTTGAATATTGAAACAAACCACATAATTCAATTTTATACATACCTAAAATGTAAAACAGTTGTTAATATTCCAAAAAACAAAATTAAAACAAAGTTATCTAACTCAATTCGAGTTGAAAAACATCTACACGGAAAATTTACGATAATCTGGTCTTTAAAATAAATTTAGAAACACCAGCGACATCTATTATATAGTAGAGTAGTGATAGCGTTGTAACCAATTTAGAATGATCAATTCAAAGTTATTCAATTATGGTTTTCTTAAATCCATTTTATTTTTAATAATATTTTATTTGAATTAAAAATTATAAATTTAGTTTTTCGAATTATCACTAGAATAATAAAGGAGTCATATTAATTTATAATATAAAAGTTTTAGGGACAAATTCAAAAGTATTTAGTCCATGATAAAACTTTCATAAATTTCATAAATTTCTATATTTCTCAATTATTATAATTTATATTAAATATAATATTATAATAAAACTTTCAAAGAATATTGTAAAGATGTCAAAATAATTCATATTTTGCGTTATACAAACATTTGTCATGCTTGGCATAACTTAAAAATTATAGTTTATAAAATTTTCTTTGTACGCAACATTAAAACAATTTAATTTTTATATTATATACGTAAATAATAACTTGCTATTATATTCAAATTTATTTCAAATGACTGCCATATATTCAAGTCTAATCAATAATCAGAATGAAATTTTGGTAAGAGAAAATCATAATAAATTAAAATATCGCTACATCAACTTTAATAAAAATGGTAATCAGACCGTATTATATGTATGTAGAAAAATAAAATACTTATACCGTGAAACTTAATTTTTTGTAATAATTTCTAAAAATCATTGGCAATAATAATTATGATTTGAAAAAAAAAAAACTAAAATATAATAAAACTTTGTAGTATTTTCGAAAATTTATAAAATTAAAATTAATAGAATACCGTAAATTTCTCCATATTTTTTTTTTTTTTTTTTTTTTATCCTTTTTCAAACTCCAGTTGAGGAGCATAGGGCTTCGATTAAACCTCTCCATCTCTCTCTATTTTGGGCGATAGATCTTATTTGTGCCCAAGTTTTCCCCGCTGCTGTTATTTCTTTATCTATCGTTCTACGCCACGTGTTCTTAGGCCTATCGATGCTTCGCCTACCCTGGGGATTCCATTCCAATGCTTGTTTGGCTATGGACTGCTCTGGCCTCCTCAATATGTGGCCTATCCATCTATATTTCTTTTTTCTGACTTCTATTTCTATCGGGTTCTGCTTGCACAGGTCCCATAGGTCACTATTTCTAATTCTATTGGGCCAGAATATTCGACAGATGATGCGGAGGCACTTATTTGTGAAAACCTGCATTTTATTTATGTCTTTCTTGTTAGTGAGCCAGGTTTCACTGCCGTATAGCATTACTGACTTGACGCAAGCGTTGAAGATCCTCAGTTTAACATTCCTAGAAAGTTGCGTGGACTTCCAGATCTTCCATAGTCTAGCAAATGCCGCCCTAGCTTTCTTGAGCTTGTCTTCAATGTCAGCGCCTGCCCCGCCATCTGAACTTATAATGCTCCCCAGGTATGTCACGGAATTCACATCTTCTATTATTTCGCCATCAATTTCAAATTCTTGATGATTTGTTGTATTTATTCTGATGGTCTTTGTTTTCCGCGTGTTTATGTGTAGACCAACTTCCATTGCGCACTCTTTCAGTTTGTTTAGTTTTTGCTTCATGTTTTCGTATGTGTGTGCAAGTAGGCATACATCATCCGCATACTCCAAATCATCCAGGGTGTTGAAGATGTTCCAGCCGATTCCATTTCTTATAACATTCGTTTTCCTCATGATTTCGTCTATCACTATATTGAAGAGGACTGGCGACAGGGGACAGCCTTGCCTAACTCCCCTCGTTGTTGTTATTGGTTCACTTAGCCTTCCCTTGTGGAGGATCTGGGCCTCTGCGTTTTCATACATTGCTTTGATAACTTTGATTATCTTGTTAGGGATTCCCCTCAGCTCCAGAGCTCTCCATATGGCGCTTCTATTTATGGCGTCGAAAGCTGTCTTGAAGTCCACGAATGCCATATAGAGTGGCGAGTTGAATTCTTTAGATTGTTCCACAATTATTCTTATTGTGTTAATGTGCTCAGTACAACTTCTTCCTTCTCTGAAGCCTGCCTGTTCTTTTCTTAGTCGTTTTTCTATGTGATCCTTAATTCTTGAGTGTAGGATGATGGCGAGTATCTTAATAACGGCATTGAGTAGTGTAATGCCTCTCCAGTTGCTACAGTTGGTCAGATCACCCTTTTTCGGAAGCTTCACAATGATGCCTCTCTTCCATTCTTTACATATGTTTTCAGTTTCCCAAATTCTCCCTATTATGGGCTGTAGTGCTCTAGCACATTGTAAGGGGTCTGCTTTCATTAATTCAGCTCTTATGCCATCAGTTCCTTCAGCCCTATTGTTCTTCAGTTGGGCTATGGCCTCACAAATTTCTCTGGATGAGGGTGGACTAGTGTTTATATTGCAGCGTTCTTCATTTCGGCTTGCCCAGATTTCTGGCTGGAATTCCGGAAGTTGTGTGTTGGATGCTTCATTGAAGTATTCGACCCATCTTTCAATTTGTTTTTGCGTTTCAGTTAATATGTTACCATTTTTGTCCCTGATAGGATGTTCTTTATTGAGACCCCTATTCGAAAGTAACCTTATTTTCTTATATAATTGTTTGGTGTCATGTTGTTCAGCTGC
The DNA here is from genome assembly GCF_029603195.1 of Condylostylus longicornis. NCBI lineage: Eukaryota > Metazoa > Arthropoda > Insecta > Diptera > Dolichopodidae > Condylostylus > Condylostylus longicornis. Next base: position 6,210,022 of record NW_026578000.1, read on the forward strand.
GACTTGCGCTTCTGCAGCGATATTATTGTGGTATCTTCTTTTATCATTTCTGGCTGCTCTTTTGACTTCCTTACAGATCGTTTTATGTTGTTCTCGTACCGCATTGTTGTTTGTGTCTGTTAGAAGTTTCCTTCTCAAAGTTCTTCTCTTATTAATTAATTCCCACGTATCATCGGATATCCACCACTTTCTTTCTGGATTTATAGTCCCAATAACTTCTTCACCAGCTCTTCTATATATTCTTTGGATACCTTCTTCTGTTATTGGACTCTCTGTGACGATAAGATCTTCTATCTTCTGTGACAACTCAAACCTCTTTGCTTCTGATTTTAATTCTTTGGTGTTAAGGCATTTCCTCTTTCTGGTTGAGTTTCTTGCTAGGGCCGATAGTTTGAGTCTCACTTCACAGGTAAGTAACATGTGATCCGTTTGGGCATCCGCTCCTCTCATTGTCCTGACATCCATTAGCGAGGATCTCCATTTTTTGCTAATGCATATATGATCTATTTGGTTCTTTGTTGTGCCATCTGGGGATGTCCAAGTGTATTTGTGGATGTTTTTGTGTGGGAATAGTGTGCCGCCAATTACTAGATTGTGTTCTCTGCAGAAGTCTCTTAGTCTTTCACCATTGTTATTCAACACACCAAGCCCATATGTTCCTGTGGCCGTACATTCATCATCTGGGTCCCTTTGCCCAACTTTAGCGTTGAAGTCGCCCATAAGTATCAGAATGTCCGTGCGCGGTACTTTATATATTGCTGCTGTCAACTGCTCATATAGCTCATTTTTCTCGCTTTCGTCAGCTATTTCTGTTGGTGCATAGCATTGAATGATTGAAACCTTTCTGATTCTCGAGCTTAGTCTGAGGGTGATGAGTCTGTTAGATATGGGTTCCCAGCTTATTACACTTTTTGACATTTGTTTACTTATTATGAACCCTACGCCATATTCACCTCTACTGTTTCCCGAGTATATGAATTGGTTACCTTCGTTTGTCATAATTTCTCCATTTTCTTTCCATCTTATTTCAGATAGCCCAAGAATGCTGATCTTATACCTCTTCATTTCATTTTCTACTTGTGCTAGTTTTGAGGCCTCTCTTAAAGTTCTAACATTCCATTGTCCTATTCTTGTCCTTATGCGTGTGCCAAAGTTCGTTCCCGTTATTTCATTGCTTCTCCGAGGCTGAATCTCAGTTTCTTGAATCGTATTTTTATTCACTAAGCAGATGATTAGTCTGTTGTAGTATATTCTACACGGTTGTATATAGCCACCTATCGTCTTGTAGAAGAGACGCGTCATGTACATCCTCCATATTTTACTGAGAATTTAAAAATTTTACTGACTTTAAATGGCGACTCAAATTTACTATACAAAGTCGAACAGTCTAAGAGATTAAACCAAAAATCACGTCAAACCAAAATCCATCGATGAAACACTTTAGGCTAAGGTCAATATCAACAACTCACAATAATATTCAACTTTATATTAAACATAAACAGAACATTATAATAACACTATTAAGGTGCTCTTACAAAATCGGGAACGAAAATGCCTTTTTCCATAGGCTGCCGAAATGTTACATGAAAACATGTTGGGCTGAATCAAATAAAGCAACGACAGCCGGAATATTGGGATCTAATGACAGAAGTAAGGTAGACAAATCTGTTTATTTGTCTGCCTCAGAATAAGATCGTTGAACTTTTGGGATCTATTAGGAAAACTCTCAAGTTGGTGATTGGCCTCTGCACTAGACGTTGCAGACTGAACATATGGTGGCATTCTCCATTTGTGAATTGTGGAATGTGGCCTTTGGACGAATCCGCAATTACGTGAGGATTATATGTTGGTCTAGCTGTCGCTTTAAAAACGATTCGAGTTTACAATAAGTCTTTATAGCTGCAGTGACTTGGTCTCAGCCAGGACCTCAAATTATAAATATAATTATAAAATTAAGGTTACCGATCAAATTATAAAGTTAAGGTTACCTAATTTAACTATTTCGATAATATGATTACAATTAGAAGAAGTTCACCGGAACGGCTCATTCAATTTCGTATTTAGAAAGCATCAAAGATAGCATCTTAAAAAGCATCAGATGGCAATTTTACACATAGAATTTGTTGCATGTATGCAATTGTAAAGAAGACATGCTTCCTATTTTGGAACCAGCGAAGAATTTCTTATATAGTCTAAGATTTTAAAAGCCAAAAATTTAAAAAAATTGGGAAATAGAAGTAAAGTTTGATAAGAATAGAAAAGGAGACTAAATTAGGTTAAAGTGATGAACTTACCAGAGACAACTCAGACTAGAAAGAAGGCAATGCTGTGCGACATGGAGTGAGTAAGCAGTAAACAGTAATAATAACAGTGATGTTTGTCAGATTCATTCTTTTATTCTAAATGTTATTCTGAGGTAAGTAATTTCTAAATCTGCTTTAAAATTTCCATTATTCTTTTTTTTAAAACCTCCTATAGAATTCTCCAAGAGTTAAAAATTTAATTCTATAAGTACATTTTTGAATTTCCATGTTATACTTTTTTTTTATTGTATTCTTTTATTAGTTTACAAAAGTCATAAATTCTTACATTTTCAGCAACATATTGCCATTTACATTTCTAAATGTATCTACCTATTATATGTAAGTATAATTATAATAAAAATCTTTAGTAGAGTCAACATTATTATCATTACAAAAATCATAATTTACATTACCTTTAAAAGCATTGTAAAATATCTTTGCTTACGTTGTATACGTTATGTGTATATCAGCAGTATATGCTTACAAACATCAAATATAAACTACGTATACATTCGCATATGAAATACAAGGTTTTTCAATCGGGGTGTTCGATCAGTTATGAATTGAAGTGCAGGAAAGTATGGTTTAGAATGACAAAATCATCAAAAGGTATACCCCTCAAAATTCAACATTAACAAATTTATGATAGCTTCCGCAGGAGTGTGCAATGAAATAAATTCCATTTTGCATCCAGCAAAACTAATTGTTAAGTGTTGTCCATGGTAAAGCAAAATCAATTGTCCGTATTACTTTAATAGCGAAGAAAGAAAATACTGCTCTCAACCATAAGAAGCACAACAAAATCGTGTGGCCGCAACCAGTATCTGATTTCAACAAGACGGCATTTCATGTTATATAGCCAATAAAATAACCAATCGATTATGTTCCGATCTTCTTCTTACAATTGACCGCATCAAGATGTTGTGACTTAATGACACTAAAACATTTTTTAGTTAATTTGAAATTGTTAGTCTATTCAAATAAGCTAGACACTATGACCACTTTAAAAATGATAATTGAACACTACACTCTTAATCATTAAGATTCCAATCTTATTATTGCGAAAAGAGGTCAAGAATTGAGTTCATTGAAGTTACTCCATCAAAATTTTAAGGAAGGCCATATCTGAATGGTATTCCATTCCGCACAGGAATATCTTGAATTTCTCCTGTGCCTCAATTTGCACTGCATTTTATTTCAACAAAAATTCGGACCTTCTTATAGAACAACCCTTTAGGTGGTATCAGTTATAAATCCAGTTCAGAAAAGAAATAATAAATTTAAGCAGAAGCATTTTAATATCAACAAACATCGTTCATATTATTAACAGTTATGACGCGCGATTCCATATGCCTCGCAACTTCAATTCAAAAACCATCCATCATAGAGAAAATTCATTTTTGTTCAAAAAAAATTTTTTTTTTTTTATAATATCATTATCATATTTTTTCCTTTACTTAAAATCTTTATAGACTCGGTTCCGCTTAATGAATGCAATAATAACAATAATAATAATAAAACAGGTGAATTAACCAATCTTTATGCATAATGTAAGTATGTACAGGTATTACAAAGTGTATATATAAGTAAGTATATTCTATGTATGTATGTAATCAGGGATTGTATACCGAATGAATTAATATTTGATATTATAAATTCATAATCTAACTAAAGGCTTAAACCATTATGTATAACAGAATGAAATAAAGAAATGGGGAATATACCAGGTGTTAGATATGAAATTATGAAAATATCATAGGTTTAATTCACTTTATTGCATATTCAATTTGATTTTTCCTATTTTCTTCTCTTTATATAAAATACAAATTTAATATTTTAAAAGATTATAAAAGAGATTTGTAATACAAAGTAAATGCATAACCAAGTGAAATAATATAATAAAAGCAACGCAACGCGACTGACTACACAATATTAAAGAATGATGATAATGACAATTGTGAACGATAGACACATTAATTAGAGTATATTAGCTATTATAATAATTTACACACAAACGTAATACATATTACTTACATTAAAATCATAAATTGTAAGTTGTTGTACAAATGTTACTTGACTTACTTTGAAGAAGGCATATGATTACAATTTATAAGAACCGGAAATTTTGAGATCCACCTTCATTTTAAATAATTCATAAAATAATTTCACTATAAATACGCAAGAATTCCAAGCTTTTAGATAAGTTATGACAATTATAGGCCATTAATTTAACATTGCTTGTTATGAATTATCCATATCACAGTTAAAGTGGCGAAACTATAATTTAAATTTACAATTTAAAAATGCGTAGAACGCTTTGACGTAGTTGATTCAACCAAATTCATGCAAGTTTAATAAAAGAAACACACTGGTATGGCAATGAAATTATCAAACCCACAACTTTTTTGCAAATCAGATACTTACTGCCTATGTGGTCCATCTAAAAAGAATAGTCGGAAAGTATGGTCTATCGCAAAAAATTGCAGTTGTGGTATCATTACAATTCTCGATATTTTCGGTGCACAATATACTGATATATGTTTGGAAAAAAAAATTTTCAGACTTATACACATATAGTCACAAAAACCGCCCCTTATAAGTAACATAAAAAATATATTATTTCCGAGGCTCATTTAAGTCATCAGAATGTTTCATTGGGCATGAATTTAATTCTTCGCGACCAATGTTTAGATATAGTTGAGTAATATTCCTATTTGTAACAAATTTTATTATGTTAAAATTTAATATTGCAATGCTCTCCATAAAATTAATTCATTCCATTCTATTCTAAAGCCTAATTAAAATTTCAAGTTTTATATTGTGTAGCAGTACCGTGATTTTAGTTCTATTGAATACTGTTTCTATAATTTTATTGCATTACTACTACATTTTTGAATTATTACCTAATTGTATGTTTTAATCATGAAATTGGGAGAAATCTGGCGGTACCACAACGGGCTTAGATGGCCTTAGTGTACTCTTCGCGAGGCGGTACAACCCTACCTAACTACTTACAGCATTTGAAAGTTGAAAGAATTTTAAAGATTATTTTTTCACAGTATACCAATTACAATATTACATTTATGTTCATATAGAGTATTTCCTAAAACAAGAATCAATTATTCTATTCAATATTTTTAAATAAATTCAAATATGAAAACTATGAAAAACCCTAAAAAATAATCGATTGCAACGCACTATTATAAGAAATAATCTTAATCACAAATTTTAAATAACAAACAAGGAACAAGAAAAAAATATACCTGATGTAAACACTTCCTTAACTTGTTCCAAGCATTATACTAGTGTACATTATAGTGTTTCCGTTTTGATAAAAGCAAAAGTTCTTTGACTTATTTATTCTTTATAATTTTCTTTCTCTGCATGTACTTACTACTCGTGTCATTCTTACTCTTTACCTCTCTCGTTTTTATCTTTTTACTCTTACAATATTCTGGTTGGTTGTATTTTATAAAATTATTGTGAAATTATTAAAGATAGTCAAATAAACTTTATTCTAGATGTCATGTACTTGGAAATAAAGTAAGTTTTGTTAATGCAGGTGAGTATTAAAGCGAAATTACTTAAGAAACAAAAAAAAAATTTAAAAACAAGAAAAAATAAAACATTTTAAAGTAAAAATCATTAAAAATAAGCGAAAGAAATAAAGACTTAGAAAAGATTCATCGGAGCAGAAAATAATTAATTTCTTATTTTTTTTTTTAATTTGTACATACTTTCATACATTCATACATAATTTCATGTTATTTGTGTAAAATTTTATGTAAAAATAGTTGAAAAAAAAAAATTTTTAATTTTGTTTAAGAAGAAAGATTGTATGTAATTTTTTTTTTGTTTTGTGAAAAAAAACAAGCGGAAAAATCATTATTTTGACTTCTTCCTTCCATTAACTATTCCATCAAGATTTTCTCTTTTCTTCTTTTTTCTTTAGATAGATACGCTTTCTTTCGCGATTATTGCGAAAAAGAAAAATTAATGAACGAACAGCAGTGAGAATAAGAGCCAAATTAAAAAAAAAACAACAAAATAAAAAAATGTCAAATCAAAAGTTTTGTACAAATTTTGTGTTTTTTCTTCAAACTAAAAAATAAGAAACCTTTTTAAACACAGAATTTCGACTAAAGTTTAATGAGGTTATCAAAGAAACATGGAGAAAAAATTAGACTATAATTATTTTCTATGAAAATATGAACATTTTACTGGTACACAAAAAATAAATTCTAATATTTAACAAGAGAATTCCGGTTAAAAAGGAGGCAAAATCAAAATTAATAATTTTTGAGGAAATGTCAAATTAAATAGAAATTAATTCAAATAATTTTATGAATTGTAATTATAATGCACATTATTGCTTAACTATTTTAAAGTAATCAGAGAGAAATTTGAAAACAAAAAATAAGATTTGGACAACTTAGTCAACTATATTGAAAAACAACTTGAGAACATTGCTTACGCAAAAAATTTTCTTACACCGTCAACTCTATAAAAACCATACAACCCAATGCACACGAGTACTGGTATAAATCGAATCATTAATCTTTTAAAACCTGAACACAGGTAATTTAATTCCAAAACTTATTTAACTTGTTCCATTTCAAAGTCGATTTCTATCAGACTATCATTTCGTTCGTCATACTACTTTAGCGATAATTCAAGTCCAACTTACCTAAAATATGGGAATCCCAATACAAAATTCCAAAATTCATATTTAAATTTGATTCAGAGCTATTGAACACTTTTTAAACTTATAAATTGTGTGTAAAATTTCAAAATTTATGACTTAAACTTAAATATTTGATATTACCTGTTTTGAAAATACTTTCAACCTTAAAAAAATTTTATGAAAATTCATTAACCTTTTTCCTTTCATAAAAGAACTTAAAAAAAATTTTTTGAATAATTGCAAATTCTTTATCAAATATGTTTAAAGTTAAAGAATTCTTTGTTTAAAACCCGCTATGAGTTGATCATAGTAGCATATTGAAGTTCTTTTATTTTTAAAAATTCAAACTTGTACCATCTACTCCTCATATTCATTTAACAATACCAAATTAATTTAATGATAATCTTGTCTTAAAATAATCTAAGCACAAGAAACGCATATATCTTAATAATTAATATGTTACTTTTACTTTGCGTAAATAAATTGAAGATATTTATTTGCTAGAGGTGTCCAAAAATCAACCAACCATGTTTCCGGTGTCTTCATAAAAATGGAGAAAAAAAATAGTAAAATAAAAGTTTATAAATGGCAAATCTTACAATATATGGCAAACTAATATACTTGTAAGAACACTAACAAACCAATGCAAATAAGAGATGTAAGAAGTAAATTTCTCCATAATGTATAATTTGTATAATAGATTAGGGATTTAAATTCAAATATAAGTGTTCTATCCCTTCTAAAATAGTCTTGAACTCTATGCTAAATTAGTTCCTTTGCTAATAAGCATTATTGCCGTATACGTCATTTGTTCTTCAAAAATGACGTCATAACAGGTGTTGTGGTCTATGGATACTATCATTATATGATAATCAATGGTTTTTTTTTTTTGGAAAATAAGAGAAGTAACGATCGACTTTAATTCATCTCCAAGATGAAACACTAATTAAGCTTTCAAGGACTGTACAATTTTACACCATCTCTTACTGAAAACACTATAATACAGATACAACTCTTTCTCAAATTTTATTTTAAAAATATACAATAAAACCTAATTTGATTGGTAGTTGAGAGTTTTCCTCATCGCCGCAAATTACAATACCCTACTTATCTCATATAGTACTTATTCTTTATTTTCTTTCATCTTAGCTGCTTAAGGTGCAAAATTATATGTTAATCAGGTGTCGAAAAATAAAAAAAAGATTTTAGTTAAATTTCAAAAATAAAGTAAAACATAAACCAAACAAATTATTATACAAGCAAAGGCATTTATTTTTTCTACAACAAAGAAATTTAAATTCATTATATTGAATAAATTTAAATCTACAAGCATAAAAACTCTCTGGATTCGCTCTATATAGATAAAAGCTTTTAACATTTTATAATTCACAACTACAAATTATAATATTAACTTGGAAGATTTTATAATATAGGATTGAAAAAGATTTGCTTCGAGAGATAGACGATTACAGTATGTTCTCATCGTAATTGTTTTATGTAAAGTAAATCTTTTCGAGATATTTTTATCTAAGCTGAAAGATCATCTACATGTTATACTTAAATAGGTAAAATGCAAATTAATATATTAGAAGAAGGTGTTTTGCATAATGTCTAAAATGTTGGTGTTTCATGTAACAAAAAAAAAGAACTAGAAAAAAACCATTTTTATTTAAATTTTTAAACTATATTTTACGAGTATATATAAATCTTGCATTTCAACTTACATACTGTATATGAAATATGCTAAATAGAATTGGAACGCTAGAATTGGGATAGTGGATTCCATTTTAAGGCCCTCTTTGCAACCAATTCACTCCCATTTACACCTCCTGATCAAGACGCCCATATCCATTTGCCCAGTTTTTCTGAAAAGGTCCTCATTGGAAATACTGTTGAGCCACAAAATACCAAGGATCTTCCTCTGGCATCGATTTACGAAGGTGCGTAGTCTAGAAGTGAGTGCAACGGTTCCTTTCCATGTTGTACACCTATATAGCAACACAGACCTTATGGTCGAGTTAAACAGTTTCAGCTTAGTACCAAGGCTTATATTGTTAATTCTCCACACATTGGACATCATATCAAAAGTGATTTTGGCCTAATTGATCCTGGTTGTTACATGCTCATCCCGACCAACTCTGCGGTGAATCCGCTGGAGCACGCCGAAAGAAACACCTTCGCATGACGGCACTCTTTCGTGTCCCGCCAGTGACGGGCGCATTCCGCCGCGAGCAGGCAGGCAAGCCTGGCACCCACGGCGGAAGAAGGCAGACCGCAGAAAGCAGCGGCTGTCAAAGTCAGCCCCAGATCCTCTGCACAAAGTCAGCCCCAGATCCTCTCAGCGCCAGCCCATCGGCAGTTTCGTTGCCCGCATGACCATTATGGCCCGGCACCCAAATGAGCGTGACTCTGTTCTCCGATGCCAATTCCATAAACGCCAGCAGTGCAGCAGAACGAACGAAGCGCCAGCAGTGCAGCCCTGCTGTCCGAGAACCCATAAATGGTGCGGTTTCTATACCCCCTTTCTATTGCATGTATTTCGGGCTGGAACACCGTGCAATAATGGTCAAGGGTTGCATATACACGCGTGTCCGGGCGGACACCGTATACACCCGAACCCACACCTGACTCCGTTTTGGACCCGTCCGCATACCACACGCTCGAACCCGACTCAAGTACTGGGCCACCCTGATCCCACGTCCATCGATCGGGAAACAGAACCCTGTATTTGTGGTCGAAATTGTACCGCGGCAGACAGGTATCCGACATGGTTATTCTTAGAATCGGATCGCTCTCAATGAAATCTCTGTGAGTCTTGTGGGCCAACTTTAGCCCTGCCATATCCTCGCCAGAGAGAAGTCGGTAAGTCACTAGCCGAGCTTCCCTTAATATATGGTGGTGCAGTGGCGGCAACGCGATCATCACCTCCAATGCAACGGTCGATCCCAGGCAGGCCAGCCTCTGTAGCTTTTCCAGCTTGGCCCGCACACCCGCCTGCTGAGCCTTACGGCACCATACAATCGACGCATAGGTGACTATGGGCCTAGCAGGGGCCGTATATAGCCACAGTGCTATCCTGAGACTGATTCCCCAGGTCCTCCCGATGAAGCTCCTACACGTCCACAAGGCCGCTGTAGCCCTCTCGATAACTCTACCTATATGTGTATTCTAGGAGAGACGATCATACAGGGTTACCCCCAGATACTTCACCTCCCTAGAGTAACTAATACGTTCACCAAACAGAATTGGGCTCGCTAATCTGTCCCTGCTTCTGCGTCTGGTGAAGGCAACCAAAGTGCTCTTGCTTGGATTTATATTTAACCCAACGCCTTCGCACCACCTCTCCACAACACGTAAATTTTTGCTGTAGAAGATCAGAAATAGTGCTCTCAAATTTTCCCCGTACGACGAAGGCAACGTCAGCGTATTCCTAGACACGTGCCCCGCAGCTCCTGAGAGCTGCGATTAGATCATCCATTACAATGGACCACAGGAGGGGCGAAAGAACCCCGCCCTGCGGACATCCTTTTGCAACGGAGATGAAGAGTATCTCGTCAGCTATGGTGGACTTAATAATCCTATCGTCGCATCAATCCCTCGTTTGTGCAACGACTCACAGATGACAGATATGGGGTGTTTTCAAAAGCTACCTCTATATCAAGGAAGCAGCCAACTGCAACCTCCCGCACCTCCAGTGAGTTTTCGAGGACCCCCACCAGACTCTGCAGAGCGAGTACAGTATACCTTCCCGACTAATAGGCGTATAAATCTATCAATCACTTTTTCCATTGCTTTCAATAGAAAAGAATTAAGGCTGATTGGACGGAAAGACCTTGGGTGGCTGCTTGGTCGCTTACCCGCCTTAGGAATATACGTCACTTTAGCCACCCTCCATTCCTGAAGGATTTAACCCCACGCATAACTGGCACGAAAAATTTCCAACAGTGCTCTGGCGAAATGTTGGAAACCCCTCTGCAAAAATGCCGTTCCATTAGGCCCAACCCGCTAGCATACCTTTTGGAAAGCACCCTGTGAAGACGCGCACTGCTGGAGAGTTCATCAATGCCCTTGCAGAACGCCCTCCACGAAATTCTCTTCGCTTTCCTAATTTCTTTATTGTATTTCGTAAGTTTTTATATGCCTTGGCCTTATTGAATAGCTTTCTGGTCTTTAGTCTAAGCCTTGAAAGCTCTTCATTCCACCAGTACCCATGGTAGGCACTGGTAATAGTCGCCGTCAGAGCCTCGCTGGCCAGTTCGATATCCATCACCGTTCTGACAGAAGCAGGAATGGATGAAATCCCATCCATAAGGAGCATTTCGAATTGACTCCAATCTGTGGATTGGGGTACCCGATACATTTATTCTGCCAGGCCTCCGGAGACCATGATATCAAACCTAATCTTCCTATGATCGAACATGGATGTCTCATTTGAGACATGTCATCCACTAACCCAACTGTCGATAAACTCAGTGCAAAGGCCTATTTCCCTCATTCATAACCATTAATATATTGCTATATACAAATTCAAGTAGGTACTCACCTCTTTTGTTTATATTACTGTTTCCCCAGACGGTGTGGTGGGCATTGGCATCACTTTCTATTATTCTTCCTTCCACAAAAGTCCACTCGATCTTTCAGTTGTTCGTCTGGTTGGGCACAGTCTCCCGGGAGGTAGGATAAGCACACAATGAACTCTGTCCAACCCCCGGAAGATTTCACCTTCACCAACGCAGCTGCCTGATCCTTAGAACAGTAATTTGGAATGGGAAAATACGTTAGCCTTTTACTAAACAAAATGCAAGCCCTAGGGCTGCCCCCAATTGTATTATCATACAATAGCTCACCTGTTAGGCCCTTAACCTGATCCTTTACTATGTAAGGCTCTTGGATAAGGGCGATATCGAGGTGATTCTTGATAAATCTATGAGCTTGGATATCAGTAGATTTATTTGGATGCACCTCACAGCCATATCATTTCCTCCGGCTCTTGTCTATGGGCTTTGGCCCTTTAGATAACGACTTTACATGAGCCTTGCTTCCCATTGCAGCCTTTTTACGCATCTTAGTGGGCGCCTGCCCTGGCACAGCCTCTTTTACCGTCCAAGGTGCCAGACTAGCTCCTCCAACAGCAAATACCGAAGCAGTACCGGGCTCCCCAATGGGCTTGGGCCCTTTTGGTTCACCCGGGACGCTTGTATCCGGCAAGCTGGTGGACGGTCCTTCCGCCTCCGCTGTTTTCGGAGCGATTTCTGACTTTCCAATGAGTTTTGGCTTTTTTGGTTGGCCTGAAGTGCTCGTCGTTGTCGCGGTGGGCGTTGGTTTTTTATTTTGTCCTGCCCTGTCGCCAGCACCTTGAGAGGATTTTCTTCCTTTAACTCGAAAGGTACCACGGAATAAGTTCAGGAAAAATCGGAACTCCGCTTTTCGTAGATCTTCCAATCCGGAATCATCTACGGAAAAGGTGATGGAGCAGCCCCCGTCCTTTTCCTTATCCATCCTCAGCACTCTTCAGGAACTCATCTTGAGGCTGGGATTTTGCTTCCCTACGCTACTTAGAAATTTGTCCCTGGAGAGACTGACGGTTGTCTCGTCCTTTGGCACGTAGGTGACGCAGACATGCTGTTTGGGCATGTCGTCGCCATCCAGTACCACGCCGTTGCAACCGTCCCAAGGCTTTATCTTCCTGCAGGCACTGGTTATCCACTTCCTGGTATTTTGATTGTTGCATGTTACGAATATCCATCCATCCCTTTGCACGCTGCAGTGAATTGTGGATGAGAATCCACAACTTTATCCATTCCATCTATGATGGCTACTTTGATTTTCTCCATCTGGACTTCGGATAGCCTTCCCTCTGGATGCAGTTTGTGAGTGATGGCCACCTTGACCTTTGCTACTGCATCCCGATAAGAAGTCATTTTCGGGTTTTGTTGAGGAATGTTCCCAGGGACCTTTCTCTCAATATTGCGCTTCATCGACCTCTTTTTTGAAGGCCCTGCATCAGGGGTGTTGCTTTCTGACATTTCCCTCTTCTGGGGATGGTCGGCCACAACACCCAATCCGCAAGCCCTCAGCTTTTCTAGCCTTTCCTTCTCATATGTGCGAGCTTCCTCTGGGGACATGCCATCCCTGATATAAGCCGCGATAGCCCTGATACGCCGCTTGCATGCACCAAAAAAATATTGTTTTTTCCCCTGATGTCCAACCTTTTCAGGTCCTCCTCATATCCTCCTCATTATCCTTTGTTGGATAATAGGTCCAAAAGGATCCTGATTATCCATCTCCATCGGAGACGCCGCCTTTTCCTCTACTGGCGTGAGAAGGAGCTCCTCCTCTGCGTCAGTCGAGAGAAGATCTGGTTCCGCAAACCCTTGAGCACTAACTGTGTTTGTATAAATGTTGTCCTTAGTATTATTGTTGTTTTTGTAATTGTCACTGTTGCTATTGTTGTTGTTGTTCTTGTTGTTGTTGTCGTTGTTGTTGTTGTTGTTGTTGTTGTTGTTGTTGTTGTTGTTGTTGTTGTTGTTGTTGTTGTTGTTGTTGTTGTTGTTGTTGTTGTTGTTGTTGTTGTCGTTGTTGTTGTTGTTGTTGTTGTTGTTGTTGTTGTTGTTGTTGTTGTTGTTGTTGTTGTTGTTGTTGTTGTTGTTGTTGTTGTTGTTGTTGTTGTTGTTGTTGGTGTTGTTGTTGTTGTTGTTGTTGTTCTGGTTGTTACAGTTGTTGTATTTGTTACAGTTGTTGTTCTTGTTGTTGCTGTTGTTGTTGTTATTGTTTACGTTCTCTATTTTGTTGTTTATCTCTCATAAACTGGAGAGCGCCTGCCTACAAAACTCAATAAACCTCTCGCCGTTATCATTGCAAGCCCCGAGCCCATGTTTTGCTATCACATGCCTCAACGAGTCATCACCACAACCCACCTTGGCGTTCAGATCTCCCATTACGATTATAATGTCACTCCTAAGAGTACCATTATAAACAGTAGCCAACAAATCATAGAATTCGCCCTTCTTGTCCTGCGCAGAGTTTTCAGTTGGTGCATAAAAGAAAATTGTCTTAATTTTTCTTATCCTGCTCTGGAAACATGCTGTGATAATTCTGTCAGGCCCAGGTCGCGAATCGCGATGATATAATGCTTTGTCGAGCGTGCGGAGTAAAGAGAAGGCTAACTCCTGACTCGTGCGTTGATCCCATCTCTTTACCAGAGTAGAGCAGTACAATATTACCGGTAAGTGATCTGTGTTCTCCGCTTCCTAACCATCTAATCTCGCTAAGCCATTAAATTTTTAAATTATAGCGTAGAAACTATTGTTCAATTTGTAAAAAACGATGGTTCTGGTTTCCCTGTGATACGTCACGCAGAAGTGTATTAACATTCCAAAATTCGTTACCGTATTTCCATTATATACTATCCGAGGCATTGTATTTGTTTCGTTAGCGAAATGAATTTCGGTAGGCGGGTCGCTGGCCTTCCGTACCTGGGTTGGAGAGTTGATGGCTTATCCAACCATATTCGCACCTGCAATTTTGGCCTACATGGATAAGGGGATATGCATACGCTTGACCAGGGGCTATCATGAGGAGGTAGCTTTTAACTTTACTGGTTCACATCAAATCACACACATCGCATTTCATAAATCACTTTCAAAATATCAAAGTGGATTTTATTTTTAAAACTGTTTGTCTATTTCTGTTTTTTAGAAAACTTAGAAACTTAGAACAGATACTTGGACAGGAACTCGATAGTTGCAACACTCGGTCAATGACCGGTCAGTGTCTACCCTAACGAACCCATCCCAGACCACCCAAACTAACTTCGACTAAATGCCCTTTGGAAAAAAAACATCTTTTTTCCAATTTTTCGATATAAGAACAGAATTGCAGGTTTAAAACTAGCACTTTTAAGTACCATTATTAATTTTGTCCTGTCTGAAAAGCATGAAAAAATGTATAAGGAAAAGTCACAATAAATTAAAATACATGGAATAACAATGCACCGCGATCTAAGAAGTGGATCTATTGTACCCCCTTCTAATCCAAACCGCTACCTCGAGACCTACCTGATATGATTTGAGTATCTTGCGTAATGTCTGATTTCTGGCTGTCCTTCTGGCAGTAACCCAGCGATTCTCTTCTTCTTTGAATCAAAGTTCCACATTCACCAAAAAAGTGTAATAAGGTCTCCTCCTCCTCCTCCTAGATTTCCTCATGGGATCTGCAAGTGTTCTCTCTTTCCAGGTCCAACTTTCTTATTTGATTCCTTATCTGTCAATATTCCGTTAGGAACATAAGCAAAAGTCACAATAGCAAACACTACATTTTCTCACTTTCTCACAAACAAAGGCTCTGATACCTTGACTTTACCCTTGCATATACAAGCAGAGGCGCTGTTGCATGTTTTGCATCGTTTTTAAAAAAAGTGAAGTAATTATATAATTTTGAAAACGTATCCCTTACATTCGCTCACTCGCACTTTTTTCTCACAAATTCATATTTCACATTTAATGCAATTGTAAGAAAATATTATAAAATTTGTTTTACACACACAGAAAAAGATAATATATTCTCAATAATATTTTTCAAACACTTTAATGCTGCGCAATATTAATTTTTTTTTATTTTCCAGGCAAAAAAAAAAACAAAGAATCGACTTCCATCATTCAAATCTGTAATAGGTATAGGTATATATGGCACACACTCATACATATTTTTCTTTCCACATAATCGCGTTTTATAGTTTTACACCTGACTTAAAAAAGTAATAAATGTATGTACGTACATATATGAAATACAATTTAAATCGACGTGGTCTATTCAAACGTACATAATTATCTCACCTGTTGTGATCCAATTGAATTAAACAAAAATATATGAAACTAAACAAACAAACAAACAAAAAATAGTAAATCTGTTTCAATAGCTGCTGTTATTGTTACTGTTGTTTTATTGCTGCTGCTACATTAAATAAAATTTCAACGCGGTTAAACATTTGAAGCAAAAAAAAAAAAACAGAAAAAAAAATAGTTTCGCTCCAGTTTTCAATTTTAAATTTTTTTCTCAATTTTTTTTCGTTTTTCATTTTTTTTTACACAAACTTTGTTTTTTTTCGTACGGCTTATTTTGCTTTTTACCTCATTGTTTATTGTGAAATCAATTATTATTGAAAAAAATTTTAGAATAAAATTTGTATTCCAATATCGTTTTCAATTACCAGTATCTACTCGAATCTACATATGTATATAGAACAGGTGAATCAAACATAGAAAAGGAATACAATTGTTGTTTTTTTTTTTTTTTAATTTAGGAAAATTTCAATTGAAAATAAATTATTGAATATTTTTGTGTAGGATTGTTGAAATTAAATCCTGATTCAAACCTGGTAAGGCTCAGAAAAAAAGAAAATGAAAAAATATTCCAATTCATTAAAAAAAAAAAAAACAATTGTGTTTTATAAATTAATTGAGAATTTTGGAGAAAAAAAGGATTTGTCAAAATGAAATTACCCTATATTAGAAATTGGGAAAATATTTGAAAATATATTGACAAAAAACTGACATTTAATTTAATCCCTTCTATTAAAAGGCAATTTGAAATTTTTGTTTTATTAAAGAGAGGTGAAAATTTTTTGTATCAAATAAAATCACAGCAATTAAATTGGTTTTCGATGAATTTTATTAGTTGTTCTTGTTTTAGCAAGAGCCTTTAATCTCTTAAATTAAATGTTAAAGCACATGTTAACCTAGCTTATTTTATTGTTATTTGTCATTAATAATTGAGAAGTCTGACCTTCTTTTTTTGCTTATAATTCGCCGAAAAATTCGCTGACGAGATTTGTAGATATTTGGGTTTGGAAATCATAAAAAAATATTACAGATATGATGTAACGAAACAAAATACTAGGTTGAACTCTTGGTTAGAATTGATATTCCTTTATTCTAAATCCCAATATAAGAAGCGTAATATATGTAGTATTCCGGTTGCTGGAAGTGTTTATCGGATTGGTAAAATGGTACTCTAATTTGGCACGCTCAGAAAATTTGCGGTGATATTTAAAATTTTTTTTGAATTTCCATCACTGATAATTTAATCACTGATAAAATAATTTAACAAAATGAATTCCAAATGTTACTTTGCCTCAAAGATTATATGCATTTTAATTCTTGCTTTTAATTCATTAAACTTTAAGTATAAAAATATCAAATAATAAAATTAAAGAACTTGGCAAGTATCCAGGTATATTTTTAAAGCGCAATTACTCAAATCCCATTATAAACAGGTAATTATTCTCTGATTATTGAAAGCAATTTCAATATACTATAAATGAAAACTTTTCAAATCGTATTTGAAACCTTTTAAAAATTAAATTTAGATTTTTCTTTAAAGAAAAAATAAAAAACAACACGCTGCTCCAATTTCTTTTTCATTTCATTTTAATTAGAATACAATAAACACAAAAGAAAAACAATAAACGAGAATCTTTAAAGTAAACCATGTACACAGGGGGATCACCATTATTATCTGACCTCATATATCAATATTTTATTTTTCTATTTCTATAACATAGCAGCAAAATGAAGAGTGAAGTGAAAATTAAAATTGATAGAATTTGTGAGTGAGAAAAAGAAAACGCTTTTCATAATTTCCTATTCACGTTTTTTATTTTTCAATTCTATTTTCTAATTATTTGAATTTTTATTATTTTGTTTTATTTTCGTTTTATTTATTCAAAAGGAAATGACTAATCCATCTTTTGGACTTAATGCTGAGAAAAATGACCAAAAATAGATTAAAATCAATTTTTGTTTTTTGCTTTTAATTTTACTGGTTCACATCAAATCACATACATACATCGCATTTCATAAATCGCTTTCAAAATATCAAAGTGGATTTTTTTTTAAGACTGTTTGTCTATTTCTGTTTTTTTCAATTTATAGATATTTAAAAAAGTTTACAAAAACAATATTTTTTAAGGTAGTCATTATGAGGATCATATAAAAGATCAGTAGCGTTAATATTGAATTAGGACAAGAAAAAGGAATTCGGTTTGGTCTTTGCCAAAACTGAAATGGCCGACTATTCATCATTAGATTCGATTCCATGATTAAAAATCTACATATGCATACATACTTAATGCAGTTCCTTCTTGGTCTTACCAAAAATTCAATTGGATATCAGACTAATAAAGCTTAATGATACAAAAATTCAGCAGGCAATTAAACAAATTATTTTAAGGAAGCTCTAGAAACTTAAAATATTTCCTTGCCTATTATTTCGATTGGAGTCCCTCGCTTCTACCCCACTCCAATTTATAACACTTTGAATTCAAGAAAATTATTGTTTTTAAATGGTAAGTACAAAGTTAAAAATATCACCGTGCTGACACGTCACTGTAAATTAGTAGTTATACATAAAAATGTAAACTAATAACTACCACCTGTAACTTACCTAATCTATAAATTAATGTAAAAATAACGTTGAATCACATTTAGAAAGACTAATATAATAATAAAAATGAAAAGCATAAAAATAATGGTAAAAAATTGAGAAAAAACATTAAAAGGGGAAATAATTAGCTATATATATTTTGCTGTGCAATGCAGGTGTGGTGATATTTTCATTACATAAATGTGTACAAGATAATGTAAAAATTTTTAGTAATTTTTTTGGTTTTCATTTTCATAATCCCATAAAATAATGTACAAGTTCAATAAAAACTTGAAATACTTTCAAAAATCTAGAAAAATTGTCCACAATCAGTCGGAATTTTCCAATAAATGAAAAATCTTACAACTTGGGATGGATCCTTAACTCAAGATTTGTGAACTATTGCTGTTGTTTCATGATTTTTTCAATTATTCCTCTAATTTCCGAAGATATATTATAAACAAATGCAAGAATAAATAAAATGATGACCTTTTTTACTAACAAATTTTTGGAAAGGATTTACGGCTATTGAAATTTGATGTTATTTCGAAAACTGCAGTAATGTGATGCGAGTCACACTCCCAAATTACCGTCCGCCTATCCAAGAATACGTTGATAATTTTGTTTTTTCGTATACATATCTCAAAGGATTGGAAAGAGAATCCCATGGAGAAAAATATTGGAAGGAATCTAAGCTTCAAAACCGTTTAAAGAACGACTTTATTTTAAAGATGCTTTTTCATATCACCTTTCAGACTACCAGTGTACCATTAGATATCTAAAAGACTTTGTCTTGCTTTGTTCGTTTGCTCTTTCATGAATGGTAGATGGAAGCTACATTTAATTTTACATTCATCTTTGAGGCACACGAAGACGTTTCAAACCTACCTTGGCTTGAAAATATTGGATTTAAGTTATTATAAACAGGAATAACTTAAGTTTGCTTTTTTTTCGCTTTCCAATCGTTGAGTACCAGAATTGATGTTCAAACCGTGAACCAGAATCTCAAAAAATTTAAAAAGTTGCAATTAGTATAGTAAGTGTTTTTTTAAAACACCTTGCACAAGTTTCTAATAATTATTAAAACACTTACATTATTTTCGAACTTGCTTGCTTAAAACAAGAACACATACTCATGTAAACTGTAAATAATGCACTGAATACCGCGATTTTATGCTCAGAAATACCTAAACAATTCGCAATATTCCCCATAAATTTGAATTTATATGCCAATATAACCATTCCCTATATGAAATGTGCATACATTTCTATCCATGTATAACATTGCTAAAATTCTATAGTACCTTAATCGTATATTTTAAGATTGTTATATTCAACAACTTAAAGTTCAGGTGAGAAAAAATATTTTTCTGATTTCGTTACTATTTTGTTATTTAGTTTTTGTTTTTTGATTACGTGTGCATGAAAATTTTCATTTTAATCTTTAATTCCGTCCGATTTTTTTGTCGGTTTGTTTTAGTTGTTGTTTTTTCTACAGTAAAAAGCGCAAATATAAATAACATCAATTCTATAAAAGTTCGAAGAATTTTAAATTCCATATATCAAATGTTTGTAAATAATAAAAAAATTTTCTATCTCAAATTGTTTTATATTTTTCCCGTTTGGTAATAGAAAATTTCGTATCATAAACAGTCAACTTTTTCGTAGATTTAATTTAAGATTTTTTCGAATATATTACTGTTCCTTATATAATTTGAGTATTACATAACTTTTACGAAACCTTAAAAAAATTGCCTAAATCGGATTAGTATACTGTAATCGAGTCTACCGTAGCCTGCTACAAAATCCTTTAAAAATAATTTTTCTCTCTAAATTTCGTTACAGGTCCAAGCATTCTTAAATGATGAATTGTTCTATTCAATGTTAGGCTATGAAAATTACACCAGCTACGAAGGTCAATTTATCTTATTTTATACATTTAAAACTATTAAGTGGACCATTAAGCGGACCACTGAATATCTGACACTGAATATTAGAGATTTACGATATATATATACATATATTTTTTTTTTCTCTACTAGGTGAAAAAATCTTGAAAGACGAAGAAGGACGGCTCTATCGGCCTTTTTCCTCCGACAGTGGGGGAGCGTGACTCCCACCCTAAAAAATCACCTAAATTCTTAGCGGATAAAACTGATCCTACAGACCAACTATTACCTCCGCGCTAACTTGATTTTTCCGTGCAGGAATTAAATACCTTCCATAAGGAAATTGGTATTTCGTGTTAAATCGAATGGTCTTGTTCGTTTACGTCTTTCTGTCATAACACCATTGTCTAGCAGCCGAGCTGCTTCCATATTTATTTGTAGCACAACTCCTAATTTCATCCACAACCAAAGGAATTCCTAAGTCCCTGTGGATATCACTGTTACGTATATACCATGGCGCATTTACCATGCCCCGTAGAACTTTATTCTGGGAGGTTTGAATTTTAGGTATTTTGCTGAGTTATGGATCGCTACGTTCGTTCCATTTACGTTAATTTGTGGTGAATTCACTATTTTCCGATTGGTGAAGTTTATGTGAACCGATTTTGCTTCATTCAACTTCACCCTCCAATCTCTAGTCCATCGTAGTGGCTATCGTAGCATTTTTTATTTGTAGCAAACTGCTGCTTCTATGCGCTATTAGGCAGATATCTCCAAAACAAAATAAGGTATACTCAGATCGGGATTCTTACGCTGCTTAGTTATTTATTTTATTCTATGTATTTTTTCTCTTTTAATAGATTCCTTTTTTAGAATTTGAACCCGAAAACTCTAGAAATATAACAAAATAACAAAGAATCAAAAATTTTGAAGTCAGCAATTGCAAAGGTTTAACTACAATAATAATGAATTAAAGAAAAAAAAGGGTTACAAAATAATAAAACTTTAAAAATAAAAAAAATAATTGTTTTGAAATTTCAAAATCACTAAAACTATATTTAAAGCATTTTACCTACGTTCATTGAACTTTAAAATATTAAAAATGTGCCGAAATAAAATTTATTCTTTTTGAGGTTACAAGGAATTAAATTACAAATTTCATATTTAATTCTTAATAATATTATAATTTTTATTTTTAAATGAAAATAAAATAGAAAAACATTAATGAACAAGGTTTTATTGACTTTATTATAACGAGCTATAAAATCAAAATGAGAATTAATTTCAATGATTTAAAGAGTAAATAATATAATTAATTAAAAAGTGTTTTTGTTCCAAAGAGTTACGGAAAAGTTGATAGGGGTATTATAGACTCCTTTCAAATACCGACAATGTAATTGATACCATGATTTCGTATAATATAATCCGAATTATATCCGAACACTTCCGAAATATTATGCGAAATACTCTGAATTTCTATTAGCTTTAAAATAATTAGCATTTTTTTTTTAAGGATTCTCTTCTTATTGACAATTATTGCCCATTACAAACAAACAATAGGTTATATAGTTGAAATCTCAATATATTTTTAAGAAGTGCTCTATTTGAAGACTGGCCTAAATATATACATACATGGTTTAGAATCTCTTATTGTTTATTCTAAGATTTCTTATTCTCATTTTGATATTAAAATCACACATACACAATTACTATCAAATCAGTTGCACTTCATTCGATCGTCACATACTTACATAACAAGATTATTTTTGAATAATTCCCAAATTATAATTTGTTCTCTGTATTGTACTTGCACAATGCCCTTAAGAAATATTCTTAATTTTATATATCATTTCCATAATTAACTTTATTTAATTGTGATAATAAAAAATTTTAAATATATGTAAATTAAATGAGAATTATGATAGACATGTCAAGTAACTCATTAGACTTAAATATTACAAGTTTTAGAATGAAGGGTGATTGTTATAGTGTTATACGCGTCATTGTAAGTTTTCAGATCAAAAGAGATGTATAATTTCTAATATTTCAATAGAAACATAAATAATCTTTTATGAAAATTACAATTATAATTATACGACCGGTTGAATATCCTTTCCACAATACAATAGATTAAAATCAAATAAATATTTTGAATTTTAAATTTAATGATTAATGTGTTATTTGTTTTTTTTTTTTAAATAAATTAACTATTTATAAAAATTTTTACATAACATTAACATTCATTAACGTTAATTTTACCATTTTTTATAGAAGCATTGAATTCTCAATTAGAAATTAAAATTTTAACATGAACTGATTATGATCGCAACAAAATCACTCAATAAACCAACAATTAAATACCAAAAAAAAACAAAAAATGGGAAATTATAATAATTACTATAAAAATCCTAATTTTGGTTTTGTGAATTTTCTCTTATTTTAATATTTTATTATTATCCAAAAAATTTAATCTAAAAACTAAACACAAAGTCAATATTAAATCTGATTTTTTTTTTTGAATATTTTTCAGCACTAGAACTTTTGTTTTTAAATAATAATTATAAAAGCATTGCAAATGTCATTAGAAGATTATTAACCCTTTTATGTATGTATGTAAAATAAAAGGTAAAAAAGAGAATTAAATAATATTTGGTGAGTAATAAGTTACTTCAGTTCAAAATTAATTCATACAACTCTAAGATCCTCATACTTGTTTATTCAAAAGCTGTGGTGAATTGATTTCAATATGGTAAGTACTCGTAATGCAATAAATGATCTGCATTTAGTTTGAAAGAAGACTTATTTCGTTATATTGCAGGTTCACAAAGTTGACAAAGTTTTGCAACACCAATTTAAATAATCCAATTAAAACCCGAGCAACATAATCTGGAGAAATTTGAAAATTTTATTAAGCTTTATGCTGTGCAAATTTGATAGCATGTTTCTAATTTTTTATTTGACATTCATACGCTAAGGTATTGTGCTGAACTCAAAGGTTTTTTGAATGATAGTAACGTTAAGAGAAAGGAAAAAAGTCTACACAACGTTGAAATAAGTAAGCAGAACTTCAACCATATTTTTGATATGGTAACGTAATTGCCGTATGTTTCAATTGTTTTAAACCCGGCAATAATCTATATCATAATTAAAGACGCAATGCCAGTCGGTAAGATATTAAACATTGTTGCATACGGTAGGCGTATTAAAATTATCAAATGTTGTTGATTTTATGTAGAATTAAGATTCTTTCTTTAGTAGGGCTGAGACGGCGGTTCTGCTTGGAATTGATGAATTGAGCATTAATTATATAGAGAAAATTGCTAAAAGAACTGAATTACTATAATCAGAATCGTTCAACAAACTAGTAACGACCTAATTTTTGCGACTATAGCACTGAAACGTAATGGCTTAATGAACGAACCAATAAATTAGATGATATCATCGATGCTCTTCAACATCTATTCCGAAAAAATCTTTCAAGAAGCAATAAGCGAAGAGAATAAAGGAATAAAAGTAAATAAACATTTATTAACAACATCCGCTACCCCGGTGATACCACAACAATTGCAGATAGTATAGAAAATCTGAAACACCGAATGAGCAGAGTTAGCCGTCACAGCAAATTATTTCGTCTAAACATGAACACCGAAAAGACCAACTACATGATCATAAGCAGAAACAAAGTACCACCAGGAAACGTCTCAATTACTATCGGAACCAGTTTCAAATACCTGAGATCATGGTTATACGAATATTGGGACTCTGATAAGGAAATAAAATGTCGCACAGAGATGGCGAGAGGTGCTTTTGTTAAATAGAAAAAAATACTTACCAATCAAGATATCAACATCAATCTAAGATTTCGTTTTATTAAGTGCTACATATGGTCTATTCTCTTATATAGTGTTGAATCATGGATTCTAAAAGTTGCGACTATGAACAAAATTGAAGCATTTGAAATGTGGCTTTTCAGGCGATTGCTAAAAATTCCCTGCACAGATCGAGTCATTAATGCGGAGATTCTTACTAAAGTCAACAAACAAAGCGAACTACTTGTATCAATTAAAAGCAAGGCTGCTTATTTTGGTCATACTTTTTTGGAGGACCCAAATAATTTTTGCAATTAATTATTCAGGGTAGAATAGAAGGAAAAAGAGGTGTGGGATGGAAACGAATGTCGTGGTTACGAAATGTCAGGAATTGGACTAACATAACATCTATTGATCAATTGGTCCACATAGCATCTAGCCGTGAACAATATTCTACAGTCATATGCAGTATTCGTTGATACCACGCTAACATCCAGCAATGGATATGCAGTAAAAGAAGATCCAATTCCCAAACAAAAGAACATAATCAATGGAAAAACAATTTCAGAAATTTAAAAATGACAATATTCAAATGGGCATAAATTTATCAAAATCAAAATTTAAAAATAAAGAAAGTCATACAAAATATTTTTATTTATCATTGTAATTTAATGACACATTCTCTCTCTTTCCTGCCTTAAGTTTCTTGAATTGCGTTCTTTTGTTCGTTAAACTTAATTTAAGGTTAAAGAAAAAACAAATGCTAAAAATTAACATTAAAATCAAGATTGTGTGCTTTTGTTTTGTACTTGTGTATATGGCAACAATTTTTTTTTTTAAGTAATCAAATCGTAATGGTTTTTAAGATATCTTAATAATTATTTAATTTAACCTTTTTTTTTATTTTTCGTTTCAATTCAGTGATTATGCGCATTTGAATTTCATAAAAAAAAATTAAACTTTCTTTAAAAAAAAAAATTAAAACAATCATTGTTATTTTTAGTTTTTGGTATATAGAACCAAAATTAATAATTAAAAACTAGAACATTAAAAAATTTTATTTGGATTAAATAAAAAAATTAATAATCTGTTTTGTTTTTTACAAGTACGCATAAAATATAAGGGTAAAAGGTATTTTAATGCCCACCCAAGTTAAAAACAAGTTCAATTCATTATTTATGACACCACAAGCATCCTGATAACTAAATACTTGTTCATTGAAGTGTAAAAATATTATGAGTATTTTTTCATATTATCTGCAGCATAAATGATAAAGAATTATTTTGGCTTACTTCCTATTCAAAATTTATGCAATCCATTTAAATTAAATTATTAATTGAATTTTGAATAAAATTTTCAATTCAATGCAAATTTTTTTCTAAAAGTGATAATGCATCTCTTATAACATAACTTCGGGATTCAATGATATGATGTGCTCGAAAAATTTTGAAAGATTGTTAATTTTCGTATATATGCTCAACCTTTCTGAGGTCTTCACTCAGTCCGCATAATAACTTGACGAAGAACTTGTTAAAATTCTCTCTTCATTGTACTTGTCAGAAATACATTAAATTAAAAATTGTTATGTTTACGCCTTTACACGTAAAATTCTCTTTAGTGGATCAAACAATACTACATCGCTTGGAATTTCTTCAACAAATATAACCGTATCGCGAAACTAATTTTGTCAAAAAATAATTCTAAAAAATCATATTAGTAGCTTCATCCTTGAAAATTAACTACTGCGTGTAATATGATGATGAAAAGATTATAGCAAAATTAATTTTGCTACTAGCTTTACAAAAAATAATCTTATGTAACTAAAAATTCGTTTAAATAATCAAAAATGTAATATTCATTCTCTGCAATATATATAATTAATATTTTTGAATAATTGTTAGGTTTATGCGTAAGTACACACTATTTTTCTTTATACTTTAATAAAATTATGAATTGGACAAAATAATATTAGATTATATATGTAACTATAAAAAGAAAATTACACTAGCAAATATAACATTAGAACAAAAAATTAATTTATTTTCATAATTAAGTCATAATTAAAAAAATCACTCATACTTAAGTGAGAATAATATTTGTAATTATTCACCACAATTCAACAATATATTTATGTAATACGAACTAGACTAGAATCTGGAGAATACATGGAGAAATTCTGAGAAATTTTTGTAACTTTGGATAATATTTTCAATTTAATTCAGAGGAAACCATATTCAAACAAAGACTGAAATCATAAGTTTTAATAGAAAACAAGTAGTTGAGTCAACCAGTTACAAAAATAATGATAATAACTGTTACAATTGAAAAAAAAGAGGTTATGATTATGACTTTTAAAATCATCCAAGTGTCAAAAATGACCGCACTGACTTCTTAATTTTAATAATTGTTTTTTGTTCTCGCGGAGTTTAAAATAATTCAAAAGAAAATTTGAAAAATATCAAAAAAAAATATTTTATTGCTCCGTTTCTTACAATATTTTTTTTTCTAACTATTTAATGATTTTCTTATACTTGTTTTTTTTTTAAGTCTACATGTGTAGATTCAATATTTCTACAAAAGTTTAAATTTCTGGTTCGTTGGACATGAAGACATCGCAATGTAGCCATATCACAATATGTTTTGATCTTCACTCTAATCAGTTATTTTCTTATTTTCAGTTGTTTTTGCGCTCCTATTATAATTGTTATACATACTTATAACAATTTCCCTAATTTTAATAATTATTTCATATATGAGTTATAAGATTTTGTATGAGTGTGTATGTATATGCACAGTAAATAATTCTATATACAATGTTAATATTTATATATTCGTGAACATATTATTGTCAGGTGATTAAAATATATAAAACAACATAAAGTCACTTATGGTTTTTATATTTGATATTTCACAAAATAGTGTTAGTCAGGTTATTTCCCCCTAACAGAATTTTCAAGTTAATAATTTTCTTTATACATATTGTAATATTATAATTACTTTGTTGTTAAGTTGAACACTGGCAACTATGAGATTCAGATACACAAAATAGATTTACGTGAAAACATACTGGAAAAACAGAGAAGACGTTATATGCGAAGTATGGGAACTGTGCTTTTAAATTTAAAAATTTAGAGAATTCGACAAAAACTACATGATACTGTAGTGAATCTTACAATATTCAAGATCAACCCATGGTACCGTATGATAGAAACGCAAAAAAATTAACAACCTAAAGTTCGAAGAAGTTCTGTGTGATATCATACAGAGGAGGCTCCAAATAACGTAGAGACAATACTCTGTGGTGGAGGTCACATTGAACCCGGCTGAAACCACGGCGATGCCTTTCACTAGAAAAGAAATCTAGGACGTCTGCGTGCAATAATATTTCATGGAGGAATCATTGGATTGAAGAAACGGGTTAATTATTTGGGTTTTAAATTTGGCAAGGGGCTTCGTCAAACAAATACGTGGAGGTAATCACGGCGGGGACTGTCACGGCCATCTTGGTATGCAGGGTTGCCGCGGGAAGGTCTCGAAGTTGCAGCTTCTTAATCTCTAGATGGATGAATACCATGACGGTGGTGCCGCTTCTAATATATGGGGCGGTGCCGAAGGGAGAAACGACCATTCTCTTAAGTACAAAGGGGAACCCGGAAAGTACCTCCCCTATTGCAGCAATAGCGGCCATATTCGGATTATCGCCGCTTCATTTGATCGTCGAGAGCGCAGTAACCATGAGCGCAGAAAGCTCTGAGATGGAGAATCTACCATTGGGCCAAAGGAGCGGGACAGGGGGATTCTACTGTTGTACCTTCCGAGTTATGATATGATTAGGAAATGGAGCTTTAAGAAAAATTTCACCTTAAAGCTAAGTGACAAAAGGAGGTGAAAGGGAGTCAGTTAGCTCAACCATCCATTGGTATACAAACATCAAGTGATGGTAGGATATTTGGGCCATAGATCAAATACTTTGAACCTGTTGGAATGTAGCCATGTATCTTTAGGCACAATATCTTATATACATTTAAAAAAGTGCGGCCAATTCAACCTGGATATGGGTTACTGTAGGTGTGGAATAGCAATAACGTCCGATAGCCAGAACAAGGGACAACTTGGTTGATCCGCGCGGATGGACATGTTTTTGTGAGATATTTCAAAGAAAAGTCTCCCGAATTCTTCCAAAGTGTGGATCTCGAAGGGGTGCTCTAAACAAAACACTGAGCATTCGTAATAGGGGAGAATAATGGACCTTTTATGTCGCGGTATACCTTCGCCCCATTTTGCAATCTCAAATTTAATGATATTCTTTTATATATATCATTAAATAATTATTTAATATATGCCATTAAATTTTCTTTTATATATAACACATTCAAATAATTTCCATTTATGGTTTTATACCTTTGACAGGTACATAACATGTGATATACATTTGTTGCCTGTTTATTATTTTCTAATTTAGATCAATTGTTATCCCAGTAGTTTATGATAATATAATAAATTCGGATAGAAATATAAGAATAGCGACAATAACGTAATTCTTTATTAAAACAAAAAAAAACAACATTTAAAGAAAATTATTTTAAGGGGCTATATGCTCTCTTGAGCAACTTAATGGTTCAGAAATTTTTCTTATAATCAGAAAATTAATTTTAATTTCGCTCGCTTCTCTTATTTTCTTGCCTTTTTTCCCCAAACATATTAACTTTTACACGGTATCCATAAAAATAATTTAATGTGAAATATTTATTAAATTTATAGTAAAATCAAGAATTTTATAAAAAACAGCAAACACAAGTAACAAAAGCAAATATTTTTTAATAATAGTGCGTTACCGGTAGCTTTTCTTTAAAATTTATACACAAGATATTGCCAAGTTAAAATGTTTTTGAAATTTGTATTAAATTTGAAAAGCAATGGAAATAATAATTTGGAACATAAAAGGAAAATAACTACAACCCTCCGGATCCTTAGTAAAATGTCTTCAAATAATGAGTGTAGTATTATGCGCCAGTAGCACTTTAAGCGATGAGCGAACAGCCTCTTGAAAGCAATAAATAAGAAAATACGACTGCATAAAACAAGAAAAAAAGAAGCGACGGCCTCACCTAAAAACCACCAGAAGAAATTGATTTAAATTAAATTTGAGAACAACAAAATCGTTGTTCTTCTTAAAAATTAAGTTAAAAGTGCGATCACGGCGTTGGATTTTTTATAGCTTTAAGTTGGGGGTGAGTTACAAAAAGCTGTATAATAAAATATAATTCAAAAGTAAAATTGTTTTCAGAAAACTTGGTAACACTCTAACTATTTATGATATCTAGCTACATATCTTAAAACAGGGGTACATAAATTAAATAAGATTTTCATGCGATGTAAATTATTTCTATTGTGTATTTTTTTTCTAAAAACACACTCTTGTACATTTGTAAACTAATATACAGCTTATAGTATGTCTAGATCTAATTCCATTATTTTGACTACGTAATTAGATCTAGATCTAATTACGTAGTCAAAATAATAGTAAGAAAATATTTTTTTTTTTACAAAATTAAAATTACTGCATATAATTATTAAAATCACACACATCAATTATCTAAAAACTAAAACGCTTTCTGCAAATATAACACAATTAAAACATTTTTTTATTCATTTTAATAAAGTACAGTCAAACAAAAACTAAATGTGGAATACCCTTAAAGTATTTATATGCTCTTTTTAAAACATTGCTAGTTGTTTCATATGCCGTCATATTTTACTTGATACAATTACTATAAGTACGATTTACTTTTTCATTAAAATAACTTATAATCAACTTAATCGGTTTCATTTTAATATACGAAAGGCTTTAAAACAACTTTTCAATAAAATTTTAAATATTACAGCAGCATTTTTTAACACATAAATATGAGGGATATCATAGTGGCCCTGTTGACTTTTCCTCTTACGCGAATTTCCTGGCCTCTTAGAATGAATTCCCTTGCTCCAAGAACCCAGATACCGTCCTACTTTAAATACCGATGTTCATCCTGGGTCATTGAGAGCAAAAGGAGGAAGGAATACTTCGGTCATCCCGCTCAGTTCTACGGGTTTCTTCACTGAGGTTGGTCTCTATTCTGCCTATAACTGCCTGTACCAACATTATTTCTTCTTTGAGTGTCGTCCCGTCTCTGAAATTGCTATCTTATGTTGCTGTAGCTATTTTTTTCCCTCTTGAATGCTGTTTTTATTGTTGTCTCACGAGTAACTAGGGAAGAGGTTGTCCACTGCTCCAGAGTATCAAATGAATCAAAATGGTATTGAAAATTCTTGTTAATGACATGCCCACTTAGATTCTCTTACTTGCCCGAATTCTCACTTGATCTCTTCGGCATGGTTGAACCTATTAGGCGCTGCGGTTGCATTCCCCGCCGTCACAGCTTTCAAGAATCAGCAAAATATTCGTACGAACAATATCAAAATCAATATCAGAATATAAATGGAGGCACATATACAAGATAGAACAATTAAATGGACACACAAGGAATAATATGACCATCTTTAATTTATTGTTATCGGTAAACCAATTATGTATATGAAATTTTTAATCATTTTTATAAATTAGTGGTTAGTTACCACGAATTTCCTTAATTATAAAATATTTTGATTCTATATGCTATAACAATTTAAGAACTGAAAATCTTGGCTCAAGTCTGTATAAATAAATCATTGAATGTGTAGATTCAATAATTTTTTTTTTTTGTTTAATTTCAAAGAAAATTTAAAGTTCAAAGCTTTGAAAATATTTTTATTATTTTACAAACATAAAATGTTACAAAATAAAAATTACCTAATTTAGGTGGGGATAATTTACTTTTAAAATTAAAAATATTGATAATAACAAAAAAAATATGAATCACTCTTATTTATGTACTTGTAATAATTTAGATTTTGTTTCAGAAATACATACATAACTATATATTTATTATAAAATAATATTAGTACATACGTTTGTAATATTAGCTATATATCTTATATGTATAACAATATAAGACTTTATATAACTACTGGCTATATATACATGCGGTACAAAGCTATAACATTTTTTTATAAAAAAAAAGCTTACTTTTATTCATGTTCATAAAATAATAAAAAATTAGAACAATATTATAAAAAAACTTGTCAAAAATAAAAAAAAATTTAATTAGTAGTACAATTACAACATTAGATGAACAATTACAAAAATTATTAAAACTATTAAAACATTTGTAACATAAAATTTCCCTAATAGTAGTAATGTAAGTGTACATTTATTAATATAGTTATCTTAATTTTCTTTTCCAATATTGCTATACATAATGTACGGTGGACAAATCACTAATATGTTCCCCTATACTTGTCAATTTAAATTTTCTCGATTTATAGTTCTCTTGTGTTTATAATTATTATTCTTTAGAAATAAGAGAGATTTTTTTCTTTAACACAATTACAATTGCAGATTTGTGTGTTAACATTATCAAAATACAACACATCTTTAAAATAAAAAATATATAAAATAGAAGAAAACAAAATATTTATTAAATAATCGTTATATTAGTGTTGATTTTGTATAAATGTATCGAATTAACTGTGCATGTAATAATAATGGTAACCTTAAATATTTGTCATAATAACTTGGAAAGAAAGGAAATTTTTTGACAAGTTAATATTTATAAAAATTGCAATAAATTATGAAATTTTAATTAATTTTCTTATAAATTTAATGTAAAATGATAGCTAAAAAAATAAAATTGCCAAAATTGAACATTTGGATATTCAAATATACTTATACGTTTAGAAGAAAATTCTCTTTAACAATTAACTTGAACATTTTATAAATTATTTTCATACATTGTTGTTGCATTAAACACCTTCAGAAAGCTTTTGCCTGGTAAGAATTATATGATAGAAGTTGGGAATAAAGCAGTTATGACTCTTCATCTCTGGCGCATCTTATAAAAGTAGGGAAGACAATCTTCAGTTCTAACAAAAAGAAAACGCACACGAAACAATGGCGTATTTCAAGACCTAAGGCGAGTTCAATTAGATTACATAACAAACTAGGACTAGTTGGTTAAATTTTGAACTATGAAGGGGGAGCAAATGGCGGCACACAATTGTGCGTTTAAATTTTTAATATTTTTTAGTATTATCCTATAAAAGCAATACACATGTAACTGTCCAATTAATTAACATAATTTGAATGAATAATGAAATTTGAATAAGTCGGAAACTGATCTGTTTACACCAAAATAATGATTAAAACTTTATTCGCGCTTCATGTGAGTTTTTTAAACTATTTACTTTTTTTTTTTATTTTTCTCATCTCTTTTCAACCATTACAATAATTTATACCAATTCAGTATTTTGTTTTTTGTGAGTTTAATTCTATTTCATTCTTTCTTTACCAACTTACATACTTACAATTATGTAGAAAAAATCACACGGTTCAGAAATTATTACAAATTTCAGAAAAAAAAAAGTGTATCCGACAAGTGACTTCAAAAAAGAAAAAAAAATAAATGTATACCATATTTTATAATACAAATGTAACTACATATTAAAAGTATATATGTATAAATGTATAAAATAATCGTACATCATCGTCGCATACTGTCGTTTTACAATCGCTGTTACTGTCGGACTATCATCGTAATATTAAACAATCATTCGCAAGATCAGTTGTTATTAATTTTTATTATATAAGTAAGTATATACATACATCCAACTCTTAAAATTCACATTTAGTATATATCTGCAACTAAAATTTAGCTAATTTCACTTAAAAAAAAAAAAAGAAATTCATATCCACTCATATCTACTTAAAATACATGCAGATATTTCTTATATAAAACCATTTTTTTTATATGTATTTCTCAATCCATACAACAACATAGTATAGAGGCTTACACTAACACTATTATAAATGAGCTTCATCAATAATTATTATTTTGAGATCGGTTTTACAGTACTTCGCGCTCGAATACACCTGAGTTCGAGAAAACAAGAAAAAATAATATTAAAAAAAAAGAAAAAAATAAAAAGTATAATATTTTTTTCTGTTCTTTTTTCATATTGTTGCTGACTGCTTATACATTAACATGCATATACGAGTACATACGTTTTATATAACATTATTCTGAATTTTATAAAGTATAACAGCTTAG
The DNA here is from genome assembly GCF_029603195.1 of Condylostylus longicornis. Taxonomy (NCBI): domain Eukaryota; kingdom Metazoa; phylum Arthropoda; class Insecta; order Diptera; family Dolichopodidae; genus Condylostylus; species Condylostylus longicornis. The sequence continues at coordinate 6,243,313 of NW_026578000.1, forward strand.
TATATCAGCTTCAATAAGATCAGAAATAAAACAACAAAAAAATAAATACAAAGATGAAAACTAAAACAAAAAAAATATTGTATCAGATATAAGTATACTTATATACTTATATCTGATCATAACACAGGTACAAACGAACAGGTAAAATAATTACAATATAGAAATACTATAATAATAAAAGACTTCGGCCAGGTATAAAACATTTATATACATATACGATCTTGCGAACTTTGATATTTCGTTAAATTTTTGTATTATATTTTCTTTACTTTTTTTTTTTTTTTATTTTTTTAATAGTAACTGTTCACTATACTTTCATAAAAATTGGTTACTTGTATTTTAGTTAGATAATATTAAATTCAGTTTAGTTTCAGCGGTACAATAAGTCAGTCGCTTTTCTCTCTAATTTAAAATTCAAATTTTAGAAAAAAAAAGGGAGAAAAAAAAACTTGGAGAGAGAGGCACTTAAAACTCATAAAATTGTATATTTAAGAAAATCTTTTAAAAAGAAAATTACCTTTTAGCCGGTTAAATAGAATTTAACAAAAAAATATTTTTTAAATATTACCGTAAAAAAAATTTTATTAAAACAACCAAAAATAAAAATTTGTTAATCAAAATGTAAATATTATGCCACCTTTAAAGCAACATTAAAGTGACAAAATAAAGTCACAATATAATATAAATAAAAAGAGAAATAAAAGCAAATAAGAAGAAAAAAGCAATATAACAAAAAAGAAATACTTAAAAGAAACAGTTATATTTCTATATTTTTACCGTTCTTTACACAATAAAAAAAATGCATCGAAAAAATAAAATGATTAAAAAATATAGATTTTTCATTTTACGATATTGTAATATCGTAAATTTAAAAAAATGAATTTAATTATTAATATAAATTAGAGATTGTTGAAAATTTAACAAAAACCAAAAAATATGTGTGTGTGTTATTTTTATAGTGTTTAATAAATTTATTAATGAATTCATTATTTAAATGAATATTTTATATTAATATCGTAAATGACTTAAATTATTAATGGGAAAAATTAAATTGTTTCTTTTTTTTTGTTTTTGATTAAAATGAAAAAAATTCCTTTCGAAAAAATAAAATAACACTACTTTACTTCAGGCATTACATTGGAAAAAAATTATAACAAAAAAAAAATACATAAAAGGTAAACATTTTTAATAAATTCTCATTTTGAAAATAAACAATAGGCATGAGAAATTTTCTCACGAAAAAAATTATTAATTCAAAAAATAATATTTAAAATTTACAATAGCGAAGTGATAAAAAATCAACAAAATATATGTTTGGAAAGAAAATAATGTATGTATAAATATAATTTAATGGAAATCTCTTTCAATACGTTATACGGGAGTAAGAGCATTATATATATACATATTTATAGATATAGGTATACTTAATTATTCAAATATACAGACGAAATATATTATATTTTCCATTTATATTATAGCTTGGGATTTTAAGTAGTATACATTGTTAAATTCACATTTTATAAAATTAAAATTCCTAACAGTTTTCGTATAACAATTGTATGTATGTACATATATATATAAAGTAGAATAAACAAAACAAAAAAAATAGAAATTAAATAGAAAACAGCAAAAAAAATGAATTATTTTAATGGAACTCTATAATAATACACCTATACAATGTATTATAAAAGAAAATCGAAAATATACATACATAAATATGAAAACATATTATAATTATAAAATATATGTATACTTACATATTTGCACAATTAAAATTATGTTGATATGAAATTAATTTATTCACATTTAATTGTTTACCCTAGACTAAAATAACTAATATTATTCTTGCTCTCATGTTACTCTAAAAAAGATATTATGTAGAAGGGTGGTAACAAAGATTGCTAGCAATGAAATATATGTACATGAATACGATGTGAAAAATTGATAACAGAAAAAAAATAAATACATACTAAGTTGCATTTGAATTTTTCTCAGTTTTTCGAATCTTTAAAAACCAAAAAAAAAACTAATTTTTTCTGTGAAAAACATTGTATAATTGCAATGAAATGAAAATATTTCACACTATAGTTTAAACATGCATCTCTTTTATATATGTACATACTTACATATATATATGTATATAAATAGTTTTATTATACAATTAAATATTTCCCATCGTATAATATTGTAATAAATTATACAAATTATTGTGAACTACAAAAAAAACATGTGAATAGTTGTTCAGAATAATTTAAACTATACGCGTATATGTAGAAATATTTTATTATTAAAGTTACATATATGAAAGTTACATGTCGCATCGGAAATATTTTTGAAGAGAATAGAGAATTTTCTTTTCGAAATATATTATACATTCTTTGGAAACTTAAAATAAGTACGATTTTAAATTTTAATACCTTAATTTACTGCAGACTTCATCATGACTGTTCGCACTATTAAACAATTTTATTAACTTTCTTTATTCTATACACGAATACGAGTATCAAAATAAATCCATTCTAAATAAGTTATACACACACAATAAGTTGCGTTCGAATAAAGTCTTAATTAAATAATAATCTCGTATTTTTACCGCGATAGATGGCAATTAGAAATATATTTTCATATAAGATAAAAGACCTGTATAACAGATAAATTATAAAATCTGTATAACAGAATTTGCATATACAGTATATAAAGTATAGTAGTTTGCAAGAGCTTTAATTCCTCTTCTATAATATTTGAAATGAGCCATAAAAAATTAATAAAAAAATTAACAACAAATTAAATTTTCAAGGAAAGTGATTTTAAGTAAACATTTTTCAGACAAAGAACCCATTTAATATAAATTAGTGCAAAGTAGCTCAATATATGCATTTCACCATTAATTTTTGAAAAAATAAAATTTCGAATTTAAATTTGACTTAAATTTGTCTTGTAAGCACAAATTATATTTGTACAACAACACAATGACAATTAGTAATACAATTTTAAATTGTGATCAAATATCACTTGTTATTTGCAATGCAAAATTAAAAATTTAATATTAAAATTGAAAATTTTCAACTGAATTTGCAAATATGAGAGTATATGTTTACATAAAATACAAACATACATATTTTAATTAAAAAAAATTTAAAATTTGGTTAAAATATCAAAAAAAAAAGAACAAAATTTGAAGGTAAATGAACTTGCAATGAACGTATATGAACCTTAAAAAAATATAAAAAAAAAAAAAAATTATTAAAAGTAATAACCAAAAAATATCCATAATTTGATGATGGCAAAATAATTTAAAAACGCCTTAATATATACGTACAAACATTTCATTATTATACATAGCACCTACATACTCACATACATTTAATATTGTTATATTATCATATTTCTATAGGGTATATTTTGCTTGTACCAAGTAAAATACTTAAAAAAAAATAAAATACACAAACGTTTCTGCTTTTTTTTCTCTTAAATTGTTTTTTATTCAAACAGATGACGCAATTTATAATATGACATTCAAAAATAAAAAAATTTTCCCCAAAAATAAATTCCAATCGTCTTTTTTTTTTTAATTTTTGGGTTTTCAATATAAAATTTACACGATTCGGCTCGAAATAGAGAAAAAATATAGGTACACTTGGTACTAGAACTATAAAGGTACCGAATAATTAAACTGTCAGCTGAATAACAAAATATACGTTATTCCTAAAACCAGTGTCGAACCGCATAATTTAGTATTTATATTGGTTGGAAAGAAATAGAACATTTTATCATAGTAAGAGTGTAATAAAATAAAATTGACTTTAATATTTAAAAAAATTATTATAATTAGTGTAGTAAGCAATAATAAAATAAGAGAAAAAATACAGACACGCATTGAGAATATTTAAAGTACTTTTTAAAATAATAATAATTATTATTATTATTAACTATATTATTAAAATTGACTCTATATTAATAGAATTTAAATTTATCCCGGAATTTATTGAAATCTAGAAAAATATTCTCTAGAGATCTAGTATAATGCGTATACATAAAAATATTCATAATTACGGTATTAATGTTGAACATGATGATAATTATCTTGATGATAGAGGTGTGATGATCATATTTTATTTAAATGAATATTAATTATATAGTGACAGAATATAAAAGATGAAAGAAACTCACACACTCACTCTCCGTCGCTCACTCGCTCGCTTCTTATATTAATAAGGTAATTAATTTATCATTATTAAAATGAAAATATTCAATTATTATAATAATTATAATTTTAAACACAAAAAATTATATTCAAAAAATAAAAATTTATATTTTCAATACCTTGCCTTTATATAACTACGACAAACATGTACATATTATAGCATAGATAATTTACTTATATTGCGTGAGTTTTGAGTTAATATCCGGGTTTATTTTTTATGAATAATAGAAAAAGCTACTATTTTGTTGTTCTTAAATTTGAAAAATATCAGATGAAGCTCGGAATTATATTAAATTCTTTTATTTATTAGAGCCTTAGAGACTGTTAATTTTTAAATAAAATTTTAATTAATATCATATATGTACATAAATTTTTAAATTATACATGTACGTAAAAAATTACACAATTACTCGTCGTTAAAATTTAGAATTATAAAAGATTTTAAAAAAAAAAGATATTCTTATTTTGAAAATTAAATACATATCCAAGTAAAGATATTTTTAACGTTATATATATAACACCTCATAAGTACACCAACACCAACCAAAGAGTATTTGAACAAAATAGTTAAACACAATAATTCCGATAGATGGTTTTCCATTTTTATATATGAAAAATAAATGTCAAATCTTCAATTTTTACCGATTTCTGTACAAAACAGCTTACAATAAAGAAATAATTGAAAAATTTCACTAGAATTTCTAAATGAATGAAGCAAGTTAGAAAGAATCAGCAAAACACTTGACTTTCGAAGTTCAACACGAACACGACAACACGAACATTACGAAAATCTAGTATTTGTACAATTTTAATATTCAATTGAACTATTTTCTAATTTCAATACAAACTTTTTTAGTAATTTGAAATACTAGAACTTTCTTGATTTGTAATGAGTGACGCTTTCGAACGTGAAATATTTAAATAATACAAAAAACTTTAATAAAAATATTAACATATTAATGCGATAAAATATTTTAGGGGACATTGAAAACAAATATAAATTATTTATTTTAATTATTTATAAATTTTTAAATTGCCATTTCATAAAAATTTTTCACAATTTTTTAGATTTTCTTACCTGCTACTCGTACTTATACCATTTTTTAAATTATTGATTATTTATAAAAGTCAATTTTCTATATTGCCTTAATGCATATGAACTAGTAATTAAAAAATTTAAAGGTTGTTCTAGTCAATTTTTTTTCTGTTTTGCTTTTCAAATATTTTATGAATTTATCCACACATACAAATAAATTAATGTAAATACTTCAATTATTCACTTTTATCGTAAGTTAACAGCATTTATATTTTGCGCTAATATTAAAGCGCTATCGTTATATAATATAAAGTTATAAAAATATTTTGAAATTATTTATTTCAACTCATGACAAATACTTAAAAAAATAATCTGTATAAATAAAATTTTAGGAATATTTGAATTTTAAGTAATACTTTTAAAAAATATTTTTTTTACATTTGTATAGAAATCATAACGTAAAATTATCAATGACACGTTGTTCAATTTTGCGCTCCTTTTAATTATTCTGTATAACAATATAACGTAATTCTGTATAACAATTATATAACAGCTTGAGTACCTTTATTTTAATGGTACAGCACAATTAGAATAGTAAGCGTATGAGTAATTCATAAATGAAATGCGTTTCTCCAATGAAATTCTGTTATGCAAAAGTAAAAACTTTTATAAATCACATTTATTTTCATTATATGAGCCATCTACCTATCAAAGTAAAAGGGTGGAACTACTGTATTGAACAACGTTTTTATATAAATTGAAGTGGTTAGAACTTAGAAGTGTTATACGTTCTTAGTAATGTATTTAAAAACTGCATAACTTTTTAAACTAAATTTTGAAGACAGTACTTGATAATATTTATTCCGACAGGTATATAATAATCTCACAATGAAAACTAACTCCAAATCATTTACACAGTTTGCATTTCAATTTGATTTCTAGTATAATAAAATAATCTAACGTTAGGTAACGGCTTCTCAGCAATAAGTGCATAACGGTGTCTCAACAAAAAAAAATATTATGCTACTTATATTCAAATAGAAAATAATTACTTTAAAAAAAACTGTTATACTTTACTAAATCAATAACTATTATTGACGAACTGGAAATTAAAACCTCAATTTTAAAATCATCACACATCCTTTTTTCCTTCCTTTACTGTTAAAACGTAACAGAAAGAAACAAAAAATAAAAGCAAAAAATAAAGAAATATTTTTTCCTTTTCTCTTTTTTTCTTTTGATTTATTATTATTTTCTGTATCTCACTCTAAACTTGACTTTTTACATTAATCCAAAACATGTTTGTATATGTTGTAAGATTATGACAAGATCAATAACGATGAAAGTCAATGGTATGAATAACTAAACCAATAATAATAATAATAACAATAACAACAGTAAAACAACGCATTTTTTTACACAATAAAAAAAATTACAAAAACAAATACCAATAAAACTGTTATACATTTAAATTTATAGTTAAGTTAACTTACCTTATGTTGTTGTTATTACTATTGGAGCTACCACTAGTTGTTTTGGTTTTTTTTTCTCTTTCTTATTGCAATCACTGTTTTTATAGTGTTACTGTCGTAGTAGTTGTTATATTGTTACTGTTATTAATGAATTTTTTTCTTTGCCTCTTTCAAGGATTTTTCAACAAGAAATCTTGTTTTTTTTCCGCTTCGTTTTTGTTGATCTTTAAGATGATGAAGCAGGTGATATGATTAAGACGCAGTCCTAGGGGAAAACAAAAATTATAAAATAAAAATAAAGTAGAAAAGAAAAGAAACAATTTCATCTTCTCTTTGTCGCATTTTAATAATACATTTATATTTTTAATAAATATACGCACATATACACACATATACATTATGTTTAATGTGCTCTTACATGTTTAATGTTTATTATTATGATATCTTTTAAATGTTATTTTTTTGTGTTTAATAAAAATTGCTTTTGAACTGTTGCTGTTAATCGATATCATGCCGTTTAATTTATATACATATATGTATAATGTCATCGCGGCTGTCATCCTCTTATTAACAAAGTTTTTTATTCTTCTTTTATTTCATAATAGTTGCATACTTCCTTTGGTTATCATTATTTTAATATTTCTTTTTGAGTTACGCATATATGTGCGCGATCTACTCGATATACTAATATGCATTTTTATTCCTACTATATGTTATAATAATATAAGGCAGCATTTATTATTCTGTATGACATTTTGTCATAATATTATATTTAAGCATATAATATTATAAACGTTAATATCGTGTAGGTATTTGAAAACCATACAAATGTGAATAGAATACGTGCTTAGAAGGTAAAAATGTTAATGCCTACTGGGAATAAATGCATAAATGCATAATTCATTTTAATAATATACTGTCAATACACAATATAAATATTTATAAGATTTGTATAATAAATATGTACAGGATAGATTAAGATTGATATTAAGGTTATGTTATTGTTAAGCAGTATCGGTGCTTACCTAGAAATGTGCTCATGAATATGAAATGTGTCAAAGTCAATGAAACAGCATATTAATAAAAAATTTATTTTTGCAAAAAATTTTATTTTATTTATAACGAAATCATCAAGGTTTAATAAAATAATAACATTAATAATTTCTGGCCTAAGTATATTCTTTCCCCTTCTTGCTATGTTCCATATATTTTAAGTCGAATATAATAAGATGGGGAAAGAATATACTACCAAAACTTTTTTCACAATAAGTGAGTTAGGCCATTTTTGCACTAGAAAAAAATTTAATTTTTGATTTAGGCAAAAAAAAAATAACGGAATATAGGAATATGTACACATTTCTAACAAAATAGGAAAAATTTGGGAGTGAGGCTCAAGCTACTTTATTTCTGAGCCCCTCATATAGTACTTTGCAGGAGAGGCGTTTTCGTCCATATTTCCATAAGAAAAAATTAAATAAACTAATTAAGAGTTACAACGTATAACACAATTTTAGCTTCAGAATATTTTAAAAAATTACAAAGTTCCATAAGCTTATTCAAATTTCTACAATATTCTACATTTTTCAAAATATTGGCACAGTTTTAGACAAAACAAAAACTTATAATATAATTACAAAATATCTAACCACTAAATAACTAAGTAACCTCAATGTAGACTTCATTTAAATACAAAATACATATTATATGTATAATAAAAAAATATAAAGATAAAGAAATAATTCAAAACTAAAGACGCATAAAATTAAACATAAGCATTAATAACTTATTTCATATTCAATTTAACATAATGAGCACAATATGAGCTATGAATTCAAACCAAGATACACATACAACAAAATAGTAGAAAATTAAGAAAAAACATAATAAAAACCCAAGAGACAACATTTACAAAATTAGATTGTAACTTTGTACAACTATAAACACTAAAAAAAAATAAAAGACTAGCCACGAATCTTTTTAATTCAAATTATGTTTCTCAAATTTCAAAGTAAGAATTTTATACGTTTTACATTGTAATTACAATGTTGCAACAATATGAATTTTTCAATATTATAAAATTATTGTAATATTAAGTATGCAAGTGCGTTATTTCAATAATGGAAATTAAAATAATTGATTCAATAATTATGGTAAATAATAATAAAAATAAAATAAAATCAATTAATCAAAAAATATCTGTAAATATATGTATATGAGAGTTTTCCATATCTTTACCTTTTAAAACATAAAGAAAAATGTAGTCAATCAAGATCATGGCTTATTAAATAGCACATTTTCGTTTAACAGTTTAAATTTTTAACTATCAGGTCTAAATAATCAAAAAATGACTGCGCTTTTTACCAAAAATTTTGCATAAATTTAGGATAAATCTCTAAAGTTATATGATTTTCATAGAAATTTATACTAATCCGAAGATTGATCCGAATTTCTAATTAATTTAGTTAGGATGCAACTTAAGAAACTATAGTTTTGAGTATTAGAAGGGTTACTGTAACAAGTTCTCGCTTTTACAGAAATTCGAAAGATAATTTTAATGCCGCAAAATTAAAATACAGAACTAAAAAATGCTATTTTACCAAACTGGAAGGTCGATATCTGTGAAATATTATATTTCAAAACAAATTCGGAAGAAGAAGAGAAATTACTCCGAAAATTATATAGAAAATTTGAGATGCAGGTTAATTTGAAAGGATCATTCCACCTTTCCACTATTGCAGATTTCAAAACAAATACTTTATGCTTTTGTTCATCGTTTGCGTTCCGCCCCGTCTTTGTATGTTACAGGGTAACAAATTAAATTCGCCCGAATTTATGCAACTTAAAGAAAAGAAGATTACGAAAACATATTTTTTCTAGAGAAATAGTATTTCAACTGATATTTGTTAATCTTTATAAACTTAACATTTTACTATGGACAGTATTGAAAAGACGAAGAACAGACAGAATAAAACCTTATGTTATTTTTTGAAAATATTCCGAAAACAATTTAATTGAATTGTAAATGATCACATGAACTAACCGCAACATGTAAAAAAAATGTACAATGTCACATGAAACATATGTATTTGTTAATGAAAGTGTACAGATATATATTAAAATTTTGTTAAATTAAAATTCTACAAAATTTTTAAATTAATTATTCATTACAATTTAATATACAATTATAATTAATGATTTGAAGTTAAGAAATTATAATTATACATATAAACAAAACAATAATGATATTGAAATACTCATGTATTCCGGGCACGTATTCCACTACATTCATAGTATACAACATGTACATCATATTATTCATTATGAAAAAGGTGTTTTTTTTAATTGTCATTATATGAAAAATAATTTGTCACCTATAAAAAACTGTATAGTTATGTTAAAGCCGAGGTACTTCAAAGGTAAATTTCAAGTTCAGAATATTAATTCATTATGAATTTATGAATTTTGGTTAAAGTTAACAAACGTCGAATTTCATTCAAAAAGATCAAATTTATTTTGCATTATCGCGTAAAATTTCCAAGCTCTACATAGTATATATCACATGTACATACCACACGTTAAATCTGTTATGCAAAATTTTCTCCATGAAATAATCAAGACAATACCCGCACATTGATAATTTTGTTGAAGAGCTTGATACAACAGTAGATTAGGAACTCAGTAATTCCTCTTGTCGCAAATGCTGCCGAACCTCCTCCTTCCAGCTGCAAACTGAGCACAGGCAAGAAGATCCCTCTTAGTTTTTCTCGTTGCAGAATGATATTTTATTTACAGAGCATTCAATGAACATTAAAATTAGAATGTTAAATTATTTTCTACCATAAATCTAAACAAAATTAATTTTTGTTAATATTACAGTGCCTTAACCATAAAATTTAAATTATTACTTAAATAAATTTGTAAATAAAATTATTCTATTATATACACACATTTATTCATCTCATATTTCAACAGTAAATATTGCTATGTTCAGCATAATATTCAGTTATTTTATGATTTTATAATCAAATAATTCATAATATAATTTTCAAAAATTACAACAATTCATATTTCTAAATCCAACACAACAAATACACTTACAAAAAAAACTAAAAACGAAGTATAACATTAAAATTTACTTTCATATCACCAAGAAAATGATTATTGCATCGAAATTCCGGTTTCCTTATTTTTTTGCACATCTTAATTTTAAAGTATACGTACATATGTTTATATACTTATGCACTCATACTACAGATCTTGTAGTATATGCGTGCATATATATGTACATATATGAATGTACTACACAGCTTAATAAAAATTATAATATTTTTATTAAAAATTTCTCACTTAAAATTTACACTGAAAAAATTAAATGTTTATATTCATTCATTCATTTTATTAAAAGCAAACCAGTGTTCAGCAAACTGTAAAAAAAAATATTGTAAACCTCATATTATGCAATGCTATAATACTGTATTTAAATTTTATTTAGCAACGACCTTACTTATCGATCATTTAAGTAAGTTATTTCTGGGTCAATTCTGATTTCAAAACCGCATTACTAAACTGTGGGATTCAAGAAAAATTTTCATGTCAGCCGATTATAGAATTCAAGCAGCCCCAATCACCGTTTAGTTAAAGTTTAGAATATAGTACTTCCTGCAATAATATGTGAGATCATTTCCTTGCCTTAATTTCTCTAAGACCAGACTCGAAATATCGAATAATATGATTAGTAAGGGAACCTTAATCACTCATATTTTCGAAAAACAAAATATTATAAATCACCATTAAAATATATGCACGTAGTATTCAAACAAACAAATATTTGAGAGTTTTTGTTTAAAAGATTGTATACAAAAATTCTTACATGAGTAATTTATTGCTCTTATGGAAAAACTTTACGTTATGGTTTTTTGCTCAAAATCTTCGAAACTGTATTTGTATAGATACAAGTATAAATGTACTTGGGTATATATACTGAATATAATATTATACATGTATATCATACATTCTTACTGACATTATGGCTTTACATATACAAAAAAAAAAATTCAACTTTTGGAAAGAGTTGTAAAGAAACATATAAAAAGAAAAGTTTCTTTTCTTAATTTTGATTTCAATTTTCCATCTTTTACCCTACCCAATTTCTCGATTATAATATGCACATTTCTGCATACAAATTATATGGTACGAGTATATACATATATTTGTACTTACTTTGTAAAAAGAAAAAAACAACTTTTAAAATTACTAGCATTTTGCAATGACATTTTCATGATACGATTATAAGATTGTTGTCAAACATATTCACAGGAATAAAAAATGTTGGCTTCTTTTCCATTTCCCTTAAGATTTCATAAAAATTTGAAAAGAAAATTATTACAAGTTATGAATTTATAATTTTATGGAGAAGAAAAAAAATATTTTTTTATAAATTTTTTCAAGTTTTCCATGTAATTAATTTTTTTTGCACATTTATTGTACTTATATAATGAAAATTTTCATGAAGGAGTGCCAAGAATCATATAGAATACTTTTCCCCGTGAGATCGCTTAGAAAAGAACACTTTGTTAGTTAAAATTTTTTAGTGAAAATTATGAATTTTTTTTTCATTTGGTGTAAATCATATAAAGTTGTCCTAAATTAGTTATTCGTCATCGTAAATAAATATCTGAATTATCAAATTTGGCCTAAGAGGCCCATATTATTTTTTAAATTTTTGTATTTCTCCATAACCCAGTGCATATTATACATACATTAAATTTTTCCTAATTACAATATGAAAATAAATACGATAACTGCAATTAATCCTATTTGACCGTATTGCCACGACTTATTGACTCCATGACTAATATCGCACTTTTCATAAAAAGTATAACGTTGTTAATCAAGACTTGCTATATTCTTGTAGAGAAAAATTCAACCGACAAGGCTGTCGCATTAATAGTTTTATGGATTTACTCGAATTATATTAAAAAATATCATAATTTCATTTTGACTTTAAAAAAATATTTACACATTTATATTAATTCTATATTATAATTAAAAAAATTATATCATTAATTTAATTTAATTACAATTTTACAAAAATTTTATAATAAAATTGAATTCAAAGCACAAACTTTACATGTTGATATAATTAGACACTCACACTACTATTCTTACACAATATAATACTGCATGTGCATGCATTAAGTAGGCAATTGAAATAAAGTTTCAGTCATTAAACAAGCCGATTATACTCCAGGTATAATAATTCCCCTTATGTTTCGTATACACAGTCTCGTATTTATACAAAAACTATTATGATGATAAAAAATTTATAATTTTTTTTTACTCTTTTAGTTCTAAGTTAATGTCAACACATTTGCAATTGAAACAAAAACCGACGTCACATTCAATATATGTATAAATGTATACATTGGAAAAATTTATAACTATTTTTATTGTATACTTAATTTAAAAATGATATAAGAGAATTATTTAGCGGTTAATTTAAAAACAAAACAAATTATTTTCTCCCTTTATACATTGCTTTTATATATATAACAATACTTTTATATATAAACAATTATATATAACTATATATATAACAACATGGTATGTGAACTAAACTTCTTTCCGCTTCAGGTAACTGCCTGAATTTCTAAAAAAAAAAAAAAACAAAAATAAAATAAAAATAAAAGGTTGTCTAGTACTTAATTTATGTGAACAAATAAGAAAAATGTTAGGGTAGTCTTAAAATTGAAATTTGAACCGCATAAAATGTCACATTTTATATAGCACAATTTCAATGCAAATCAAAAAATTTGAGTAGGACAGGTAAGATGAGCTGTAAATCTACTCGTTCCCTATAGTCTAATTATTGATCTTAATTTTTAGTATTTTCTCATTTGCAACAGAAACGATTTTATAGCTTAAAGGAACTTTACAAGGTAACGTCTTTGGTGAAACTGAAATACAAAAGTTCTGTTCAAGAATTTATATCAACTTTCGTTAATTTTCATAATAAATCGTATTGCAACAGTAAGGAAAAATATCTAAATAAGAAAAAATGCAAAAGAATACTTACTTTGACTCTTAATATTTAATTATATTTGTTAAAATTTGGGAACACAATTTTGTCTCCTCCCTTACAGTCCATATTACATCAATAGTCCACACAAAAATTATGTAAAATTTTACATATAATGTAAAATACATGAAAAATACAAAAACCAACAGTCTTTTTTTTTGATTAAAAATATTGCCCTTTAATGTAAAGGTTTGAAACTTTTGAAAATAAGTATTAACCGACCTATTCTCTCTATAGATAACTTCAACATTTTTTCAATCACACTAACTAAATATAAAATTCATAATATGAATTGTAAATAAATTTGTCGTTTCCATTTATCAAGTATATATTCTAAAAACTTTTCTCAGTACTCTGTGTTAGTATTAATAATTCTATATTAAAGAATTATTAATACTAACTTTGTAATACATACAAGATTGCACTTAATTAAATTCCTGTTTATAATTAATTGAAATTAAAATTCAAGAAAATTAATTTAGTTCAATCTCTATAAAATATTTTGTTAAAATTAAATCTAACTAAATAAATATTAATGTAATTTAATGTTAAATTTATGAATTCAAGTTAATTTTCTTAATAGCAATATTTTTTATAAATCTTTAAACTTTACATCAACAGGCAAACAATACACACATATGTACGTCTTCATGCATACATAACTAGTATTCTACAGAGAAATTGTGACAAAGTAAAAAAATAATCAGAAAAAAGGAAAAAGATAAAAAATAATCATCTGACATATTTTTGCTTCTGAAATATTCTGCTGTTGATGTGTAGCATTTCGTCAGTTTCAACATAACTTCAACTTCTTAAAGTCATTTTTTATTACTTCCTTTTTTTTGTTTTTTGTATTTTTTTTGCATTCAGTTTTTTCTCTATATTTGCACATTACAAGAGCAAAATAATGGGTGACTTTTCAAACCTTTTGTTATTTTTAAATCTGTAGACAACCTTTTTGTGAATCTATAATACTCAACTGCTGTCATTCACTTTTTAAATATAATTTCTTTAAAATGTTGGCGACTATACGTTTCAGGGGTCCGTTCAGATGTCCCAATATTTTGTGTCAATCTTTCTAACATTTTTGTTTTGGGTAGTCGATATACACAAAAGATTTAAGGTACCTCTAAGTCAAACAACACACAGACATCAAATATCATGCACTTGGTGACTAAATGAAGGATTCAATACAAGAACCTTAATCTATATTTATCTAATTTTATGTACTTGCAGTGGTGGTTCGCGAAACAACTTCTTATCAATGAGATCACAAACAAGACTGAGACGAGTTGATGGTGAAAACTATAACAAATCACGCGAAAGCAAAAAATTAAAAGCACACAGTAAAAAAATCACCATTTGTAATTTAGGTTTTCTAGGAACAAAAAGATTTTCTTTTATTCTGCAGGGTTTATCTTCTACGTATAGTATTCTCATACATACATTTTGTTATATTACATTAAATTTTTTTGATCATATTTAAGTTTAAAAATAACAGAAAATAAAAAGTATTTAATAATTACCTATCAGTAGTTTTGAGGTTTTAGGAAGATTCGCGCAAACCATATATAAAAAGTAAAGGGAATTAAACAGTTGTTGCTGTGGTTATCTTTGCTTCCCCATCGAAAAAAAAACGAAATATTTTCAAAAAATCAAAAACAAAGCAATAATTTCAGTTTTTTTTTTACTTGATTCGTGCATCATTCATGATGAATGCAATCTTTCAACTTGTATATTTTCCTTTTGGTTTTTTTTTTGTTTTTGTAAAATTTAGTGGACTCTCAAATAAAAAGATTTCCAGAAGAGCAGGTAATATTGAGCAGCAAAACAAACAAAGAAACAAAATTGTTAAAAAAACAACAACGAGAATTTTTCCATTCTTTTGCAATTTGTTAGCTATTATCTTTCTTTTTCCTATTCAAATTCTGATGAAATAGTGTGGTTTGCGTTTTTATATACAGTATGTATAGTATAAAATTTTAAATATGTCCCTTATACTTCCAAGTACTTTATAAAGGAAGTTCGTAACAGAGAATTTTTTTCTCTTTACAATTTGTTTTTATAATTTTTCTTGTACTCATTTTCCGCCACATTTTAATTCTATATTTATATAATAAATTTGTCCGTCTATTTGTACTAACTGATGATTGGCGGTAATTTCACTTGATTTTGGGCGATTCCACTTAAATACGCGTGTTCTGTATGAGCTCTGGCATGTCGCCGCAGCAAATAGCTTTTGTTCTGTTTTCGACTTCAAATGAAAACAGAATTATAAATATGAATTTTGAAGATTTGATGTTTATTTTCCAAATAAAAAGTAAAGCGACGGAAAAAACGCACTTAACTCCCTATTCCTTCAATTACTCCTTCTTTCAGAAAGACTGATTGAGTTGACATTATTGACTGATTATACGTTCGGATTAGTATACCCACGAAAAAACGCAAAACCATCTATCGGAACAAATTTTTATAACTGCTTACTTTTGTAGCCTGGTGTAACATTCGGAAAGTTATACATGTGTCATTCAGTTCTATTATTGTTAAACGTTTCTATATAGTTGAAATATTTCTACTTATTACCCATTCAAAGTTATTGAATAACCATATGGGTATTGAGCTACTAACAAAGATTTTAATACCATCTCGTTACTTTTATCTTTCTTTGATTTTTCTGCGTGTTTTCTTTAACATTTGGGTTTTTCATTTTTTCTTTCTCTTTATATGGCTGCGGGAACTTCATAACAATAATAAAAATGTAATCCTTATTCTATAATAACATTATATAAGACAGATATCATACATATGGTATTAAAATATAAGGAAGCGAATACAGTAACAAAGGAAGAAGATAAAAAAAAAAACAGAAAAAAACCAAGATGTCAATTTGAACATTTTGATCAAGATAAAGGAAATCTACAATCTATACTAAAAATCTTTGATTTTTTATTTTATATTTCATCTACTTATTATGCTTATTACATTATTTGTGATATAAGTGTTATATTATGTACGTAAAGAATATATGTTGTATGTATGCTTAATTCATTGCCATATTACAGTGTATCGAAGATTGACATGAAACATTAGATTAATAAAAGGGCAACATTGCATTTTTAATAGTGGTTTTGTACCAAGAGTAATATAAAAAGTGTTTGAATTCTTTTTTCTTAAAACTTTTGAATATCGTTGTAATTTTGATGATCAAATATACTTAAACAATTACGAATAACTTTTAGGTTTAAAATTATTTAATTATGTTGAATATTGGATTTTTGAATTGTTCCTTGCAATTCATCAATTCTCGAAAAATTAGTCAAGACCAAGCTAGCCAAGGCTATATTTTCTAATAGCAATTTCAATTAACCATGTACTTTGCCCAAAAGGTAGAAACTTTTGGAATTTCCTTCTTTTTTTGCGAGAGGGGGGGGGGGGCGTTTCTTTTGGAAGTTTTTGAAAAGTTTATGTAGATTCGGCGTTACAACAACGAATTTATTTGGCTTAAGTTCGTCTTTTAGGCGAACCCATTAATCTAATCTAAACAAATACAAGTTCCATTAAAAATTAAAATTTAATCAATTAAATTTAACTTTAATCCATAATTTATTATTGTAATAATTTGTACACGTAATTTTTCAATTAAATTCAAATATAATAAATTATATTCACATCAAATATGGACTTGTTGTCAACTACCATACTACGCTAATTTAAAATTTCATATTATGCTTACATTTATATTAATTCTTTACCATGTAATTTGCTGTCTGTTGATTGGCTTTATATTAATTACTAAAGTTGAATGTAAGTGATATGTCAAATGATAGTGTCATCATAAATGTCAGCATACATGCGCATACACACAATATTATAATGTATGTACATATATTAATAATTAATTAATTAGTTTCTATCATGATCTGTCATTATTAATATTTTTTAAATAACTATATATTGCAATCTCTCTTTCTCTACACCAAAAAAAAAATAAAAACATTATCAATTTGCATTCCACAACTACATACATAAACAATATGATGAACCAAAAAAAAATTATTTAAAATCTGGTTTTGGTACACCACACTCTTGGTACACTCTTCTATACACCATGACTGTACGAATATGCAAAAATATTGGATATCAGCCAGAGTGATATGCTTGTGTATTCATTATACACTTTATACAATATTCCTCACATGGGGAATCAGAATACTTTGGCTTAATGACATATTTATGTATTCTTATACAAAAGGCTTACACATAAATTATAAAATGATGATAAATAAAATTATGCTTTCATAATCCACGCAGGAAATCTTTTTTTAAAGTCATTTCTCTCTCTCTAAATATGTATATCTGGTTTTTTCATTTCATTTTAAACAAATTTTAATATTTTATCGTACACCTCTATCTTTTGTCCGTACTTTATAGTAAATTTAATGCTCATTATATTAAAATCACATCGATCATTTCATTATTTGAACATTATTGTTATTGTTATATTTTTCATAGATTTGACGAATCTTATATGCGATTTAAAATAGTTTAATATGGAATGGAATTGAATGATTATTCACCGGGAGCGACATTAAGGGAATTATTAAGAAATATTTAAAATAGACAATAAAAACTATTATTCAAAATTTGAGCTTTTTAAACACTTCTAATTTGTTATCAGTTTGAAGTAAAGATCCTGCGCTTCAAGTTGAAGTGTAATCAAATAAATCCAAAGATTGTTATTTAATTATTTTATACGCATATTTGAACTTTATAAATGAACACTCAAACTTGAACACTTTCACGTCTATAAGAGTTGCTCTTGAAAAAACTTTGATATAGCAACTGAAATTTCTAAAACGAATTCTAAATACACTATAGCAATTCTGGATATATATATATGTATAACAGAAAATTTTTAAAGTAGGGCACCACGTTTCTCAAATATAAGAAAACTTCGATAGTTTTGACTCTTTTCCCACTATCAACTATAATTATACAAATGCGGGTCTGCTAAGATTTACGATACTTCTATCTAAATTAAAGATAAAAATAAAAATCTCAAATAAATCTAAAATTATGGTAATGGCTGCTCTTTTAATAATAAAAATTAAATGCATCTTACTTTTAATTCAATATATTAAATAAAAGCATTAAAAAGCGATAAAAGTCATTCACGGGTCTTATAAAATGAAATGACAAGATAATTTTTGACAAGAAATATAGAGCGAAAGTAATTTTATCTGCAAAATAACAAAATTGCAACAACATAACAATAAAGATCATATTTCACAATCTCTTCTGTAATTCAAATAATTTGCATAACATTATAACACAACACACATCTATATACATATTATAATATAAATACAGTGGTAAATATATTTGACACTTTCTTTCATCTTCATAAATATATAATATACAATATGTAGATAAATAGTGTGTACAGTGATACAACTCTTATAACTCTTATATTGTGAATAGAGGGTGATTGTTTTTATTGATGTAAAATATATGAAAGGCTTTACATTAAGAATGACGTTTTGATCATCATCATCATAGTTGGGATGGGGACTGGCGTGCAAAAATAACACCACTGTAAAGAAGACATTGATTTAAGCCTGTTTGACCAAAAGTACTTAAGAAGGTAATAGCATTCATATAACTCGTATTACACAGGGCCAACTATTTTCAAAAAATACTGTCCATATAACCAGAAAAAAATTTTTCAATTGTCAACACCCCCAATGGAATTTTCCGTAAATTTAAATTTTAAATAAAATTTGTTTGTTTTCGGGATTTGTTTGTTTTGGATGGAGTTTCGAAAATCACCCTTTCTTTTAAAATTAAATTTACAAAAAAAAACTTCATCCGCTTTTGCCAGTTATAGTCACACCATGTACACTTTTTGAATCTCATAATTTTAAAGATTGAAAATCATATTTTTCTTATTTTCTTTTTTTATTAACATTATCAATTGACCATCATTTATGTTATTTTCAATTTACACAGCATACACAAAATTATCATCATCATTTCATACCATGTTAAAACCATAGAAATTCTTGTGGCTTTTATAAAATATTATTGCAAATAATTTAACTAACCGAAGATGCTAACTTTATTTAGCGTAAAGAACATATAAAAATATTAAGAGAAACAAAAACTAACCGGAATGATATAACCGGAATGCATATGTATATGATTTCACGTTAAATTAAACTCAATACATTCTCTTTGCTCTATAGTCGGATTTTAAAATTACTGTCATAATTATTTTAGTTTTCTTTTGCATAAATAAATTAAATATGTATGCATAAACCGTCCATATTGTTGATGAATGACGCGAAGTCTTATATAGGTTTTTCTATGCTATGTAAAGAGAATATCGAATAATTTTTATTCGATACATAAATCAACTGCATGAACATTGGTGATGATATAATTATTTTACCTGTCTATATATTATGTATTCTGAATATGCATTTTAGATTGATTTTCTTAATTTAACCCTAAACTGGTATAATCGCACCCTAAGAAAAGTATATAAATAATTGTTAATATTTTAAGAGAAGCCGGTTTTTCAATGCAAAAATGATCAAACAAAAGTCGTGTGAAAAGAAAAGTGATGCTTCAAACCACAGAACTATGTACAAAATTATTCCTCAAATGTCTTCAGCTGAATCTAGAATTAAATTCAACGTATATAATATAATATTATATGAGAATGTAATATAATAATTTTAAAATATTTGTTTCTTATATAAAGAGCAACAACATTGGGCGGAATCAATAAGAAATCAGTAAATGGAAATTAATTTTGGAGAAAAATTTATCAAGTACTTAAGGGTTAAATACACGGTGTATGTATATACATACCTCATTTTTCTTTATTATTCTTTAAACGCATCAATATACACACATAAGAATATTATAAATAATATTTTGCTTTTGTTTTCGCGTGCCCTTTCACTAGTTCTCTTGTTGAACCTGTTTTCGGTATTCATTTTTTTTTTTTTTGTTTCAACGTGTTTAAATATATGTGTTTAATGCACAAATCATCAATTTGTGTCTTCATTATTTACACCTTGATTTCATTTCTCAATCTTGATTGTTTCTTATACAACCATTAACATACCATGTTGATTTCTTAAAATTCTACCCATTTTTTTTTGTATATCTTTTACTCTCTTATAGTTGATGTTGTCCTTTCTGTTTTCTGTTTTTACTTATTGTATATAATGTATTTCTCTTTTGAGTATATGCATATACTTTTTTATTGTTTATTATTATTGTTATTTGTGTTGTTAATTTTGATTGTTATTTTTATAGGTTAGTATTATTGTTTTATTTGTTTGTACATTTTATTATTATTAACAGTTTCGATTCAGTTTTTTTTTCTTCTTTTGTTTTTTCTCTTGTTGTTCTTTTTGTTTAAAATGTTGTTTTTTGTAAATTAGTTAACTTACGATTCTACTGGTTTAACGTGTTAAAATCATTAAAAAAATGTAGAGGCGAAGGAAAAATACAAGCAACACCATATTACATAAATTAGTTTTTAATTTGTCGGTGTCTGTAATAAAAATTATAAAAATTAAATTATAATAATAAACATATCAAATAAATTATGGAGATTAAAGTAATAATTTTTATTATTTTAAAAAATAAAATCCTAAATTGCTTTTATTACTAGAAAATTTGATTTTAATTTATTTAAATTAATAAAATTGTTGTTGATATAAAAATTAAACATAGGTAAATATTAAATTAACATAATCCGATTTTAATATCTTATTTATAAGTGCATATATTAAAATAATTCTGTGTTGAAAACAAAAAACCTTCACAAAATTGAGATATTACAATATTATGGCCCCCCATTTAATATGCTTAGGTGTAACAATAAAATTTTATAAATTAAGATGAATTTTTTTAATAAAGTTTTCATATTTTTTTTTGACAATTTTTCAATCAATTTAATTTTGATGGTGATTACTAAACTAAAAAAATTATTTTTTTTTCAGAACTTCACATTTTACTGCTTGGAACTCAACTTTTATAGTGGTGAGTATACATATGTATATGTTTTTCTATAACCTTATAAAATACATTTAATTTAAATAATGTTTGAATTGTTCTATAATTTATTATTCGATCAAGAATCTGTCCGTCACTTTATCTGCCTCTTGTCTAAGACTTAAATTCGTTTTAGATAATTAGTTTCGGGAGCGCACATCAGTACGGTATTTAAGCAAAATCGATTGAGATGAAAGAAAGATAGCCCACATATATGTACATTTTATGTACGTACATTTCAAAATTCTTTGTATAAGTCCTATAATATGTCAGACGACATATCGATTCGGTTTTCGAAAAACTATTTTCATATTCGGAAAAATGGTAGAGTAGCATCAATTAATTTGTATGGTACTATCTTTCCATTTCTGAAAGGCCACTAAATCCAAGTTCGCAAAAAATATTTTTAATTAATTACTTTAACTTTGAGTATCTTTGTTAAATAATTTTTTAAAACGATATAAAAAACTTAGTTTTTCTGCCGAAAATTTTATCATATTATTAAAATACATATAAAATTGTTACACGATATACCTAATAATTTATTTATTGCAAATAGAAAATACTCCATAAAAGATTTAATATTCACCATAAAAGAGTAAACCTTTATTTGCTCAAGTTAAAAAATATGGTAAAAGCTATAAGAAAAAAATTTCAATTCAATAAATAAAACCTAGTTAACATAGAACACAAGTTTTAAACAGTTTTAAAATGTTTCTAAAAAATTGATGATTTAATGGCATAAAATTTATACAAAGATAGATAGGCTATATACTATGTTTGTTAAAGTGTATAAATATGCGGTCAGCATGATAACAAATTTTATTTTTTCAAAAACAAATTTTCTACAAAATATAAATTAGTACTTATGAATATAGCCGTAAATATTTTATGAATACAGCCGTAAATTTATTTATGTAAATGTTAAGACGTCGTAAAATTTATTTTTGTTTTAAAATCTTTTAAAATAACATTTTATACACACACATATGCATGTATAATGAATAGAGACTAACGTATACTAAATTTAAAATCTAATAAATCTACCCATAAATAAAAAAAATTATTTATGAATGAGGGCTGCTTATTATATTTCTTACAGTTACAATAGTTTTAAATTAATTTTGTTAGACTTGGGTAACATAGTACAATAACAATTAATCATTGGAGTTGTTACATAAGAAATTTAGAATTTGTTTAAGAAACTGAGTTTCAATTTCTTATATTATAACATATAATATTTGGTTGAACTTTGATTTTTCAATACATTTACATATTACGTAAAAAACTTATTTTATAAAGGTTCTTAACATTAATATATAATTATTGTATAAGATTATCTACCTAGATTAATACTAAAACAAAATGTTAAATGTGACTATAATTGGTCAAGAATATACCGGATATCAAATAATTAGTTCTTCCAACAAATCATTTTCAAGTTGTATTTCTCTTGAAAATTATGATTTTAGTTCTCAAAAATTTAGAGTTTTTCAAGCTTAATGAAGAAACTATATTTAAATAAAAAAAATCCAAGTATGTAATCACACCAAGTTATTAAAATTTACTGCTGTATGAATCTTGTTAAAAGCATTCAGAATCAGTTTATAGATGTCTTGTTTTGGGTCATACATTTAAAACCCTACATTCTCAGAATAGCATTTATGTAAAATGAATACAAAATTTTAAAAATAATTTTGAATCAAACTATACACATATTGTTTTACAATCTATACTTTAAACTAAAAATTTAACACAACTGTTCTAAAATATATTTATGCGACTTAATCCATGCTGTATGCCAAAATGCACTCGTTCATTATGAAAATATGTACATATTTATTAAGTTCTTATTGCAGTAAATAAAATATAATATAAAATATATAACAGTTATTAACTTTAAAGTGAAAATTAAAAGAAACAAGAAAAAAAAATTTATTAATTACATATTAAAACTATAATAATGTGTAATTGAATGTAATCGTGTATCTTTAATCATATTTTTTATATCATGTGTTAGATATCGTTATATTTAACCACATATAATTTATTTTTTAAAATTATCTATACATACATATAAATATTAGAATTAAACTTGATAAAAGTTTTGTTGTTAAGCTATAATAATGGTACACAAAATGCACATGATTTGCCTATTATAGCATAATGCTAAACACAATCAAAATACATATAAGTACACCTGCATAATATACATAGTTACCTACGTACCTATGTTCAATTTTATAAAAATATGTGTTCAATTTTTATTAATTGAAATATACACATATACAGGCTGTTATCTTTATTGTTCTGAATTAAAATTAAAAAAAAAATAATTATTCTCCATTAAAATTATGAAAATTAATTCTATAATATAATGCAGGCGTTTATCTTATATCTTTATAATATTTTATTATATTAATTATGATAAATATTAATTGAAAGTTTTACAATAAATCAAATTAATTGAAATAAACTAAATGATTTCTTAGTGTAGCTGGAACTTTGGAAGTTTTAATCCAAATATATATTTAAATAATTTAACTTGCTAGATTTATCTAATAAGTCTTATATTAGTAACTCGAAATATTTTTCACCCATCTAATACACTCACACGAAATATATGGTTAAAATCGCATTTTTTTTAATAAATAAGTAGAATTCAATATAATTTAATGAAATGTGATGAATAATATTTACCTATAGTTAATATAATTTACATAATATTAATATTTATATTTAATACTTTATTTTTTATATATAGCTTTATAGTTTTTCATATTTGTGGGAATTTTTGCAATTCTCACAAATTGAAATTTATTCATTTTTTTTTTATTTTTCTTTTTGTTTAATTTAAGTATATAAGAATTTTTATAAAATCTTAAATTTTCAATACATAGATTAAATGTGCATATATATATATGTGTAAAATTAAAATCTAGTTAATAAAAATTCAAATGTTTTTATAGTGAACTTTACACTCTAAGTTTACATAATGAAATACATTTTAACAACGTGTACATTGTACACGAGCAAGTATATATTTAACATTTATATGTTATTTTACTAATAGCAATTAATAAAGATTTAAGAAAGAAATTTTTCTGTTAAAAAATTTTTTAGAAACTTAACAAAATTACATTACACTCTAAAGATAAATTCTAAATTTTATATTTAACCTTAAATAAATATTTGAAATTCTAATACTTTAAGATATTATAGATTTTTATAAATTACATTGTACATCTATACATATATAGGTAGTATTTTAATTTTCGAAATCTTTTCATTTCCTGGAGTGCTAAATTGAGTTCAAAACGGCACAACAACATTTTCTTATTCCATCGTAGGCTATATACTGTATAAAGTAATTTCCTTGGCCAAGCGTTTCTTAATAAAATCATTAAATTTAGTTTATATTGCCTTCATTTTTTCGTTCATTTCAATTGTAAAATTTCCAACATTATACTCATATGTGTTACCAAATCCAAAATTACTTCCACTGCTCTCAAAAGCAATTTACAATTCGATATAGTAGTCGGTGATTTTACCTAAAAAAAAAAACAGAAAAAATTATAATTAATATTTTTTTTCTCAAATCCGAACACTATAGTTGTTAAATGATGCAAAAAAACTTAAGATTAATACGGCAACTTCGTAATCTCATACAAAAATTATTTTGCATTATATTTTAATTAATCAAAAAAAAAAAATAATCTAAACAGATTCATTCTCATAATTCAAATTAATACCAGAAAAATGGAGATAAAAAAAAATTGTAATTATTTGGCTATAAACTAACAAAAAAAAAAATGTTTGAAAAACAAACATTAAGAAAATATTAAAATAATTTTCTCACTATAAATTCAATTTGAAATCTTAAAAGTTAATTTTTGCCCCCCAAAATGCGTTATTCGTTTATTTTTTTTTCCTTCTTCCAATGTACTTCCACTATATTATACATACATATGCAGCTACATACTATGCATACCTCTACATATACATATATCAATGCTGACATCAGGTAACACACGACTTCATAATTTGAATATAAAATGTAACAAGAAAAAGTTAAATCGTGTGAAATAAGTGCCGATAAAAATGAGCAACTACATAGGTATACAAAAATAATAATAACAAAAAGTAAAAATAAAAATTAACAGCACCAACTTTTCACGATTTAAATAAATAAAAAAACAACACAATATTTTCTACGATTTTTATTATGTTATTTTATTTTTTCTTACCTTAAAAAAAATGAAATATTTTAATTTACCTGTTGACTGACAATAATTACCTATGCGTGAATATCCAATTTTCTTCTCATATCTCAAAAATTATTTTATTTTTCTTTTTCGGCTGATTTTTTCTTATAATTTTTTTTTGCTGAAAAATAATTATTTTTCTTATCATCATATTATTCACGAATAATAACAACACCAACGAAGTCGATTACGTGGAATCAGAATCGGCAAAAAATTTACATATTTATATACAATTACATGATGCTGTTAATATATAGGTAAACATATTCACTAACACATTTTACTGTTCATGTACAAACGTGGGTATCTGCTTCTATTCATATACATATATATAAATTCTTATACAGGGTTGTCGTTTAGGTTCGATTTGCATATATCCTTCTCTTTGCTCTCATTTTCGTGGATTCAATGCAAATATACACATATGTATGTATGTATGTACGTACAATTTCAAAATTATTTAGTGAACAAACAATATCTTTAAAAATATATTCAATTAAAAATTAAAATTAGTTCTGTTTTTTTTGCAAATGACTCCATTTTTTACTCATTGTACAGTTCCACAACAAGAAAGTTTAACGACAACTCTGTTCGTATTATAAGCGCATATTATAAAATTTGTATATTCACCTGTATAAATTCTCTTGTCATTTATAATGTTATAACCGCAATCACATATTGTATGACGTATTCACACAAATGTGTATATGTATATGTACATACATACATATATAAATTTTTCTCCAACTTGCCATTTTTTTCTTTTCTGTTTGTCAATTTTACGCAAAAAAAAAAAATAAACTTCTTAACTAGTACAAAACATGACATACTTATATAATCTTGTCGTAATACATATAATGCAAATCTAATCGTAACCGCAAAAATATTATGTTATATTTTACAATCTAAAGGAAAAACAAAAAAAAAAAAAGAAAAATATGTTATAAACACAAAAATTCAAGAACAAAATTAAACATTTATTATTCATATTTGTAAGTATGCAAGTATACTTTCATACTTATATTATGTATATACATAATATATTATGTATATACATAATATACTCCAGGTATGAAGATATAAAATGTACTTTTATATTCATACAAATTGTTATAAAACAAAAATCACATCACAGATTCACAAACAAAATTTATATTTTTATACTACCTTTATGAGTTACAGTAGCGAAACATCACAATGGAAAATTTGAGTAATGCACTGCTGTAAAGAAAATAATTTTTACTAATGAATCAATCTTTCGGTACAACCAAATTCTGTACCGTATTTTTGGTAATGCTTCTGGAAGCAAGTTGTGCTCTGTTGTGCTTTCATACTTCTTTTACTTGCAACAAATATCAAACTTATATGTAAAAATATATTCAATCAAACTTATGCATATGTAATAAAATAGAACATTTACCTTTAAAAATTGTTTAAAATTTGAACTGAATTAGTTCCCTCAATACTATTCTCTTAAATTTTACATAATTTTAGGATTAAAACTAATTATTTTCATACAAAATTTTACTAGCATAAATATTAAATTTAACTTGCTAAATAATTTTAATAAAGCATATAAGGATTCACTTTTCAACAAGAAGAGAACTAATGTTACATTGATAATTCTATTATCTATAAGCTAACAGTATATTATCATAACATAAAGCTGATTCTATTATCCTGAATTTCAGAAACGTACGCCACTGAAAATTTTCAATGAGATATGGAGGAAGCAATACAACTGTAGTAAGCGATAAAACTGTTGAATATTTTGTCATTTTTCTCTGTGCTTTTTTTTTTAGTTTTTGTTTTTTATTTTATAATTATTCATAAGAAAATTCTGTAATATGAAAAGCTGGGTAAATATCTCTGTTGGCGGTCACACATTTATTAAAACTTTGCATATTTGTTATACACATACAAATCTATATGTATATACTCTTAACTTGAAGCATGTACATTAAATATTTACACATGAATAACACTACATACATACATATTTTGACATTACTGTAATGACACATGTATAGGTTGCTGTATATAATTACGAAAATATAGGTAAATATTATTATGACTTGACTGATTGAACGTCCCCATCGGATAACCAAACAAAAAAAAAATATTCACAGTCGCCAAAAGTCATTTTAAATATTAAAATAAAAAATATACTGTGCTGACGTTTGCAATTTGATATTTTTATTTAAATTTTTTTATTATATTTGTTTTAAACCCATATTTTTCGTATATTTGAGTTAAAAGTTTTGCAACTTTTCACGTAAATTATTAATATTTTTGTATTCTAAAGTGAATTCCTTTTATTAATTTAAGTATTACTATACACACATATGTAAGCATATAATAGAATACTTAAAACTGTTATTTGAAATTTTATTTATATAAAATATTTATTTAATGAATCAAATGAGAATATAACAGTTTGTGAGTGAAAGTGTTTTTTTCATCCTGAATTAAAAATGTCAAAGTACGTTTGACATTACGCAGTTTGATTTAAATTACAACAATCATATAAAGGTCATATGTGATTAAAGCTAGTTTCAACAAGAAATATGAAGTAGATATCAATGGTAAAAACGAACTGTAAGAAATATTAATTGATCGCCTCAAATCTGCGTTTGTCTATTTAAATAAACCATGACCAATATCATACTGTAAAACATACATCGTTCATTATCATCGTCAACTAATAGCTTACTAGAAGAAAATCAGCTTTGATAAAGTGCGTATATGGCGCAGGAAGTATATTAGCAAAACTAAAAAAAAGTATTTTATTCCGAATAAAAGGAAGTTTTTTTTTTCGTACCAATAAAAAAAAAATGTATTTCGGAAAAATTATCAACCATTGAAGAATTTTTTTAATAACTTACCCCTAAAGGAAACTAAATTTAGTAGCATAGTTTGCATTCGGCCTTGTTTCAGCTCACTTTTTCATGGGAAGGAATTATGTTGGCGGCGTTATTTTCACTTATTCACCACGCTACCAAAATAATATGCAATATTGACTAACGTATTTGTACACTCACATATTTGAGTCAGTCAATATTAGACATTACTATCTGAAAATTAACTAAATTTAAGTTCCAATCAAAAGTACCATTGTAATGCAAACTACTGTAAATTAAAAATCATATAAAATCCTCATAAATTATTGCAAAAAATCTCTAATTTTATTAAATTTAATTGTAAGATGACTAATTATATACCACATTAATTAAAAACCACAAAAACCAAATTAAATTCTATTTAAAAAATTTTTAATTAAAAATTGAGAAATTCATTGTATAATTCACTTGAACGCATACTTAACGTTAAGTCAAAAAGTGTAAATTTCACTGGTAAAATAAATAAAAATATCTACCAAATCTATCTATGTGTGTTTACGAACTAAGTTATAAAAATAACTGCCGTGCTCACTTTAAATTAACTTTAAGTGAAATTTTTTTTTGTAATATCGTAAACCTTAGGAAAACTTAATTAAAAACTTATTTTTAATAGTTTTATTACAATTGTGTACACATAAAATGTTTGACCTTCTATGTAAACTCTAAGAAATTAAATCTCTAAATTATATAATGTCGGCTTAAACAAATAAAAAATAAAATTACATTAAAATGTAAAAATAGACAAATTTTTTAAATATTTTTTTTAGAAATAGAAATAGGAAGAATTAGAAGAAAAAAGAAAAAGAAATTAAATTCTATGTAATTCTTTTCTTAATATAACAAAAAAATTTTTATATAAAAATATTTTAAGAAATTTTTATAAACTAAGCACATACATAGTACATACATACCTACATACATTTGAAAGCATACCAGTAATACCAGTTAATATACAGAATCCCTAATTACTGTTCGCTCATCTCTTCTCAGCTCATTTTGATCACATCAAATCAAATCACCGTCTTACCGTCATTATAAAATTCTTTCTAAAAAAAAAAAAAATACAAAAAAAAATGAATAAAAGTTTTTCTTTCTAATATTTTTACTATTTTATTTTTTACTTTTTTCTTTGATTTTCAAAAAAATTACAAAATAATTGAAAGGTAATTTTTCGAATATCACGAATAGTTTGATTATAAAGAAAATAAAATAAAACCTCTAATCATTATTTTTTATGAGTAATTCTTTAAAACAGATAGATTCATAAGTTCACTGATACATAGATACGATTAAGGTTACCAATATTGCAAAATTTCAAAATGAGTAATGCTATTATGTAGCGATTAAATATTAAAATTTAAGAGATTTTGCTGCTTCAAAAATTTCATAACTATACTATGTGTTAAAGCATATAAATTAGGCACCGTTCAGCGGTATTTTAAATTACACACATGCTGTCTTTGGAAAATTTCGGAAAAGAATAAAAAGGGGTCGTTTAAAGAACTGCAGGAGTATCCTAAAGCTTTAGTACGCCAAAAAAGTTTTGGATTACCACAATTAGAAACGCTTTAAAAAGATTATATGAATTAAAAAGAATCAGATGGGAATTCTCACGTGCTTTTCACGATCACTGTATGGCCAACCTAGACAATACCCGACAAACCTGTCCCTAAAACAGGATTAGAAGAGTGGGAAGATATCAGTAATCACATTAAAAAAAAAAAGAGAAAAACTGAAGCAGTATACTAACATGCGGCAGCGAATTTTCTATTTGTATTGCAAATTTTTTTTGAATTAATCAAGAGATATTTTTCAAAGAATGTTACCTTGGCGGATGAACTACGCAGATTAAATTCCGCCATCTATTACTACTTGTAGAAGAACTGACATACACGATCCAAAATTTTGCATTTATTCGTATAGTTATTGAATCACCAGCGGCTTTTAAAAAGGTCAACTACAACCTGGGCGGTCCTTAAGTTGACGCTTTAAATTTACGTCGCCCTTGTAAAAGATTATTTAGAAGTGCAAAGCTTAGTCTATTCCATTCTGAATTCTCGTTACAGAAAGACTTGTGAATTATAAATGGCAAAATATGGTTGTACCTTATGCCCGCCCAAAATGGGGCATTTAATAAGAACGTTTTCTGCTTCGTTGCGAACTTCACTTTTCGACACTGAGAGTTCTTACAATAAGACGCTTTCATTCTTCCTATTCATCTACTGACTTTTCAAACTCTTATATTTTCACTTTCTTTATTAAATATGTACCATAAATTTTGTGGTAAATTCGATCACTTCCGTTCCAACTTTAAATATTAGATAGACAAATAGTTACGCACATTTACATCGGCAAACGGCTTCTTATTTTTATACTGAAAATAAATTTTAAATTCAATATATAGGTTAATTCTACTCGTGTAGTCTTGTATAAAACAACATGCAAATAAGTAAGATATATACATATAAATAAGATGAATTATAAGTCAAAATGCATATATCACCTTAAAATGAGGGTTATGCAACCATCAACCATCATATCGGAATAACCATCACCTTATATGATGGTTATTCCGATAGCTATCTTTATATATGAAACATAAATATTACACTCTTGATATTAACAGGTTATAGGTTACATTTTTATTCCAGTTCAAATTTAAAAATTAATTCATTTATAGAAACAAAATTGTAATATTACCTTTTAAATGAATATTTTAAGAACTAAGTTCGACTTAACGTTAATTATTCAAAATCAATATAATCTTAAGATTTAATAAGTTTCTTATAGATTGTAACATATGTATGTATGTAAATCGCAAAATTAAATTAAAATATTGAAGGAAAAGCACTCTATAGAAGGAAATGTTTGGTTTTAAAACCAAATACAAAAAAAAAGTAAGACAAAAAAAAATTTTTATTTTGTAGAACTGGTTTTCCACCAAAGGTTAAGAATATTATGTTGATTTCTTTTTCTATCAAACTAATGTACATACTTGTAAATATATAAATGAAATACTCTATATGTACTCATTTTAAACCAGCAAAATTAACTCGTATTATACAGCACTATAGTCAATTATACGGACACAAATATTTAAATCAAGCCACAAACCTACTGCCAAACACACATTGCACATATAGTACATATAATATATTATAGAAATTTATATATTTAATGTATTATACAGGATTCCATATATACATACACACGTACGTACATATTCCTACATACACAATATTAAGATTTATTTTTTTGCATCCACCTTAACTCTTATTTATGAGATCATATGAGAAACCTATAAAAAAAAAACAATAATTTCAACAGAATGAACAAAAACACAACATGACACACACAAATAGTATAACAATATATGTATGTATGCATGTATATAAGTATTTGAAGAATAAATGAATGTAATAATATAAGAGCAACTGACAGAGAAATCAAAATGAAATCATGTTTTGACTACCTTGGGATAGTTACTTAAAATAAAATTTAAAATAAGAAAAACAAAAAAAATTATTGTAAAAAAATGAAACAAGAAAGCAGTAAAACTCGAAATAATTCCATGAAACAAGAACAGAAAATTGAGAAGAAATAAAAAAAAAAGAGAAAAAGAGAAATAAAATCACATCGTTTTGTATTTAAATTGACATTAAACCTAAGATTATCTAAAGAAAGAAAAGAGAAAAATGTGTTTTGTCTTTGCGCTTTTTTTTGTTTCTACCTTTGTATTCATTAATACACGTGTTTAAACACGTTACACAAAAGATAATCCCACCTAAATTGATTAATTCAGATTAAATTTTATAATTTATTTCTTGCACAATTGCTAAAATAATTTTAATTTCAAGATTTTTCATGTACAATCCACCACATAAAATTATTGAAAATTTTTTGAAATATGTACATATTTCAATTTAAAACATTTGGACAGAATTCATCTTTATGTCTGGAAATAATCAAAAAATGAAGATATAAATAAGTCCTAGAGCAGTAATTTGTTGGGGTAATTTTATAATGTCGATCTCGTTTTGTAATTCACATTTTTAGTCACAACTTGAGTCTCCTTCAAATTTGAATTCACAAAGGCATGCTATTTTTCCAATAAAATCATTCATTTTTTCCAATATATCATACAAATCACCAAAGTCTTAAAAATATCCACTAAACTCCTCACTTTCAAAAACTAAGTAGGAGAATGGTAACTGAAATTTGTACATTTTTGAAAAATTTGAAACACCTTCGTACACAATACGAAAAACTTCTTTTTACTTATAAATTACTTAATTCAAATATGCATAGTAAATCACTTTTTCCAAAAAATAATCACAAAATTGTGCTTTCATTCACAAAAGTGATATACAGAATGAGGCTCTTAGCCTTTTCTGCTGTTCAAACTTGGTTTGACGTTACTATGTAAGTAGGCATAAATTTAACACTTAATGTAAAATAAAATTTTAAAAATTTTTATTAATTTTAAAGTGGAGCAAATTATTCTTAAAATCGAAAAAAAAACCAAAAAAATAATTTTTTGTATTCATTTTTAAAAAATTATTTGTGCGTTAAATTAACAAAAATCAAATTTCAATTTAATTTTTTTAATTTTTCAGGTAAAAGAAGAAGAATATTTCGTAATCATTTTAATTTTAAAACATGAAAAAATGAGTTTTTTTTTTCTTTTAATCATGATTTATTAATTATTGAAAATGTTAATGACCTTTCCTGTCGATGATTTTTTGTCGTTTTTTTCTCGGTCTTACAAATCCATGAGGCCTAAATATTTTTCAATTTTTTTTTGTTCATTTGATTTCTTGCTTTTTTTTTGTTTTTCTCTTTTGAAATTCTTATCCCTCACAAAGAGATTGATTCAATCGGTCAAAACTAGAATTTCTTGTTAATTTTTACTTGTTTTTATTTTACTTTTATTTTTCTCTTCTTATTATTAAATTAATTATCTGATGCTTCTTTTTTTCTTATTTTATTAAAAGCTATGATTTTTAAAATTCAAAAAAAAAAATTATGAACTCAAAATCAAACGAGGTTTCTCAAAAATAGAAAATAGTAGTTAAGAAAAAAAAAGAGAGAGAACTCCAAAAAAAAAAACTCACATTTTTTATAAAGTCATGAAACTTATACAAACAAATTTTGTATACAAAGTTGAAGGCGTTTTTTTTTTTTTGTTTTTTCAATCAATTCCTTTATGTAGTAAAATTTCTCTATGTACAGTCGAACCTGTGTAACACGAATCACCATTTTGCTTTTTATTCAGTTATTAAACTCGTATTTGCAATTCTGACTGCGAGAAATCTTACTAGTTAAAACTGCACTACACTGCAATAGAAATACAAAAGCCTCTCTGCCAACAAAAATTCTGATGTCAAAAGGTTTGATTTATATTTTAATGACATCAACAGCTGATTTTAAAAATTTTTTTTTTTTTTTTTTTTATTATTATACTAATTGAAGTTATGAATATAAAAGCAGAAAAAAAAATTATGCTACAGATCTTTTGCAGTTCTATCAACAAAAATTGAATGCTCTTTACAGAAAACTAAAAGAACGTGCTGATCCAAAAAAAAACAGGTCGTAGTAAAAAGAGTTCCGTCTTATGAGAGTTCGTTTTAAAATGGTCTAGCTGTATTTACACAAATTTATATGTTATATTTAATTCTATATACATAATATATGTACATCATACATAAATCATATCTTAATATTTTGATTTTGAGTCATTTTTATATCAGATATTACGTAATGATTTCAAAATTATGATAAAATTCACAAAATATTCAAATTTATTAATTTTATAAGAACGTGTATATGAAATGTAAGCTTATTTAGAAAATGAAACGTGATCACTTGATTAGAATAGTAGATTAAATTTTTCTATAAAAAAAATAGGAAAATAAACAAAATAACCGCCATAAAAACATATGTATATAATCAAAAATTTCAAAATTTTTAATTTTTTTTTTATTTTAAATGTAAATCTACAATTTTTTTATGAACTTATCTTTCTGATAATGAAAAAAGAAATGATAATTAATGAGTTTCTCGCTTGAGTCCTTTGTTCTAATTAGATTGTTTATGTATTTTTGAAGAAATATTGTTCCGCTTGATCTATTATGTTCGGTTATCTATAATTAACATATACGAACGCAAATCTATAAAAAGAGATAGGAACAGAGGTAATAAAAAGAAAAGACAAATTCAAATTATAAAAAGCAAAATGTATAGAAAACTCTTTAGCATGGCCTACCGCCAATACAGCCTCGTATAGTTATCTAAAAATTACAAAAAATGAACAACCACATTTCATATATCTTTATACTTTAATATTTACCTACACACTTATCATATATCCTACTCCCTCTATTATCAATCATCATATAAGAAACTATCACATATACTAATTCTCATATTAAGATGATCCTTAATATGAGAAATTAAGCCATGTCTATCCAAGATTTTCTAAAAACTTTGTTATAACGTATTATACAATAAAAACTGAAATTTCTTCATATACCTTATAAGTTTTTAACAATCTGTGATGTGCAAATAACTCATATGTGCCGAAATAATAAAGTGCACCGATATAATAATTATTCTCGTCTTCATTTTAAGTATTACGGAAGCTACATGTAATTTAAAAATATTGTAACATTGTAATAAGAAGTGTTTCTGTTTCACAACCATTTTATACATTGATATTTTAATAATTGAGTTTTCTTGCGATATTTCACATTTTACATGTACATATATAAAGAAATAATTTTTTAATAAAATGTAAACAGAATCTTATAAAAAAGTTTTTTTTTTCTTATAACAAGATTAATTGCATTAAATCTTAAATCGTTTAAAAAGTTATAAATCTTAAGACAAAATAAAAGACGACAAATATCACAACACGACATCTTTTTTTTTATTTTTCTTTTTCCAATTTAACAAAAGTTAACACTTAAAGTGGAAAATAAAAAATAAAAACAAGAAAATTTTCATATCTTTAATAAAAGAAAATACCAGATTAAATTCTCCAATTCGAAAAGATTGCAAAGCTAAAGCGTGTAAATATCAACAAGATTAATTTTTATTTTTTCTCTTTTTCTCTTTCTATTATATCTTCTTCTTTTTCTTTCATATTCATATGTATTATATTAAATGTTTTATTTTGTTGTTTTTTTATTTCACCTTAATGATTTATTTTTCACCTTAAAGATTACACGCCAATTACTTAATGTCCACAGATCTTTTATATTTTTTAACATAATTACCCACAGAATTTTATGTTAAATGTATGCGTATGTATGTGCATATGTTTTTTTGGTTTTTAAATGTTTAAAATAGCAACATTTATAATTTAATTTTTTTTTTCTTTGTATTTTGTTATTACTTTTTAAATTAAAATTTATTTTTATTAACCACAGTAGTAGACAAAACTTGTCGAATAAAAAATCATGTTACGCATTTTGTTTTTCATTTATATCTTCTTTTTTTTGGTGAATTATTTTAACTCATTTTTGGGCAATGCGCGATTTTAAATGTGTATCAGTAATAGACAAATAATAACACAAACAATATAATTAAGTCATAGACTTCAATTACACGAGTCTATGAAATTTCAAAAGTAACACTACCACGTGAGCTTATCAAATATAAGCGACTTTAATCGCCCAAAATGCCAGTGTCAATTAAATGTAAATTCTGAATTTCTCTCTATTTGTTTGTGATTTCTTAAATATGTGTGTGTAAATATTGGCTTTTCGGATTCTAAGCCAAATGTAAGTACAATTTACCTTAACTTAGAATTTGTTAGTTATTGGTTCTCACCTTTAATTTAATTTGGCTGTTCTTTCGTTTGCAATAAAGTTTTTATTGGTTATTAGTTATAATATCTTCTTAATTTCGCCCCAAACCTAAAACAAAAATTCAAACTAAATTATTAATTAAAACAATATTCAATAAAATTAGAAGAATATTACATTTTTTAAGTATAGCAAAAAATCTAATAATTTTGGTTCATTAAAACAAAATCGTTTACGTTGTCTTAAAATAATAATTAAATAACTTTTCCTTGTTATAGGTACAATTAAATAAGTTGCATCTTGTTATAGGTACAAGTCTATTTTTTTAAAACACTTAGTTATACAGTTAATCTTAAAAGACAATTTCACGTAGAATTTGATTAGAACATATCCATTTCTTTTCTGAAATTAACAAAGTTATCATTAAAATTTATGGAAATTTATTTTGCGCTCTATATATATTAATTTAACACACACACGCAGTATAAAACTTATAGCCCCCACACATAATTTAAAAGAAAAATCTAAATATTTAATTATAATGGAATGATTTTAGAAATTTGCAAATATTAAAAAAAAATTTTCCATCTACATACATACATACATATAAACTTTTAGACCCACTCACATTTCAAATTAAAAAGTAAAAAACATTCTTTGTGCTACTGAACACATTCAACTTAAAGCGAAAAAAATTAACAGGAATTAAAGAAAAATGCAACATTTTTTAATTATAGTCTAGAATTTTTCTATTTTAACAATAATTATGTTGTCGGAAGTCTAAGCAAAAGTTTTCTTTTTGGAACAGTCACAAATTGAATTATATATGTACAAAAAATTTCTTTTTATAGGTATACATACATTGAAATTTGTAATTAAAAATATTTTATTTCTTCATAAAATAGTTGTTATATTTTAAAATTTTAGGTTTATAACTAATTTTAGGTACGTATAACTATAATTTCGAGAAACATATTCACTTACATACACATATCATAAACTTACATACATATATTAACATAAACTTACATACATACATTATAATTCCTGAAATTTCTGATTTTGGCATAAATTTGATTTCCACTCAAAACCTGATGGTAGCAAAATTATTTGTAATAAAGACAAATTACGCGTATACTTAATATTGTACAGTATAATTGAAATTTTAATATATACACATATGTACATATAATTTCGATATCGACATATAATGTGTACATGTTTGTAAGTGTGTACATATTCTTGTCTGCAAATTTATGTAATTTAATTTGAATCTTTTACCTTTAATCCTGATATTTTAACTTGAATTTTAATTTGAGCTTGTATGGTTTCTTAGTTAATGTAACGATCATCTGAACATTTATTGTTTTACACTAGGGTCCTCGTCGCCAAAGAAAAAAAAATTCACCTTCTTTTGTTGGTTCCTTATTTCCTCTTATTTTACTTTATTACTCTTTTTAGAAATACTTCGTAATTAAATTGCAAATTCTAGTTATTTTAGAAATTATTTTAAATTATTAATTTTAGAAAACTCAAATTTTCTTATTAGAAATAATTTTTCTCCAAATATTGAAATTTTCTCCAACAATAAAAAATTGATTTATATTTCTGACGTATGCCACCTAGGTGACAAATAAAATTGATATATAATTTCCAATTCACAATAGCAAAATTTAAAAATATTTATAGCGCCGCCAGTGCAAACAGTACTAAATATGGAGAGAAATTGCTAAAAAACATTTTATTCAATTTTTGTTACGTTTCTATTAGAATAAAAATTAGATTTTCGTGTTGATTCATTAGCAAATTCCTCTTTTTAAAATGAAAACATAATGTAATCTAAATTATAAGACTTATTTTCTTAAATACAATTTTATATAAAAACATTTATATGAATGATAATTAAATTTGGAAGATAAATATTTTATCACAGTCAATAATTTAGTAAATAAAGTAGACTAAAATTTAATTTATTACTGACATAACAACAATTACATATTTCAACACAAATAAACTGTATACAAAATTATCTGGAATTAAGAAGGAAAACTTTTATTTCCGATCTATTTTCTAGAATTTATTCATATAAATTTCACATAATTTCAATATCTCTTTCTAAAAGAACATTTTGCTAACATTAAAATTTATAGTTTAACTACTATTCCAACATATCACTATATATATACATATATTTATAATAACATATTATAATATGTTCCTGTATGTGTGGATGTCCGAACGAGTTAAGTTAATTGGTTAGTTTAGAATTTTTATAGCTGTAGTCTGTTATTTAAACACTATAATATTATAAAATATGTAAAAAGATATAAGAAAAATAAAATTATACTTTTTTCCAGATTATTAGTGGTAAACTGGATTTTCTTCCTTTGCGAAAGTGCAAAATAAAAAAAAAGATAAATTGAAGTCGAATAGAGTAAAAAAAAGTACAAAATTACAAAACAGTGTCATGCGTTTCAAAAATAAAATCAAAAACTAAAAGTGCGCACCACCGTTGCATTAAAAATTAAATTCTGTTAACAAAACTCTCATGTTCTTCTTGATTTACTACAAAAATTCACTAAAAAACAACCAAAAAACAGAAACAAGCAATGAAATTTTTGTTGTTTTTTTTTTCTTTTTTTTTTTTTTGTTAATAGGTAACATCTGTTTTACAATTATTTTATCGACTTGTACATTTAGTAAAAAGGAATCTGAATATTTTAAAAAATACTCATAAAAT
Source organism: Condylostylus longicornis (assembly GCF_029603195.1). Lineage (NCBI taxonomy): Eukaryota > Metazoa > Arthropoda > Insecta > Diptera > Dolichopodidae > Condylostylus > Condylostylus longicornis. The sequence continues at coordinate 6,282,889 of NW_026578000.1, forward strand.
ACGTAAACGCACTTTAAAAACTTACAAAAAAGAAACAAGAATTTTGCAAATGTTTCCCGATTTGTTATGGTAGGGTTTTGTGGTAGGATTCCAATTCTGTACATCAGTGGAATTCTTTAAAAGATACCAAAAAAATATCCACAAAAGTTACTGAGAAAAACTTTTACATAAATACAATAGAAAAGTGTAGCATTATGCACACAAAGAGAAAATTATTGGTACTTGCATAAAACATAATGTAAAGAGATAATATTAACTATGTTAACTCTGTCATGCCTGTACACGAATGACTTCAAGGCAGATTCCAATAAAAATTAATATACCTTTGGTATAGGTTTTACGGGAATAGATGCTGTATTGTTAAGCTCGTTTCAAAAAAAAAATGGGTTTGCAAGATATACATAACGAATTACTAACTGTCGCAAAAACACGTACGAAATAAAAAAAAATAATTTTGAACCCGCTGACAACACAATTAACATCCATCGAGAAAATAAACATATAGTAAAAAACTTTAATAAACCATACATGTTTAAATATTATGCGTATAAACAGAAAAAACCACAGAATAAAATAACATGAAAAAATTAGCACAAAATCATTTAGAAAATTAGTAAATTATTTGAAAAACAAACATTTAAAATCCGTAGAATGTCAAGAGGGTTAATTGAGTTCAATGAAAAGGTTTAACATTTTTTTTTGTACATACATACCTGTAGATTGCAATTTGTTAAATTTAGTCTTCTCCAGTTAATAATTATAATTCGTATGTGCATAAACTTGGAAACACAAATTTTTTTTACGTTAATCCAATGTAAAAATTCATTTAAGAATTTGATTTTCTAATACATTTTTGTGGGTGTGCAAATCAAAAAACAAAAATATTGTACTCAGTAACACCTTACATGATTTTGTTTTCTTATAACTGATTCTGCTTAAGATACGGTTAAAGTAATTGCTAATTTTTATAAATACATTTAACATACACATACTTTATAACTGTGCTTTCCCCTGTTAATTGAAAAATCATAACAGTCATCTCCTTAAGAATCTTATCAAAAACTGTTAATCATATAAAGCTTTTATTTTACTGGGCCGTAACGCATTAAAAATAAATACATAAAGTAAGATCTTGTACTATTTCGTCTGTGCTCTCTTTCCACTGTTTTTGTGTTTTGTATTTATAATAATTAATTCACGTATAAAAGAAAAAATACCTAAATTGATGTTTTCTTACATATAAAAATATCTATCGGAATAAAAGTGAGCTACTACTGCTTCCAACTACTACTTCATAAATATAAGCTGGTGCAGTTGTCATTGAAGTGTTACATGCATTCGAAGTGTTATATTCTGTTTAATATATAGAACCAAAAAGTTACTGGTAATTAAGTACTGTCCTGAAGTATTTTCTATCTCATTGAGTAAAAATTTATTGAGTGTTTTACGTTTCAGAGACTACTATTCTTATGAGTGATACAAAAACATTTCAAATGTCATACACAAACTAAAATTCACGATTTCAAACTGTATGGTTTTCACACTTAAAAATTCGAAATATGAAATGTTTGCAAAGATACTTCGAGATAAATTTTTTTTCCTAAATAAACCGTTTATTGCAAAATTATTTTTATTTAAAATTCTATATAATGTTCCATTCCTTTGACAAATAGTCAATAACTCTCTTTAGCTATAATAGTAAAAAAAATTAAAATGAAAGAATTAATAATTTCTTCTTTTTGTTGAATTAGAAAACATACCAAATCAACTATCGAAGCTATCATCAAACATGTCAATTTTATGAAAAAAAAATCTGATGTGGTCAGCACATAACCGACCGCATTGGGTATTGTTTGGTTAAGTGAAGTGTTACAGAATATTATAAAAATGTCTGTTAAATATTTCTTTCCAATTTTTAGGGCATTAGTACGCTTATAGTTAACATACCTAGAAAAATGTAAATTTTACTCTTAGTAGAGTTTCGCTTTGTGCTACCCAAATTCCCCGAAATGCTCGCCAGCTATTTTCGGTAACAACCAGAACTCAAATATCAAATTTCAAGAAATTCCATCAATTTGTTCTGTAGATATGGTGAAAAATGTAAAATCGGCCCGCAAATCAGTTCTCGAGCCCTGATCTTTCCAAAAAAGTTATATGTTCATTGCTTTAATATGAGGAATTCATATATTAAATTTCAATGAAATCGGTTGATTATTTCTCTTTATATACACAAAAATGTATATTTGGCCCGTAGTAAACGTCCAGTTGCTGATGCCTGATTTCTTCCAAAAGTTAGGACGTTTCGCGGTCGGTAAAGGAAAGCTTATATATGAAATTTCAAGTAAATCGGTTGAATATGTTCTTCAAAATGCTCAAAAATGTAAAACAGGCCCGCTAAAAAGTGAAGTTCCCGAGGCCTGATATATCCCAAAAGTTGATCGATCCGTGCCATGGTGGAAACAAACTTACATATAAAATTTCATAAAAATCGGTTCAGTAGAACTTGAGATACACGCGTACACACACAGACCGACAGACCGACAGACCGACAGACCGACAGACCGACGGACCGACAGGTTGCTAAAAATAGTTTACTTACACTTCCCTACTATGGAGAAGTGCATTCCCACCGAAAACTCGATATGCAAAATTTGTTGCCATCACATAACCTACCTATTGTATACACAATACGGTCGGTAAAAAGTCAAATTACAAGAAAATCTCAATACGAACATGCATAGAGTATATAAGTGCAAATGTATATCTGTACGTACGAAATGTCATAAAATAAATACCAAGTATTTAAACATTCATTTTTATTTTATTACATTTGTAGCGTACAGGGTAATTTTGATGAATGGTAAAAATTTATTTATTGCAAAATTATAACAGAACAAATTAAAAGTAACTCTAATTTTGACTTTGATCAAAAACTATAATTCTATAATTCTAAAAAAAGTTTTGAAATACATAATTTTTTAATCGAAAAATTGAATAGGAAACACTGTCATTGCTGTAACAATTTATTACGTGGTTAAAAGTGTGTAGGCTGAAAAACCTTCAATTCATTAATATTTACTTATGGAGGGTTTATCTTCCATTTATTTGTCTATTAACTTATATTGTTACTAACTCCCTGTAATATTTTTTACGATTCTTCAACATCAGGTCCCACTTCTAATATTGCTGCATATTCGGCACATATAGCCGCAATTACATGACCAAGTCACTGGCAAATTACTTATATAAAATCAATATTTAATTTTTGATTCTATAACACCTTATAAAAAAACTGTTGATTAATAAATAACTTGTCAAAGAGAGAGCTTAATTTGATTTTCTCATTTTGATTTACACAATTAATATCGCATTACACGAATATCAACATTTTTAAAGTTCTATTTACTTCCGCATAAACTTCTTTTAAAAGGTTTATAGTGCCATTCAAATTCACATGTGAGACACCTTGTATGTGTACCAATCAAATCATCTCACTCTATCTATGACATATGTTTTTTTTATATTTCATTTATCTATTATACATATTTTTCTCTTTTTTTCTAAAGTTCTGAAAAAAAAAACAATTTCAACAACAAAACATGAGCATAAAAAACTAATCATTCAACTGCTTTTTTTTATTCTTTTTTCCAGGAAATCCGGATAATTATCAACATGAAATGTCAAAGTTTTTTACTGTAAAGAAAAAAACAAAACACAATGTTTGCATGTACATATGTATGTAGTATTTACAAATGTCAGAAAGTACTGAAAAAGAATATAGTTTTTAACTATAAGAATTAAAAAGGGGGGAATGAAACAAAAAGAAAAGCAAAACAAAATAATAAATGAGATTTTTTTTTCTCTCACTAAAAAGTTGTTCTTGCCATTTTCAGAAAAAAAAGCAGTAAAACAACAGAACTTAAAAAAATGAACATTACAACATTTCAAAGATCACAACACAACAAAATATTCACAAAATTACAAAAAGTCCCAGCAAAATAAAACTAAAATGAAATAAAAATGGAAATTTCAATGTCTAAAGTTATAAGTTTGTGCATATTTTCTGTATAGAATCTACATACATCTGGGAAACTCGTCTCGATTTCAACTTACTTACTTACTTCTGGCTGGGAAGTCAAAAATCTCAATTTAATTCTATACTCGTATGAACTTTTCATCTTTATTATTTTTCTTTTATTATTTTTTTGTACCTTGATTCATAATTTAAACGCCATAAAGTAAAAAATGAGAATAAAAAAAAAAAATAGAAATACTTTTTTTGTTGTACCAAAGATCACTCGTCAACAAGTCGCCATATTCAAGTATAAAATTATTTTTTTTTTCTGATTTTCCTCATTTTTATATTTTGTAACTTTTAGTTACTTACTAGCTACTTTAGTTACTAGTTGTAATAATTTTCTTTACCTCATAATGATTTAAAAAAAAAAAATAAAGAACTACATACAGTGCACAGTAGTTTTAAAGTCACAAATAAAAACGACAAAAAGGAAAATTATTTCTCTTTTCCTTTTCGATTTCTTTTCTTCCCCTTTTTGATAATTTTTTTCATCATAACCACAAAACACAATGAATATACATATATACATATATGCTTACATCATGTATACAAATACTCATATCACAACAATAAAAAGATCTAATAGCATAAGCAGCGATACACACAATGAGTTATATGCGCAAATATACACAAAAGTATATATACGTACCAGAGTACAGGATTTAAATTATGATCTCTAAGTCGCTGAAGGATCATTTGGTGTACAAATAGTATCAATAATAGGACAAGAAATAAGAGGTGAGTGTTAAAATTTAATTATACTTTTGAATTTAACCGGAAAATTTTTCTTAAAACTTATACGACAAAAATATGGAGACTCTCTTTTTCTAAAATTTCTATTTCACGCAATTTCTATTTCACGAATGAACTTCGATCACAATAAAGATAATATTTTCCTTTCTTAGAATCAGAGAGAGAGAGAGTGAATGAAGTTTTATATAAAATGTCACTGTCAAATCAACTTTCCTAATTAACTAGGGAATTGAACAAAGTTTTTTTTTAATTTCAAGAAGAGATATTAATAAAATTTTAATAAAAATTTATTTTAATTATAATATGGCTTTCAAGCTGACAAAATAATCAAATACATAAGTAATACTCGTATTAAAAAAAAAATTCATTTATGTTTTGAATTTTCTTTTATTGTCATTCAAAATATTCATTATCTTCCGGTGAACAACAATTCAATTTCCGGTTGAGTCGCTAAAATTTTTAGCATTTTCACATAATATGCATAATTTCTGACGAAATATCGTACGTTATATTTATTTTTTATTAACAGTATGGGATCATTCTTTACGAGTCATTTTAGTTATACTTTCACATTTAAATATAAATATTATTCATAATACTTAAAAATTTCAACTACTTTATCGCAGTTTAAACTACTTTCATTTATAAACTCGAAACTATGATTATTTATGATATAATCTGAGTTAAAATACCTAAAGTGTTAATTATCTTATTTGAATTGCTAATCAATATATAATTGACAACAAAAATGTTAAAGTTACTTGGTTTATAAATTTTTCAATTATGGTTCATAGGGTGAAATTGGTATACACTATACGATTCGATATTATTTACTATGACGTCAATTATAGAATTTAAGTTAGAGAAAAATTTTAAACGACAATTAAAATTTCTACCTTTTTTCTTATCTTATAAGTTCTATTCGAGCTATGTATTTATAATTTTAATTTAAAATTTTTATACATTTTATACCTTAAATTCTTATATCCTTGAATATATTTGGGTCTTAAAATTATTGTTCAATTTAATTGTATTTAATTGCTTTGATTTAAAATTTAAAATTTTGTGCTTGGAAATTGAAGTGATTATCCATCACAAAAGTATTCTTAAAAAATATTTTCATTATTTCATTTTCCTCAGGCTTGAATATTGGATAAATATGGTTGCCAGCTTTTAGAGTTCAAGTGACGATTAGAGCTTAAGTATTGTTTTCTTATTTCATTTTAAAGAAGGAAATGATTTAAAATAGCTCACATTTCTATTAGTTAGCAAAAACGAATACGAAAACTTCTATGATGCAATTAAATTAATCATCTTGCTTCAGGATTAACATATAATTTTCCATAATAATAGAAAAATTATGGGCAAACATTATAAGAAGGAAAGTATACGAAATTAAGTAGCACATTTCACTTAAATAATTAAAAAACATTTGTGGTTAATAATGGTCAATTCGAAGGATCATTTAGTCATACTTATTCAAATATTTATTTGTTACCTACACAATAATTGTACTAAAAATAACATTTTTAGTATTTTGATACAATTTTTGGACAGAGGAAGAACAAAAAATTTCCTGTTGGAAATAACCTCTCCATCAAACTTTATTATTCACCACAATTCTTATTTACCACTAGCTTTAATTATTTCCTCTACTGTTCTTCTAATTCTGTAAATTATTTTTTCTTCAGCTTCTCTATCTGTAGTGATGATACTAGCAAGGTAGTTGAATCTTGTGACCTTAACCCTTAATTCGGATTCCGTTGTTTATTCTAAGTGACTTTGTATTCAGCACATTAACTCTCAATCCAGCGATTTCGTTTTTTCCACTCAGGAGATTTGTTTTTGTCTGCATATCATTACATGATTAGGCCGGAAGAGCAACAACGTCTACATGTTTAAGGCTTTCGAGGCGGCACGCAATTCCCCATTTTATTCTTCTGAGCGTTATTTTTGACTTCTTTCATTATTTTGTTTAATACTAACTTACCTATAACTAACTTACATATATTGAAATATGTAGGCAGACACGTCAGGCTAATATGCGTATTTTTTTTTTAAATTTAAGCTTGTTTTTTTATATATGTATATCAAAGCATTTTAAATAATAATAAGTTTCCATTTTTTAAAGTAATCCTTAAAGTATGTTATCTCTTTTAACATACTATGGTCTTGTATGTAGTTGTATTGTAGTACATTTTATTAATGTATACATACATAATGTATTCAATCATTTCCGGTTAAAAATTAAAAATTTTTAATAAAAAAAATTAAATTAAAAACATTTTTCCTGCCCTATTTCGGAAAAAAGTAGTCTATTTAATGTAAAATAGCTTTAAGGCTTAAGTTAACTATATACATTCACATATATAGCATATTTTAAGGCAGGAGAAAAAGTTAAAATTCTTTATTTACAAAAACAAAATCGCTATACCAATAGCTTCAGAATTTATTTAAGTATGTATATGTATGTACATTATAACCTCAGGAAATTTATTATTATCACAGAAAAATCTAAATAAATGATATTTACATATATATATATATATATATATATATGTATAACTATATATAGATACGAGTATACTAGATGTATTGATAGGATTTTTAATCATAACAAATTGTATAAATTGCATTAAAAACAACAACAATAACGTCAAAAGTAACAAGGAAAATATAAAAACATTGGCAATATAGAAGCATTTAAAACTAAAAATTGCTCTTATTAAAATTAAATGCACTTCGTTTTTATTATAGTAGCGCTCTATTTTTATAAGGACTTTTATATTTATCTTGATTTCTACATAATTTATGTATTATACTTTTTCAAACGGATTTTATCACAACATTTTCCATTTTGTGATTTAGATTATATACCGTTATATATAGGTATAAATATATGTATATAATTATATTGTATAAAGCATACAATTCACACAAAATCTCGATTAACTCTTTAGCTATCTTGATTTCAAAATAATTTCTTTATGACACCGTTTTAAAAAACAGTGTCGCACAAATTTAGTTTATTTTAAGAATCAGAGCAAAAATTCTATACTTTGCTTGTAATGAGTATGTAAATATTTTAAGAAAGAGAGATTATATATGTATACATAGAGATCGTACAAGAAATGTAGTGTTTAGACTCGTCGTAGCGTCAAATTTTTGGTTAGTCTTAGTAAATCCCCTTAGAAAATCTTACTAAAGATCACATTGGAAGAGCGAGTAATACTGTTCGTTGTGTTTTTATGTCAACTTAAATTTATTATTAAAAATACAAGGAATGGAGCTGGCCCACCTTGTTTTAACAGATTAGAGATACTTATCCAACAGCACAAGCATAATATGAGTAAATTCTAAGATTAATTTTAAATTTTTTTACATTTGAAAACTTAAAATTTTAAAACACTTATTATATATGACTATTTCATTTTAAAGTTCAAATAAATACCTAAAATACCCTAGTAAACTAGTTTAAAAAATTTGTTTAACTGTTACTGTAATTATGTTCCGACATTGCTACCTCTATAACTGAAAATTTTTATTTATCGGTACTTAATCAACATTTCTTGCTACAACCATTTTATCTTAAACTTGTTGTAAACTATTAAAATTTTAAAGTAATTTTCATTTCATAAAATACGAGTATATACAATGTTTAAAAAGATATTACTATTAAATAAAAACTAACTTTAAATGAGAGATAGGTGAGACAGAGAGAGAGAGAAAAAAAAAGGACAGTCCAAATGTGTACTACAATTCTACGTAAAATTTACAACTTAAAAAAAAAAATAAAAAAAAAAACAAAAATGTTAGAATGAAAAAAAAAGGGCAGAATAATTTATGCACTTTTAAAAAACTGAAAACTTAAAAAATAATTTATAGCGTTAAATTTTACTAGATTATCAGTAATAAAAAATAATTAAATTGAATATACATCTCTAATATATTATTATACAGAAAAAACAGAACAGTTATACAACATCTTGTTATTATAAAATATATTATTTATTTGCACGTAAATAATATTATGTATACACTCGTAAATAATATAACAGTATAACAAAAATTCATTAAATCTTAAAATTAACAAAGAGAAAAGAGAAATATTTAATTAAAAAAAAAAAAAATGTTACATTTTTTTAAATTATTACACCAAATCACGTGATCTTTTAATTTAAGTGTATATAGAAAGAGAGCAGGCAGATCTTTGATAAACTTTTTAATGATTTGTCATATACCGTAATATTGTTTATAAGGGTTAATAAACTAGATTAAAATTATTGAATAAGTAAACAATATATAATTAAAACAATTGAGCACGGCAACACTATAATTCATATATTTTAATTATTTTTACAAAATTATTTGTTCCAATTATACTTTTAAAAAATTTATTTTAAATGTCATCAAATTATTTTTAAAACTTTCTGTTTTATGCTTTTATGCTGTATGTTATTTTATAGAGTAATTTTACATCTAACCTTCAGAACAACATAAATCACATTAATATATTCATATTTTACCTTTATTTGAGCAACAATAATAATTAAGTAAAATTATATACAATGTTACAGTTATAGATGATGTACATGTGGCAACTTAATATCTCTTTAATAACGCGTACAGTTTTTGTACAGTATATACATATGATTGTGTCTTTACATATATGTATGTACGAGAGCTGTCCCAGAATTAAGTAGCCTAACCTAGAAAGCACAAAAATTTTGACAAAATTTATTTTTATTTCTCAACATAGTACCCTTTTAGGTCGATACACTTTTGCCAGCGGTGTTGAATTGCTTCGATACCATTTTTATAGTAAGAACTGGGAAACTCTGCAAAATAGTCATCAACGCGCGTTATAGATGCCAGACTCTACCTCTTCATTGGTAAAAAATCTTCTTTTACCAAGCCATTTTTTCAAGTTTGGAAATAGAAAGTAATCTAAATGGGCTAAATCTGGTGAATAGGGTGCGTGAGGAAGCAGTTCAAACTTCAATTCATTAATTTTTGCCATGGCGATTGCGGATGTGTGAACTGATGCATTGTCTTGATGAAACAACACTTTTTTCTTCGACAAATGTGGACGTTTTACTTTGATTTCTTCACTCAAACGCTGCAATAAGTTTGCATAATACTCGTCGTTGATTGTTTTTCCCTTCTGAAGATATTCTCGTATAGTCATTAAACTTGTGACGCTTTAAAGTTTCCAAATATTTTGGCAAAATCCCTAATACTTTTTTAAATAATTAAAAAAACAAAAATTTCAAAATAATTAAATTACAATTTGGTCAATATTTTATTCGAACTAATTTTAATTCTCTACAAATTTCATGAAAATCCGATTATAATTTTTAATTGTATTAAATTATAATATACGCAATTGCAAGTATTACTATAATAATGAAGAAAGATAAATTTCAAGGAATTCAATTGATTCAATATTTTCTTTTTAACTTCGAATAACTTCATTCGTCTGCATTCAATTCATATATGAATTATAAATTTATATTTGTATACTCTAATTCATTTGTTTTCTCTATTTATTTCTAATTTTTATATTATTTCTATTTTTTTTCTTTTATTTTTTTGGATTATTTTAATTCAATTTCAATCAAATTAAAATTTAAATCGATTATAATACAATTAATAGTGAATTTTTTTTATAAAACAAAATTTCAAAATAAATTATGCGTCAATTGATCGATCGATCGATGGATACTCGATTTTGAATTTATAAAATTATCGATTTTCGAAAATATAATATAAACAAAAATCGAAATATCATTCAAATTTATTATTGAAAATATTTACATCGATCGTGACAAATACGATTTCTTTCCATTCAAATAATTTCATTTTTTAATTTTAATGCAAAAATAATTGTTAAAATAGAAAAAAAAATAAGTTTTTATAAATGAATTTTCTAAAATTGTATTTAAAAGAAGAATGATTTATTCTTTTATTATGTATTTGGAAGAAAAAACAAAATTCGAATAAGTTACACAATAATATTAAAAATTTAACTATCAATACAATTTTAAACAAAGAAAATTTATAATAATTTTTCTTTCAAATTCGAATTCCGAAAAAATTACCAAAAAGAAAAATAAAAATTGAATTACAAAAATTTCATTTACATACTCATTTCTATTTGTTTCTTTTCTTTTACACCAAAATGAATTGAAAAGGAATGAATGAATTGAAATAAAAACAGGCATAAAATTTAAGTAACATAGAAAATCGAAAAAAAAGCGGAACAAAAACGAAGAAAAAAAAAATTAATAGAAAACCACGAAAAAATCTCTACATTTTTGCTGTTATTTTTCATCTCCAAAATTAAAAAGAACAAGAAAACATAAAAAATTTAAAAATTTCACATCAATCAAAGTCAACCATTATTTAACCATTTCGGTTTTTTGTTTTTGTTTTATTACTGTCTTTCAACTATTTAGAAATTCCCTTAACTATTTCTCAAAATTGAAGAAGTAGACAAAAAAGAAACCAAAAAAAAAAAGTACCCGATTCTAAAATTTTAATACTTTTTTTCTGATTATTTTCTCTCCACACAGTTAATTTGAACCAATTCAAACATGATTTTCTCTACCTACTCTCTGTATCACATCTCTTCGCTTTAGATCTCATCATTTCCATTTTCTATATTTAAAATCAACACTACGATATTAACTGCGGCTGACTTTTCATACCATTGCGTCATAAAAACAAAAGTAAAGAAATAAAGGCAACAAAAAAAAATGTTTTACGGTAATTGATCTGTAACTGTACTTGACATAGGTATTTCTTTAAGCTCTCAATGATGGCGTTGCTATATTATTGTTGTTACGTTCTTGTTATTGCATTTCCTTTTATTTTTTATTATTCATTGTTTTTCTTTTACATTTCTTTTTACTAAATTTTTAGATAACTGTAACTTATATAGCGATGTTTTTTAATTACCACATAGACATGTACCATGTACTGTACATATGTTAAAGAAATACAATCGTATGAATGGCATTTATATGTTGTTATTAATAATAAGGAAGGAATTTTGGTGGGTAAAAAAGGTGGTCACATTGGAAGTGGTATTGTTATAAAATGGCGTTTTTAACACAAATTTATTTTGAAATCTAAATTATATTATAAAATTTACTGAATGAATCATAATGTCAGTGAAAATAAAATAATTATTGTAGATTTTATAATGCAAGAATAGTAAGTATGAAAATTTATATTCTGACTGAAAAAAGTGGCCTAAAAGTATGCAATTTTTAACAAAATAAATTTATTGCTATGAATATTTCACATTCATTATTATTAATCTCTTTATATTTGTTCAAAACTTCATCAATTATTTTCTAAATAAAGATTACATAAAAAAAACACGACTCAATAGAAAAAAATTTTACAATGAATCTTGTTAAAAGTAGATCGCGTTACAACAATAGTCATGATATTTATAAATCTTATTTAATTATATAGTAACAATGAAGATTTTTAAGAAAAATCGTAAAAGTATAACAGAATAAAAAAAATAGCGTGCGCTTTTTTAACGCACAATTTCCTTTTTAAATTTTCTATTTATGACCATTGGTGTAATGTACAAAATTTGTGTAATGTCATTATTATCGTAATCATGATCAACTTTTTAAGTAATTTAATATTTTGTGCGTGCGCGTGCATTGAATTTTTTTTTATAATTCGTGATTTTTAATTTCTTTTCATCTGATATGCCTTCCTTTAACTGTAACTTTTTTTCCCGATTTTTTGTGTTACCCTATTTGCAACTTCTTTTCTTTTAATCATTATCTATTGTTTACCATATTTGTGATTAACAAAGTTTAAAAATTTTTTTCTTCCAAAAATTACTAAAATTTTATTGTTCCATAATTAATCATATATTTTTTCTTGAACATTTCATCTTGTATGATAATTTTTTATAAAATAGAAAAAAATGGGCGCTTTTTGAATGTTTTTCAGTTATCCATTTTGATTTACTTCAAATAATCATAATGAATATCATGTACTAATGACAGTAGGTATACTCTTTTATTTTTGCTAATATAGTTCGGTTCACTATATATTAACCATAGTGTTGACAGTGTACAAAATTAGTTTTCCTAAAAAAATCATTCAAAATTGTAAGTAATTTTTTTAAAATGCAACAATGTAGGCATGATTTTTTTCTTATTTTATTTGGAATCATAATTAATAATTTTGTCAAATGATACCTACAAAAATTTTTAATGAACAATATTAATAATAATTTGTGAATATATGGACTAAAACTATATTTTATAATTGCTATATTTGGTATTAATTTGTACTTTTTTTTACGATATATTCAACACAGATTTTATTGATTATCACTCAAAACTGGTAATTATTACATAATAAAGAGAAAAAGAGTTGTTTTTAAGAATATTTGATCGTAAAATAAAAATTGAATAACCTATGATTTTGAGTTTAATTAAAAATTGATTATATACTTAGGAACTCACTTAATTTTTGCGTTGGATAATAATTAAATAAAAATTATTCAAAATTTAAATGATTTCAATTTAGTTCAGCAATACACATTCATACGATTCTTAAAATTTATGATTAAAATTCATTTATACTTTTAATATTCTTTTCTTGAAGTTTCTCGAGCAATTATAAATTTTTCAGCCGATATTTTGAGCTAATTAAAGAAGTTAAATTATCAATAGACACTCATATAAAAATGGAACGAAAATTTCTCTCTTATTCACATACACAAAAACACAAAATTAATTGCAAATCAAAAAAAAAGCAATTAACCACAAATAGTTCAAGAATATTGTAATATTTTTAATTTAATTTTAAAACCTCAATAATTATAACAAAAAATTTTCATATTAAATTAAAATTTTTGTGGTTTTATTTTTTTTTTTTTGTTCAATTAACTCTAATTATTTTAATAAATTTTCTTAATGAATTGTTTGGGTACCTATACAAACGCACAAATTAATCTACCATTTTTGTTACAATTAAAATTTGGTATTTAATTTAATCATTAAAGTTATAACCTTCATTTCTCACCTAATTTCTCTTTTAAATAAATTTACATTTATAACATTTAATTGTTAGACAAAATAAGAGAGAAAATTGTTAGCAATAGAAGAGAAATTACTCAAAAGTTATGAGTTGAAATTTTATAGTTATTATACTAATTATTATTAACACGAACTTTTGACATAAAATGTGAATAAAGCTGATTTAATGCATTGATACATAAGTACATATACGCACATTAACTGTTATAATTTTTTTAGAAATAAATGAATTCATTTTTAATAACATGATACAAATAAAATTTTACTCAATTTGTTAATTTTTTTTGTAAAAATAAAACGATACTTTAAAAAGATATTATTATACAAATATATAACACTTATAATTTATATACAAAAATAATTAAGAAAAAAAAAATTCTTTTTTCATTTCAGATTTTAAAACTTGCTTGTAATCGAGTTTCAGAAAAAAATTCTAAAGGTCAGTATGCAATTTTTTAATTAAAATAAAAAAATTCATATATAAAAAATTCAAAATTATATCAACTGTATAATACAAACGACAATCTGTTATAATGAATTAAACCGAAGTATATTACAGTAATTATGCAAACTAAATAATGTTAGTTATCCGTAATAATTAGACTTATTTTCTTATACATATAACAATAGTCTAATAAAAGCAATTTTTATATGTAAATTTCTTCGTCAATTATTATTAACATTCTCTTTACTTCTTATTATAAGGAATTTTTAATATAAATAATAGTAATTTTAATTAATTACCTATACATTCTGATTAATTGAGTAATTAATTAAAATAGGTAAGCAAATTATACCTACGCATTGTATAAAAAGTATAACATGGAAACTAAGAATTTTAATAAATTTAATATTTTTCCTTTTAAATATAATATTTTTAAAATAACTAAAGTAATTTTTTACAGTTGTATAAGTACACAGTAATTCCAAAATATAAGATAAATTTAAATAAAAAATTTGAAAATTTAATTTGAAACATTTTAAATCATTGAATATGCAAAAGATTACACAACACTCAAAATTAATTTAAATTTTAATAAAAAGTCTTATTTAAATCCAACTGAGCTTGTTTTGTCCTTTCATCTCATTTATTAACACGCTCTTCCTTTCTTACTTTATTGATGTTAAATTTACCGCTAACTGTTTTTATTTCTCTATATTTTATGTATTTATAATATTAAGAATTATTTTAACATTAAGATAAAATCACTCATTAAATTGCAATTTAAAAATAGAGAATAGTGCGCCACTATACGGTGAAAGAAAGAACATAAATTATAATAAATATAAAAAAAATTATGAGAAATAACAAAAAAACATTTTGAAAATTTCATTTTTTAAATTAAAATTATTATTTATTACTATATCTCTTATGTTTTAATTGCAGGTATAATATATATAGATATCTTATTTCCTATATATTAACTAACTAATAATTTAAAATTAATATTTTTCAAATACTGGAGGGAAAAAAGATTACAATTTTAATGATTTACAATAAAAATGAGAATTTTATTGGTACATTAAAAATATATATATATATATATATATATATATATATATATATATATGTATATATATATATATATATATATATATATATATATATATATATATATATGCAGTGGTTTTCATATATAGTGTTTTTTCATACATATAACAAATTGAGTATCCTGTTTTAAAAAGCTAAGAGTTACTCAGAATTTATGGATGAAAAGTATGATCATTTATCGATCAGAAAAAAATATAACAAAAAGTAAATCACCGTATATAATAAGGTATTATAGGTGTCATTAAAAAGCATGGATGAAAATCTATAATTATTGCTTTGGAAATTAAGTAGAAATTTAATAATTTATTACATTATACTTATTACTAATACTTGAATTTATAGATATAATTTAATTTAAAGTAATATATAATATGATAATATACAGAAAAAAAATTTACATTACTATACAAATTTCGTTTACGTTTTTATTTAATTTTTGCAAAGCAATCGTTGTTCATCTGAGAAAGCATTTAATAGTTCATCAGATTATTTTAATCTCTATACTCTCTTTATCATCTTAATGACATTTTTAGTAACACTTAATTTTATTTCTGTAAAAATTTGTTATCGTTTTCAGTTAAATGTTAAAAGAATTTACGAGTAATTTACTTATAAATTTAGATAAATTAACAAAAAGTGGTGCTGACTAAACATCTAAATCGAGAAAAAAGCTGATGTCAAAAAACATGTCTTTTTCTGTCAAATTAATGGGATCATTCAATCTTTCCTATAATATCAACCTGTCAGCATATTATCCATTTGAAGAAATAAATTTGAATTGCAAATAAGTCAATATACTGGTATAAGGTTAGGTTAGGTTAGGGTGCACGGCCCCCGAAGGATACACCTAGGCCACTAAGGCCCGTTGTGATGCCGCCGGATTCCCCCTCTCTCCCTCACTAGAACCAGCCCGAGTTTCTCAAAAACCGGCCAAGGTCCCTAGCATTTACATTCGCTAGGTCCGTGGCCCGCTCAAAAAAGTGGGACCCAAGAAACCTCCGCCTGGAGTTCGCCAACGCCGGACACGAGCATAGCAGGTGGGTCACCGTTTCCTCCCCCTCCTCGTCACAGCAGCCACTACAGAGATCGTTTGCGGGGCGGCCCATCCTCCTGGCATGATCGCCAATCAGACAGTGTCCAGCTAAAACCCCTATCATCGCGCCAATATCGTCCCGTCGGAGATATATTAGATCCCTCATGCGACGCAAGTCTAGCTTTGGCAACAACTTCCTTGCCGCGTTATATGTAGTTCCATTCGCCCATCTGAGATTGGTACGTTCCATCGCTGCACAGCGTAGCAGCATTAGCAGAGTGCTTAGAGACATGCCCAGGTTCTCCTTTTCAGGTAGAATTCCGACGGTCGTTCCGTGTCTCGCAAGCTCATCCGCCTTGCAATTCCCTGAGATCCCACTGTGTCCGGGAACCCAAACCAAGTTTGACTCGAACTGCCTCGCCATCTCGTTAAGAGACGACCTACAATCAAGGACCGTTTTGGACGTAGAGGTCTCCGACTCCAGCGCCCTTATTTCGGCCTGGCTGTCCGTGGAGATGTCCGCAGAGCCTCCCCAATTGCGACCACCTCTTCCTAAAAGACCCTGCAGTTGTCCGACAGGCGGAAGGAGAGCTCAACTCCCAATTGCTCAGAGTAAACACCCTCACCCACCTTTCCGTCAAGTTTGGATCCATCGGTGTAGAAATGGATGTAGCCATTCCTGACCGCGTCCCGCCAGCTTTGCCTCGGCAGAACTGATGCCCCGAAATTCCTCACGTGTGAGAGCACGGGAGGAACCAAATCAATTGACCCCACCCCGTGGCCCCAGTCGGCAAGAATCGAAGCGTGACCTTTGGGGCAACACGACCACTGTGATACGGCCTCAAGGCGCACTGCAGACTCCGCAGCCATCTGCCTGTCCAGTATATCTAATGGCAGCAAATGCAAGAGAATCTCAAGAGCCTGTCTAGGGGTGGAGCGCAGAGCTCCACCAACACACACCATTGCCATCCTCTGAAGCCTGCTTATTAATCTCAGGCTTAAGGAAGTATGGAGCGCCGGCCACCACACCAGAATTCCGTAAATCAGAACCGGTTTCACCACCGCGGTGTACAGCCAATAAAACATGTTTGGTTTCAGGCCCCACCTCTTCTCGATGGCCCTTTTGCGCGAGTAAAGCGCAATAGTTGCTTTCTTTACTCTCTCCATGATGTTAAGTCTCCAGTTCAGCTTTGAATCCGGAACAAGCCTCAGGAATCTAGACTCCCTGCTGAAGGATAGGCCGATTCCGCCAAGTTTCGGAGGAGCCACGCCCGGGATCTTATATCTCCTACTGAAAATGACTAGCTCCGTCTTTTTAGGGTTCATAGATAGCCCACAGTCGGTCGCCCAGTTCAGAACTAAACTAAGAGCCCTTTGTATCAGCTCATTTAGTGCATGGAGGTGCTTCCCAGACACGGCCACTGCCACATCATCTGCGTAGGCGACAACCTTATAGCCCTCCTCCTCCAGGAGTACTAGTTACCGATTGATTACCAGGTTCCAGAGAAGAGGAGAAAGCACACCCCCTTGGGGGTGCCCCTTACAACAGAGCGCTCAATGCATGACCCGCCAAAGCTGGCCCTGATGGATCTGCCCGACAGCATATTCCCTATCAGGGCAGTCAGCGAGCCATGAACTGAGAGCTCCGACAGAGCCTGAGTCATCGACCGCGACCTAACATTGTTGAAAGCGCCTTCAATATCTAGGAAGGCAGCCAGTGTAAATTCCCCGCAGTTAAGGTATCCTTCAATGTAGTGTATCAAGGAGTGTAGGGCCGTTTCCGTTGACCTACCCTTCCCGTTATACGCATGTTGTGCCGGAGACACCCAACTCGGGTTAAGGTTGCTCCTTATATATGCGTCTATCAATTTTTCTAATATTTTTAGTAGAAACAATGTTAGACTAATTGGTCTGAAATCCTTTGGGCAGCTGTGAGAGCTCCTCCCAGTTTTGGCAATGAAGACGACCCTGGCAACATTCCACGATTTTGGAATGTGAGCTAGGTCTATACAGCATTCGTAGATAATTTTCAGCCATGGCAGGATCACCTCTGCCGCATTTTGTAGCTCCGCAATATACTGGGGTGCAATAACAATAATTCTTATTAACTTCTCATTTCACTGTGCAGTTAATAATGATATTTAAATTGGTTATTATAAAATTAACACCATTATTATTTATAAATTTTAATATTAACAAATTTTATAAAATTTTTTTAGTAGTTTATTAGTTTTTATTCATATTTTTATTTTCATTGATATAATAATTGAAAACATTAGAAATTGAAATGGCATTCACAATCAAGATAAATTTTATGAGGTAAACACCCATTATTATAAATTCATAGTTTTCAAGTAGGTAGTCGTGATTTAATATACTTTTCAATTTAATTCCCATTATTATTAATTTAAATAACTTACTATACATGTTAAGTATACGTTCAAATAATAAAATTAAAAGAACAAATTTAAAACTATACAAAATAATGTTGATAACCATGAAATTAATTTTTTTTTAACTATCTAGTATTACTGCACTATTATTATCAATTTCAATCCTTATAATTATTATTGGCTTATAACAATAAAATCATTTTTATTTTAATTTCATATGTATGTATAACTACTTTGATTTAAGACAACCTGGAAACTCTTATTAAAATTTTAATTCCAATTTATTGAACCATTAGCTCTCAATAAATACTTCTCAATAAATCGTATATGTGTATGTATGTAAATGAGAATGTACTAGTGAATTTCATGAACAGCTCATTAAAAAAAAAAAATTCAAGAATTATTAGTTCCACGATTACATAAAAAAGAAAAACAAAAACAACAGAAAAGAATAAAAAAGGTAGCTCGCAACAAATTTTTAATTGAAAACAACTTAAAATAATTAGCCTGTAATTATTATAAGAAATTCAACTTAAATATTAGTAATTTTCAGGGTCAAATCTAAAATATTACAATCAATAAAAATAATGATTTCAGTAAAAATAACGTAAAGATATACTCGTATATGTATCTATGTGTGTAACTTGTTTTATAAATTTAAATGTATAATCAACTCATACCCTATATGGCAAGAGGGCACAAATTAAATTATGCTACAAACTGTAATATTATGAATGAAACTGTAATATTATGAGTAATGAAAATTTTTTTCTAAAATGTTCCTAATAATAATAGTTTTCAGATTCTAATAAAAAATATAATCTTTATGTTCCTAGTATGTCATCCCTGCTCTGTTCTAAATTACACTCATAGCAAAAATTTAAGATGTTAACAATACCGAATTAATAAAGAAAGCCATCACTTTAGAGTCAGAGCATGTAGTTGGGAATATTTTATAAATTCACGTAAAACACCGTTTTTTATTTAAAATTCTGTTATATAGAAAAATATAAAAATATAAAACCATCTATCGGAATAAATGTGCGTTAGTAATTCCCTCATTTTTCCTTATAAAAGCTTGTATTAGGGTAGTTAAAAGCCTTATACATCTAAAGTGTTATACGTGTTGTACGAGTATACACCTAAAGTGTTATATTCTATTTTTATACACGTATACTTTTCTCTAACATAATATAGGGTGTATTATAAAAATTAAAAAAAAATAATGATAGTTGAATATTATTAAATTATATAATAGCAACATGAAAACATTACTTTTATAACAATTTAACTATTCTAATTACTAAATAATTATGGTACATGGTACTAAATGTACGTGATGTTTAATTAACCATATAAAAAACAATAAACATACGACTAATGAACCATTATATCTTACTTTTAGAAAAAAAAAACTGTATAATATTTTACCTACCTATTATTAATATTTTCATTATTAAAATTTAACAATTGTATAAAAAACTATACTTGCATGTTCATCGCTTTTTCGTAATCCCCAATTATTAGTTATAAAAATAAATTACTAAGAGTATACAATGCACATACACAAATTAATTGAAATAATTTTAAAAGTATGCAATTAAATTCAAAATAGTAGTGAAACGTATAACTGGAGTTTTATTTTTTTTTTCCTTTTATAATTTACCTACAGCACATTACAAGAACAATACATATGTACATATAAATGATTGTAATCGTATAAAAAATATTTCTTTAAACATATTTGTGGTAGAATCTTAACTCCAGACTTCAGATGACAGATCAAAGCATTTCAGATGAAAAAGTTTTTTTTTTTTTTAATTTCATCTTTTCTTTATGTTATACACTATATATGTACCTACTAATAAGTACATTTACATGAAATGTTATACTTTTTATTGCAATTTTTACAAGTTCCCATTGAAATGTCTACTCCAATATTTTAATAAGTTGTTGTAAAAAAAATAAATACAGTATGTCGTAAAATTAAATGAAAATAAAAATTTTAATTTAAATATGTGATTATATATTTAACCAGAGTTAATGAATAATTTAATTTTTCCAAAATTTTAGGACAAATATTGAGTATAATTTTTTTAAGGCACAAAACTTCTCTAACTATATCAGAATGTATAGAGAAATACCGAATATTTAACCAGAGTTAATGAATAATTTAATTTTTCCAAAATTTTAGGACAAATATTGAGTATAATTTTTTTAAGGCACAAAACTTCTCTAACTATATCAGAATGTATAGAGAAATACCTAAAAAGAATAGTTACGTACTATTTCTTTACGCATATTATTTTTCTCACTAAATGTTTACATATTACTGTAAAATTGAAAACATTTCAAACGCATAGAAGTGCATAAGATTGTATAACAATTTAAACAATACCGGCCTGCAAGAATAATTTGAAGATAAGACGTACTAATCCAAATTTCCAAATTAATAGTTTTGTCAATAAAAGTTTAAACATTGATATCAAACTTAGTATAACAGTTTTACTCTTTTTATAACAGAATTTCCGCACAAAATTTTTTCTTAATTTAAAATCCTAATGCCAATTACTCAACAAATCTTTAATGTAGTAGCAATTTCAAATATTAACTTTTAAAAATTTTTAGAGTCAAAACTATAGGATCTGACATTAAAAACACATCTTTTAATCTATTAAACTTCATGAATAACGTAAGGGAATGAGATCGTATTTTCGTGAACTGAAAAAAATTTAAATAATAAATTCCAAATTTTTTCTAAACACTCTTTTACATGGTAAAATCATAAAAATCTTATAAAATCTTAATCTAACTAAATCATTGTCTATTCAAGAAGATGATCGTCTTTTTATTTGTTTTTTTTTTTTTTTTGTTTCCTTGTAATATTCTGATTTTTACTTACATTTCAATTAATATTCACTTAACAAACATTTAAACAATAAAACAAGTTATAATACAAAAATAAAAAATAAAAAACAATTCAAAAACAAGATTACGATATTGAAATTGTTCACTTCACGTATTTATACAATAATCTAGAAATTTTTATCTCTTTAGTTGCCACAATTCTAAGATAAAATGCATAAATTCATGTGACACAATTAATTCGTGTTGAACTGAGATATTTTTCATTTTGATCTTATACGTTCAATTTTTTTTTTTTATTATTATTTTCAACATGAAAGTATTTTTAAATAATAAAATAACTGGTATTCAAGTTATAATAACAATGATAATAGTTATATTATGCATGTATGTTTGCATGTATGTAAAAGAAATCAACAGTTGTTTGTTCCTTTTTTGATTTTATGGCACGTGTTTAAATTATTTTAATAATATTTTATAATAAATGAATATAAAAATCAACGAAATGAATAATTATGCTCTTACTTTAAAAGAATTTCAAATTATATGTAATATAGTAAGATGTTTTTAATTATAATTATATACGTTCTTAAATTACAAAACATTTATTGGTTCGGGATCTTTTTAAAAATCAAAAAAAGAAATTATTAATTCAGGTTGGAATGAAAGTCTTCTTCTAGACTCTAAATTTGTGTACTTATGCGTTCTATACAGAAATGGAACAGTTTTATACAGATACCCCACTATATAAAAGTTAAAACCAACCTATTAATTTGAATATTGCTGATTTGACATTTGCTTTCAATATAAAAATATTACAAGAGTGTTATGTTATAAAATGGAATGCAAAAACTGTAACAATATCAGTACCGCTACATTGGGGTAACAGTACATTGCGGCTAAGGATGTAAATCTGTTCTGCCCTTTCTGACAAATTCGTATATCTTGTAGTGATCGGTTTCGCGCATTTGCTGCGAGGACGTAACCATCCAAAGACTGTCTTCTGCTGTAGTTCAACGCCCCATACTCATCAACCGCACCGAGACCACTTCCGTTCAGTGGTGCTAACATCACGATCTCATCTTAATTAGGTGTAAAATAGTTATACTATTACTTTTGTGCAATTTCCACATATACCGAGTATTAGGAATTTATATATGTACGTAGCTAAGAACCGAATTTAAATGTGCTTAAATTAAAAATCATTTATTAAAACATTTTTCCGGCTGTCTTAATTCACGTAAATTCTTTTAAAGTATTTAAATCTTTTAAAAAAAATTACGACATTCTAACGATTCATTCCAATCTATGGATTAAATTTTAATCTGTTTAAATGTAACTAATTAAAACACTTCATTTTTTTTATTGTAAAACATTTAAATGACTTTTTACGAAAGTATTCTTTAAATTAAAATTTTATAATTATTATATTGCATTTCTCAATAATATAATCTCCAGTTTACTTATTCTTTTGCATAATAAATGTTGTTTAACCTGTCAAAAGAAAAATATCATTGTCAGTTGTTGTCAAAAATTACATTCAATCTTTTAAATTTCAGTTTTCTCAACATCCCGAAATAACTATACACTTAACTTACATTCATATATGTACATATTTTTTCTCATAATCTTACCATAATCTTTTTACAATTAATTTAATCAAATTATAAAAGTATGTAAGTACTCACACATATATAAAAGAAATAAAACTGAAATTGTGTAAAAAATACCATTAAATAAATGCGTCCTCATTTTATCTTTTTTATCTTATCTAAAAATTTTAAAACTTAATCCTATATGTACCAATGTAGTAAGCAAATTAAAAAACATTAAATCTGATTATAACAAGCAATTAATCCTTTCTTTAGCATGTCAAAATAATTCTCAAATTACAAAATAAAGTAGTCAAAAAACAGAAAAATACAAACAAACACAAAACAAGTACACTCTACCTTTATTCTACAAAGATTTCATTTTATTTTCACAAACATGCCATCTATATTACAATTGTGACAACCTTTTAGCTTCTGAAACTCATAATCGCATCAAATACGTATATAAAGTCAAATACCATATAAAATGAGATAAAATTTTATATTCATAAGTATGTGTGTATGGATATGTGGATATGTACAGAATATACAACATTTATATTCAATTTCAATTAATCTTAGCTTTTATTTTTAGTTTTCGATCCCCAGTCTTAAACCTCAAACTGTATTTACAAATATACGCATATAAAGAAAGTATATAATCTAGATCTTTTTAGCTGACATACGGGTAACGTAATTTAATTTTTTTTTATTCATTTTTAATCCAATTACGCATTTTAAATTATATATACGTACATGTTAATACACATAAATAAATTTGTACCATGTTTAGTTTTATTTTTCTCTTTTCTTTTTAATTCTCAGCTATTTGACATTTAAAATGGATACGCAAAATTAACGCGTACTCATTTACATGAATGCGTGATAAGGGTATAAAATAAGTAATGACGACAGAAATTGGTTTACAGCTGTTCAAAAAAAAAAAATATTATGTTTACGAGATACGAGTACGAACGAAATATAAAAGAAATTTCCTAGGTAGAATGTAAATTTATCTCTATACATACACAGAGAATGTATATTTTGTCAGCGATACAATTTTGAAATATTATTTAAAGAAAAAAAACATAAAATGTTTTTATTTTCTCTAATGAAAGCTGGAGCAAAAACAAATTAATGAAAAATACGAGAAAACAAGTAGTTGACCCAAGCATGCTATAGTATTCATCGGTAACATCGGAAAAATTAATCTGCAAGTAAAACAGTTTTAAGTTTAATATTTCTTATCATCCTAATTTCTCCGGCGTTTTTTTAATACTGTTTCTTCATATTTTTGAATCACTAATTTTGGTATTTTTGAATTTGTTTTAACACAGTCTCTATGTATTCGACTATTACAATATATTGATATCGTCACACAAGGCCGTAACTGTTCCAGTTTTGCGATAAATCACAAAGTGAATTTGCAACAAATCAAAAGTTTGAAAAATTAAAATTCTCTAAACAGTCTTAAAATAAAATTCTACCTCTTTTAGTTAAGTCGAAAATCACATTATTCTAATAATTTGTTTTCTAGGTCTATTTCGCCGACACTGTTATTCTTATCGCTGCCTTAAAATCTCCATTCAATATCACCAATGTGTATACATATAAAAATATTAGCCATCTACCGGAACAAACGCGCACATCTGTCTCTATACTGCTTTGTGTAGTTGATAGAATTATACATTCAGATTCTTGTAAAAATTATATTAAAACGCAATGAACTTGCAGTCCTCTCGTTTACTTCTTTTTGTCGACATTACAATCGAATCGTTCTATTCGGAATAACGGTCAAATTACCTAATTATACTATTGGAATTGTAACGACAAAATGAAATTAGAAAAAGTATTCAATTTTGGATGACCGAGCAAATAAAGAAAATAATAAAATAAAATAAAAAGTTGCAAGTTGATAATAATTTTTACCTTTATACAAATGAATAGAAACTCTTTCAGCGTATTATTATTACAATATTGCCGAACATGTCTGTTGAAGAACCCGCTGTTATTTCATTATTTATGCCCACATTTTAAATGTTTAGATTAAAAGGCTTAGATATTTGAAAAAAAATTAAAGAAAAAGTGCCTCTTACATTTGCGTTAACCAACATCTTACCGTTTTCTTATTATATGCTCGTATTTTATTATTATTAAAAATAACTAATATAGTTGACAACTCACGTTAATATTAAATTTTACGCGCCAATAAACCATTTTAAATTATATTTTTGTATACAATATGTGTTAAATGGGCGCGTTAAAAATCCTTTTGTTAATTAAAGAAAATAACAAGAAAATAGCAATGAAGAAGAAGCAAACAAATATTTTTATTTTATAGTTAAGGGGATCTAAATCAAGATTATCGTAAAATGGATATTGAATTCATAATATTTTTAATAAAATAAACTAAGAAAATTTTTTGCTATTATTCTGTATTGAAGTGACGCTTTAAATTGTTCATAAATTATTTTTGAAAAGAAAAAAATGGAAAAATTATTCGTTTATGCGATCTTTTATGTCACATTAGTGGACTACTAATAAATTATTATTGGTATTGATTTTGATGGTATGAAAAAAGCACAAGTCTATTCTGATTTTTTGGACTTCAAATTGAAGATAAACTCAATTATAGGTAACTAAAGAGTTACCTATAGGTGTTATGGTCATAATGTCAATCAATAAATTAAAGTAAACGAATGAGTAATGAACAAAAAACTAATAAAGAAATCTTTAAGTATTTTTCCTTCATTCTTTCAAAAAATTACCTGCACATCTACTGTTTTGTTTCCCTACTTTCAGATTATCCAAATACAATTAGTTTGTTCTTTTCTACAAACAATCAACTAGAAGAAAATGTCAATTTCAAAAACTCTGTACGATTGCAGTTCGACTACTTCAATAGGGCTATAGTACGGAATTAGTCCGATTTTCAACTGGAAGTCTTTGAATTTGATTATTGACATTACTTCTCCGAATTTCGATAAGAGTATGCCACAAATAAACCCCTTTTGAAATTCAATTCACAAAATATTTTTTTTATTGCAAATTTTTAAATAAAAAGTATTTTAAAAATTTTGATTTATTCTCAATTTTAAATTCATTACTCTTGAATACATTAATTACTTTTTCTCTTTTTTTGTATCACCAGTTCACAATGTTCCAACTCTTATACATATTTCAGACTTTTTTTCTGATTTTATTTTACTTTTAACATTTAACATGTTTAACAGTACAACATTTTTTTAATTCTCAGTTCAATATGTCGACATATTAAGTTGTATGACTTATTGCATTGTATACAAAAGAGAATAAAACATAGTAGGGAAAGGAAAAGAAATATAAAGGAGAAAACAAAATATATTTAAGATAAATTATCTACAATTAAAAATATCACCTGCTCAATGAATTGTTTAAAAGTGTATTAATGTTAATTTAAATTTTTTTTTGTTGAGTTAATATTAATATTCGCGTTGCATTTAAAAATTTACAACACTCCCAATTGCTTGGGTATAGTTTGCAGTAGCTTAGAAATAGAATGCAATTTTTTATAATCACCGTTTTCCTTCATTTTTGCGAAGGGACAGATGGTGGGGACAATTGATTCGGTTCCTCCTGTACTCTCATTCACGAAGAATTTTAAGGCTTTAATTCGGTAATAAGTCCGGGATCATAGGAGACCATACACTACAATGTGTGCCCAATGTACAATTATCCAATTGTATGCTATACTCTGTTATGCTCCATCTATGCATCACAATGATGAAAGCCAAGTTCCACAACGTAGATTGTTCCTAATTTAATTTTGACCGCATTTCGGTTATGTTCGTTCTATAGTTCTATTAGAGTTCTACAGGCACCCATTCAAACTACTTCAAGTGGATCTCAAATTTAAATTACACTTTACATTTTTAAAGAAATATTTTATATTGAAGAGTGCTCTGTGTGTATTTTCTAAAAAAATTAACAATTTATTAATTTGCTAAATGTTTTTCATAACTGTTATATCAATATATTAATCAAAATAATAACAATTACACAAAAAAACTTTTCTACATTTAATTTATTTTCTATTTTATTAATAAATTTTAATTTTTTTCTTAATTTTAGAAACAATTTTTATGAGAATTTTTTTTTTCATACAAATTATATATCTTCAAGCTTATTCCCAACCTTCTATATCGTCTTTATAATAAGATTGATGTACTTTGCTACTTCTTGAGTTCGTCACGATTAAATACACTATTATTCTTATTTTATTATATGTTTGCTGTTGATGAAACTTTTCATAAATTTTTTTTTTCATTTTATTTCTATTTTTTTAACTAATAAACTAACATATAATCATGCTGTTCAAGACATGATAATAAGTTTATTCGACGTAGGTTAGTTAAAAATTTAAAATAACAAAATAGCATGTCATTATCTAGCATAGTCATACAATAATTCAATAGAAATATTTGGAGCAAAGATCACTATAAGATAAAATATAGAAAAGTTCATTCAAATCAATCACTACGGTATAATTGATAGGTGACCGGACTGTTGTTGGAAGAGTAAACTGCTGATATTTGAAATATTTTGAGAGCAGTAAAATGTTGACAATATATTGTGAGTAAAATATTCCAATTTTTTTTCACAGCAACTTAAACTAGAGAAAAATTGTAAACTCAATAGAAGAAGTCTAACGCCATATAAGAAAAAAATTCAATCGTCACATCATACGATGATACAGCTAAGAGATTCACATCCCTCTAAAATATACACCAACGATCTAGAAAGTATTTGTGCAGCAACCGTCAACAGGAAATGAACTGTCTTTATTAGGAAATATGCGGTCTATTCTATCCCAGCAAATCTAATTTACCGTTTGTAGGAGAATAGAATGAGTCAGCAAATTAACCATTTCGTTCATATATGGGCTCTCAAGCCATATTCTTAATGACGCCTTATACTGTAGCATGCATTGAACGAATTGAATTCTGAGACGACAAACATGAAATATTGATCTGCTCTCTGAAATTATGTAGCTTCATTGACTTTCGATTCTCACTTATCATATGTAGTTCAGAAACCTTTCTATGAACCTTCGTACTTAGAAATGTTTTCAATATTTTTTTTGTTACTATAACAATTTTCTTCCTATATCTATACGTTTCCTGCAAATAATTCCTTTTTACTTGTCGTACATGATCGAGTACTATATTAGAAAATAAAATAGAAAACAGTAATGTCGTGAAAATTCTCGTGATTTCTTATTATCTTATTAATTCGAAAACTCTATACATATAAAATATATACTATGCATGTTAAAAAAAACAAAACCCAACAAGAATATTTATTTATACATACAAGGTTATATAATATAAAACAGTAAGAATGTGCGATATGTTTATCACAGTATGGTACTACAATCTTGTATATATGTACATTATAATTGCAGAAATGAAGACTCCATTTCTTTTTCATAGCAAGAAATTAAAGAGTTGGGGCAAAAATAGGAACAATATTTCTGATAACGTTATACCTGTAATCTAAAAGACTTATTAGAATTCGTACTTCATTGCAGAAATTAATTGAAATTATTTAATTAAATTGAAAATCATAAATGATTTGGAATTCTGCATTTCATAGTAGTGAGATTTGGTCTTGCATGTCCTGAATGGGTGAGAGGGACGAACAGAGACAGTCATTGAAATAATTGCCCGGGCAATCCAAAATTCTCAATCCACAAAATTAATGTCCATTTGAAGAGGATGGAGAAGGCGGAGAACAAAGTCTTCTATCTCTACCTAGAACAGGAAAATATTTCTCTAAACTATTAACGGGTACAAGTTTTAAAATAAATTAAAAAACTTCTCGTTCATTAAATTATGAACTGAAAACAGAATTTTGTATACCTTTTTTTTTTAATATTTTCAAACAAAAAACCATATGAGCTCTACAAAATAAATAAAAACTAATAATGTAATAATACGTCGAAATGAAATTTTCATTTTCATTGCAATTTTGTTTTTCCATCTTTTATTTTATATAATTCTGAAAAAAAAAAACAAAATTTTATTAAAGGAAATACAATTTTTTTTATATATATATTTTTTTTTATTTTTTTCCACAAATAGTAGTTTCGACTATATAAGGAGAAATAAGTACACATTGGAAATATGCGAATATTTTTATACGAATTAACAAAGAAACAACAACAACAAATATCACAGGTAAATATCCACTTGAAATTTATATCTTCAATTTTAAATAACTTGGCAGCTTAATCGAATTTCAATTGGACACAAAGCTCTATATACAATACATGTATACATACATATGTAGATAATATAACAGATATATGTATAAAGAGTCAAATAGATAAATTGGAGCATAATTTGTATTTTTAGTGGTTTTAAACGACGAAGATATTTTGATTGCAAATTTTCTCAATTTAAATTTTTTCACAATTTTCATTTTATTTTTTAAATTCAATGATTAAATACTCTGATGTTATATTTAAAATACATATTATAAACATATGAACAGGTATGTATAGAAATGAGAAATTGTGTATTAAAGCAACACTATAAAGCGTTTATTTATACAAGAAATACACAAATACAAGATTTATTCAAAAAGTAAGAGCACAATAACTCTGCGCAAGTCTATAGTTATATAAAAAATGTGATATTTAAATTTAATGAATTTAAATTGCAGGTAAAATTATTGTGTTGAAAAGCGTAAATATTGTGTCAAAACATAACTTTACTTCGAATTTACACCCGGCAAATAAAAAAAATGACTCCTTAAAGAAGTGTACAGAGTCGGAATCGAATCCAAACTCAGAAACGGAGTCAAAGGTGGAAACAGGGTCAGATTCAAAATTGGACACAGAGTCGATGCCCAAGCCCAAGTCATTGCCAGAGGGGATATTATTAAAATGTTTATAATCTCATAAGTTTAAAACTCTTATACCACAAAATAATCTTATTAAAATTGTAATTCTCTTGCACTTTCCAAACCAACCCTAAAATATTGTAATTACATAAAATGTCGAATCCTCTACATATTAAATTATCCATATTATGTATTCCATTCAATGGAGGTAACATTTTATATAACTATTATTAAATAAAAATCAAATATTCGCATATCCAAAGTAGATTTAATTTGCAAATATATAGATTATATCCTTATTTTAAATAAAAGTATTATATACCTTTTGGAAATTTCTGCTATATACGTATGTATATTAAAATACCTATTCAATTATTATTGATATATATACCACATACTTATATTGTTTACATAAATACACATATTGTACACATTATATACCATATCTCGATATAAATACGTGCTTTACTTGTTGTACATAAAGATGAAACCGCAAATTTACCGTAAATGGTAATTTATGTGTCTATTCGGTATTTATACTTGTTGATGAAAATTTCGTGAATAAGTAATTTAAGTAGTTTAAAATTAATGGAAATAAAATATAAAGCACTCTATATAAATTATGTGTATATATACATACATAAATATATATACATATATATATTATGTATATAATTATAAATAGATGTACAATATTGGTTTGTCGTTAAAAATTTAATTTAAAGTATAGAGAAAAAAATAAAAATTGAAATACACGATTTTTTTGTAAAATTTTCCGAATTTTCGTTATTTAAATTTCAAGAATCGAGAAAAATAGAAAAGAAAATTTGTTACAAAATTGTTAACAGACAAATTTTTCATTTAAAAAACAAAATCAAGTATTTTTAGAATTTTAATTCAATTTAAGATTTATGTGTATATTTAAAATGTAGAACAGATTGAAATTTAAACATTTGAATGACATTACCCCACAATCAATAATGATTAATTTAGTGTTTAGTAAGCCTTCTTAAAAATTTATTATTATTCATTTGAATTGAGCTTGTTTATACATTGAAAATAACAGGGTTTTAAGATCATAATATAGACAAAAGCACCTGAATAGAGAATATTGTTCTCAATTTGGTATTATAAGAAATTCGGATATTCTAATATAGAACTTTAATTTCGAAAGAAATTTACTACGTATCAGAACATTAACATAGATTTCTAAAGTTGGTTCAGGCTTACAATATTGAAGTTTTAAAGAAATTATAAAATTTGATTATGGTTTTTATTATGCGTAAATATGGCTACCTTTACTTATTAAACTAAAATCAGAATTTATTAATCGAACAATATTGCATATTTTTAGGGGTTGAGATATTGGTTTTTTTTTTTATTCCTGCTTTACATCACATATTTTTTTAATGATTTCTTTCTTTATTGCTCTTTGTCATGTATTCTTGAGTCGTCCAGTGCTTCTTCTCCCTTGATTTTTGGGTGGTCATCGTAATTTGTTACCTATTCATCTCCATTGTTTCTTTCTTATTACTCCTATACAAAAGGCTTTCGGTGTGTTAAAACCCAAATTTCTGTATTCACACATATGCAAGTGTGAAAATTTCCAAATGGTCCGTATTCTGTCAAAAACGGCTTAAGCAGTTTCAATTTATTTTCCACGTTTTCTTGCACACCTCCGCTTGTCGATATTATACTGCCGAGGTAATTGAATTATTCTGCAATTTGTATTGGGCTTATATTTACATGGAAGTGGAAAGAGTTTGCTGTATTTATTCGGAGTGATTTAGTTTTTCTCGTATCAAAATTAAAAATGGATAACAAATTATATTATTTTAATTAAATGTTTTATGAAATTTGAATTCCATTGCTAATACTTAAAGTTTAAATTAGAGGATTTTCTAAGTTAACCAAGTTAACTATATATACATTTATTTATTACCAAACCTATGGGAACATTATTCAGTCTTTTGCAAACACATTAATATATATGTACATATATACTCATACAATAATTGAATTGGTTTAATATTGAAAATATTTCTTAATTATCTTATTTGTATCGTTAAATAAAAGTTGAATATTTCCCAAGAAAAAAATTTCCATTCATTTATTAAAAATATTTTATTATTAATTCAGTATCTTTGTTATTTTCCCACCATTTAAATAAATCCTTAATTTCAAAAAAATTTTAATATAAATTAAACCAATTATTTACAAATTTTTTTTCTTAAATAATTATTTTAGAAAGAACTACACAAAATGGTGTGAATTGATTCAGAACATGCAATACAATTCAATTTAATTGATGATCAACGTGGAAATTTATTATTATTAAAATATTTAACAGGTAAGTTTAACAATATTTTTATTAATTTAAAAAATATTTATTTAAATTAAAAAACAAAACAAATCATCATTTCCCAGCACAAATAATGGCACTGGAAGAATTCACGGGGTTTTATAATTGTTATTCCCCGTGTTCTCTTAGTGGCATCGCTAGTGTAATGGGAATACCAACAAAATTAAAGTGTATTTTTATAATAATTTACATAAAATTTTAAAATACTAAAATTATAATTAAAATTATAAAATATCTAAATTAAAATTAAAATTAACAGTAATTTATTTAAGGAATAATTATTTGGAAACTCCATGCAGCTCTAATATAATGAAGATATTAGTAGATGAATCAGTTAGAAATAATTGATACGAACAATAAATTATAGTGGTGAGATTAGAACCAGCACATTATTATGTCATGGTGTAATAATGAGAATGATTGAAGGAAACAATTAACTTGACAGAAAGAAGTATTTCGAAGTGTAAAGGTTTGTTTGGTTTCAGTTGACGAACGTCGTTCGTACAATATTTTTAAACCATCAAAATGTTTAATTTTACTAACACATATACAAAACTGTCCTTCTGTGCGTGAAACCGAACATTTTTCTTGTATATATTGTTCTTAACAGATTTTAGTGCAAAAATTATTTTGCTTTAATTTTTAAACAGTAAAGAACTGCTATTTAATAAGGGTTTCAAAAATTGAATGGACGTAGCTTAAATACATATTTGCATGTAATTTGTCTCTGCTCTGAGAAATTTTCTGGCTCTCATCATTTTAAGCAACATTATAATAATATTTAATTGTATAAAATAAACAAAAGCTACCGGATTTCGCATTTCCAAATCCAATTAATTTAATTTTTAAATTAAAAAATTTGAAAAAAAAAACTTGCGATCAATTTTCAACTTAACCTTTTTTTTTTACATAAGTACAATTTTGTACACACACAAAAGAACATACATATATGAACATATTTATAAACTTTTTTCTTATTAAATTAAAATTAAATTGAATTAAATTTAAAAAAAAAAAACCTTTTACAAGTTTTTATGACTTCTTCTGACATTAAAATGTACAAGTATTCTTTTTAACAAGCAAAATAATAATAAATTATAGAAGAGAAACAATAAAAAAGCAAAGCAACAACAAAGGACTGAAATTAAATAAAACTTGTTATACAGATAAAATAACATCTCTATAATAATTAACATTTTATATACGTTTATGTATAGAAGGTTTATGTATATATGTACATATATGTATAGTTACATATATAACATATTAAATGTTAATGTCATTTTTAAACAGTTAAAAATATATTTAAATAAAAACTAGTAAGTTTTTAATAGAAAAAGTTGTCATTAAAATTAAACTTTCCTGAATTTACAGAGAGAGAGCATGTGTTGCTGATTTTTCTATTTTTTTTTAACAGTTTTCAATTTTTACTATTATACATTTTACTTTTTGTTGTTGTTTTATTTTATTTATTATTGTGCTCTCTAACGAATTCAATTCACTGTTCTGTTGCACTGTCATTCTCCTATATTTACCTAGTTGCTGTATTTTAATATTAAAAAGAGACAAAAAAAAAACAAACTCATTCGATTAAAGATTTTAAATTTTAATTAATTTTAATTGAATGCATACAAAGGTAAGAAAAAAAAGCAAACCGAAAGAGTGAAATAAAAAATTTAAATGCTTATAATTGATTTGATGTGCTCCCAAAGTAGTTTATTTCTATTAATGGTAACAAAAATTATTTAAAATTAAATTTAAAATATAACAGAATAAAAAAATAAATACAAATATAAAAATAAAAATGATAAAATCTTTTGATAGAGGTGGTTATTATTGGGCACAACTATAGGGTTAAAGTGATTACTTAGTAGTTTTAATCATCAATCTCGGTCTCGGATTTTCGAAAGAATTTAATAAAATTTTGAAAAAAAAGAAAATAATTTTTCTACTTACTGTGACTATGTGCTACAGTATGGGTGCAGCATTTTTCAGGTATACTTCAATATAATGTCTCCATTTTATACTGTTATACAAGGGTTAAAACTAAAGATTAAATGTTAAGAATTTGACATTTATTTGGATTTCTTGTCAAAATGTGTAGACATTTATCTGAGTAAACGTGTTAACAAATATTCTATATAGATTAGTTTAGTTCAAAGTGTTATACACCAATGTTGTTATAGGTTTAGTGTCTAAATATCCCGTTAATTTGAACTTTATGATATTTTTTAAATGTGTTGATCATTACTGAAAAAAATTTATGTTATATAAAAAATGAATGACTAAATAGTTTACCTCATAAATATTTGGAAACGCAAAATTAAATTATGTTCAAAAATTCGATATTGACTCACTTACGGTCAATTTTGTTACAAATTTAATTTACAATAAGATTTATGTTTCATTTATACAATATGTATAAACGAAACTCACGCTACTATTTTAATGATAGTTGCAAATGAGCAATATACATAACAGTTTATAGATTAAGAAAATATCGTAAAATTTTTTTTACAAATACACACTTAACAACAATTTTAAATGATGTAATTTAAATGAAATGATAAATTTATAATACCTCACCAATTATATTTTTGAATGATTATAGTAATTATTTTAATACCCAGTATACAAACATAGGTACTTAAACTTTCTTTTTTTACTAAAGAGTTTCATTTTAAAATGAAATCTCATCTCATACTACTCTAATTGTACACATATACAAACTCATGTACCAATTTAAGATATGGAATGATAGCTAATCATATTATACAGCAATTGAGGTTTTATATATGAACAAAAAAAAACGTTGATAATGACTCTTTATCAGTTTCGAATTGATTAGATTTTTCCATTCACCTTTTTTGGGAATTCTGTTTGTGTTCCATTCTCTTTCCTTTTTTTTTGTTCTTGTATTGAGAACGGGAAATAAATTTCCGCTGTACACATGTCTCTTTTTTTTTCTTTCAAGAGAAAATTAATTTATGTTTTTTATGACTTTCTGCAAAATACAAGTAAAATTTAACATATTTTAATTATATATATTAAATGAAGTACACACCATAGAAGCAGATTTGAAAGGTAAATGTGTTTAAAAAAAAGATAATACGTTAGATATTGAACTAATAGTTAAAAAAGGACACAATATTTATGTAATATGTGAATGATATTGTGTTATATGTCATGTCTTTTATTACTTCCTTCCGTATTTTATCATCGTTTTCTGAAGTTATATTGCAAAATATTTAACTAAGTAGAACACAAGTAATAATAATAATATGAAAAATAAAAAAAAATCCATACAATAAAATAAGAGGAAATTTCGCAAAAACCATTCAAAAACTCAATATGGTTCCTATTAGTTATAAAATAATAGATTCCTCTAAGAATGCTTTTAAATTATTCAATCTAAATTCTATTTTGAAAATCATTTTTCAACAATAAATTTTTAAATAATTGTGAATTATTTAAAAAATATTCTCATATTGAGAAATTAACAATAACCGCCAGTTTTCGGATTAGAATAACTGCAGGTAATTTCGAAAATTTTGATGCTTTCGAATTTTTGGTTATTAAACTAATTTCGAGTCATTTCTGTTAATTCAATTCATTTATATTTTATTTTTTAATATTTTTGTCTGACACAAGCCCTTGAATATGATTTTCAAAATATTTAAAAGGTGGTAAGTTGATGTTCAAAATAATTTAAAGAATA
The DNA here is from genome assembly GCF_029603195.1 of Condylostylus longicornis. NCBI lineage: Eukaryota > Metazoa > Arthropoda > Insecta > Diptera > Dolichopodidae > Condylostylus > Condylostylus longicornis. The sequence goes on from NW_026578000.1 coordinate 6,319,200, forward strand.
TAGTACACCCATATTGCAACGAAAGTGCTACATAATTACGACACATTCGGCGACACAAAAATTTACGACAATTCACCATACCACTAAAGCTGGAACATTGAAAATATTTACAAAATTTAACGAGAAGGTACGATTTAGATACATTTAATGAGAGGGTACGAATAGGCAGGTATATAAAAATATAAAAACCACGATTAGTTAAACAAAAACTAAATAGGCATACAATAAAAATAATGGAACATAAAAATTATGGCATCAAATGTGAAACTTAAAAATTAACTTTTTTCTCAATGACTCTTTCCTTTTTTTAATTTTTTTTTTCATAAATTGCCGAAAATTAAATGAAAAAGTCAAAAGTTTTTTTTTTTCCAACCAGTTTTTTTTTGTTTTTTTAATTAAACTTAAAAATTACGTAATTTTTTTAATTCAAGGTGAAAATTTTTTGGGGTTAAAAATCTTGTGCGTTTACTCACAATTTTATGATAAGTTTTAATTTAGAAAATCAAATACCTAGCTATATTAAAAATAATTTTGTAATAAAGTACAACATTTTGTATTTTATTATTCTTATAAAAATATGAAAAATAAAACTGGTTATATTTTTAAAAGTAAATATTGAAGTAGCTTTTTAGCTACCGAAATAATTTAATGTTAAAAAATTTTTTGTATGTTAGCAACAATAAAATTCAATCTTTGTACTTTAATTATAATTTAGATACCTATACATTATTCTTAGTACACAAATTTAGTTAGTTATTAAATATTTGCTTAATACGAGTATATGACCATACAGAATACTTACTGGATTTTCAGTATTAGTCTTTGGCATTTCCTAATTCAACATTAAAGCTGTTTTCACCATTTCCTATTCACCATCTATATTGAACAATGCTCATGAATTTTCTTGAACAAATAACAAACACCATCCAAATAAACAAACAAAAACTAGATTAAACTGGTACAAAACATATAACGCATTGTTCATCAGCTCTATGCAAATTTAATTACATAAGTTTCACTTTTTCATATGGTGCAAATCAATAATTAATAATACCTAAAATTAGATTATGTCGAATTAATTTTAATTTTCCTTTCTAGTCATGAAGATCACTGAGAACATCACACATTTGATGTACATTCAGAAGGCGTTTATTAATTCTTTAAAATGTGGATTGCAGAAGCTTTGCAGCAGAATTTGGCTACCAGAATAGTTTTACTCTTGCTCAGCAAATCATTTTACTTGTTATAACCCAAGTTTGCAAGAGTATATTTGTTTTTGATTACTGATTACGAAATTTAGTGCACGAACTTTGAAACATAATTTTTTTTAAATTTAATAAAGCAAAATAAATGAAATACTTAGATTGTATAACTTTGTTTTTTCGAGAGCCAAGACTTTCGCAATGGCATGTGTAAACAAAATCACAAGTAAATGACAAATATTAAAAAAATGCGAAAGCAACATTTTGTAGTTCCACTGTAACTAGAAAATTTTCCAGAACATCTTTCTCAATCAAATTGTTTTCAAAACTATCCCAACTAAAACGGTCCTGCCAATGGAAGCTAGATATCTTTCTTCTTTAAAAAATTTTTAAACATCACCAGAAGGAAGAAAAATGGTGATAATTGTTTTTTAAGTAAATTTAAGTTACATACGTTTCGATTCCCAAGCAAACACCAACCTTGCGCATGTTATAAACCGAATATTCTCTCGTCAAACCAAATAACATCCGTCCATATGTGTTTATAAAATTGTAAAAAAAACAGACATCTGTTCTTAAATGTATGTATATGTAAATAAACGACTCTATTTTAATTTCTCTCTTTCTGCGATTAATCGTATTCACATTTTTCCACGAACTTTAATCACAATACTTTTTTAAAAAAAATTATTTATTCTTATTTTCGAAAAACTGTCATTAAGCCAATAGGCTATACAGGTTTATGTCAGATATGTACATATAACCTAAAATAGTACATAAAATAATATTTTCAATTATACAAGCAATTACAAATCAAATTGGAAAAGTGATTTCATATAAAAATTTAAATTCACGAATTTCCAAATGGTAAAAACTGTACGCCATATAATGCAAATACAAATTGAGCTACAGAGCTAGGAAAAAAATCACGAAAAAGTAATTAATTTGAATAACTCCAAAATATTAAAAATTGTCTTCTCTTAATTAAAATATGACGCGACATTTTCACCACTATTATTAATTTTCACCATTAAATTCCCACATATACTGAAATTTTTTATTTTCATTATTATTTTAAAATTAATGACAAATTTTTATGAATTTTTAATAATTTTTTTAATAAAAGAAATTATTTTATACAAAGATTTTAAATTTTTTTTTGCAGACTACAATCTATATTTTAATATTCATCATTATGATAATAGTTGTATATAACTAGCGTATAATATGTTGGTCTATACTGATAGACGCGCTTAATTATTATACACAAAAAAAAACGGAAATATATCGGTGCCGCGTCGATGCTCCCGGTTGTCACGCATGGTAGCATTTTTATTTTATATATTTATTAAATAAATATTTTTGTATATAAAATATTATTAAGCCGTAATAATGATAATGAAGATGATTGTAATCAAAATTAAAAAACGAAAAATTAAAAATTCTATAATTTTTGGACCACACTAGCTAATTTAATATGCATTATTTGCCAATACAAAACCGTTCTTTATACTGGATTATTTTATATTATGTAAAAGTAGCTGAAAATTTTGTGGTGATTATTTTAATACAATAATAATTAATTGTATAGCATAAAATATTTAAATAATTCTTGCATTGGTTCAAAAATAATTTAAATAAAAAAAGACTTTATTTTTTTCCGTTTTTTGCACATATAAAAATAAATACAGGTGCTCAAGTACATCCAGAATATTTAACTATAAGATATTGCCAGTTTACATACTTTCAAAATTTAGTAAACCAAAAAAATTGTACAAAACTAGAATGGGAATAGTATGACAGTACTTTCGGCATCGTTTAAATGATTTTCATTTGACAATTACCAGGTGTTCGACGTTGCAACTGTGCCACTACAAATGTTCACAATTATGACCTTTATCAAAATGATCGTCAACGATTATCAGAACCGGCAATACTTTTTTTAATGGTAAGTTTTTCTTTTTGTTTTTTGAGGCATTTCATTATTTTCCTAGTCATGGATAAATATTCCGAAAAGTCTAATTTTCGAATAAGAAATGTATTTGAATAATTTTTTCGAGTAAAGAATGGATACCAAATAAGTGTCCATTTACAACTTCTTTCTTCCAATGTTACCGTCTTTACCGAAATGATTTAAACCAGGTACATTTTTTAATTTTATTTTTTAAAACTTTACTTTATATTTATGAATTTTGAATTTATTTATTTTCACCAAGACAATTTACGTTTTTCAGCGATTTCCTGAAAAATCAACAGAGACGCAAAAATTTAAAATGTTAAAACTCTTATACAACTTGACATTAACAGTGTAATAATATATACTTAAGAGGAATTCAAACGGTACTACATAAACGATCAATTTAGTAATATTTATAAAAGCACATATTTTACACCGTTACAAACAGAACAAAAACTTCATTATACCCTTGGGATACATTCGACAAATTTCTATAATACGATTATAAAAAAAACATCGTTAAGGAAATATTTAAACATTGGGGACTCTTTAGATATATAAAAGTTAAAGTATAAATTATTTCTCTTTATATAAATTACTATACGTATAACAGAAATAAAATAAAAAATAAATAAATAAGGAACATTGAACCTGTGAAAATATTCTAGTTATAATGATGAGATGATAAATGTTAAATGAAGGGAAATTGTCTGTATGTTTCTGTTTTTTTTTTCTAAACATAAAAAGCAGAATTTAACAATAAAAAATTCTATCCTTCCGTTTGACGGAAGAAAGGTCGGGTCAAACTAGTTTTCTCTTGTTATATTTTAATATTTTATTTTGAATTCATTGTTGTTAGCGATGGCAAACATTAACATTTTTACATTTATTAGTACACGTTTAATAAATGTTTTAATTATAAATTTTGCTAATGGCGCAACATTTATTATATATTACGCCTTGAGCGTATTAACAAAAAAAAAAATTAATATTGTAAATGAAATCAAATATGGTGTTGACTTTTATATTAATTATTTCATATTTTCTGCAGCTATATTTATTTGTTTTTCCATTTTATTGATTTTAAATTTTGTTGCAATAACTTTTCATATGAATAAATTTGAATTTCATATTATAATATTATAATATTTTATATATAACACTGCCAAACTTTCAAAGAAAAGTATCAAATTTTTTAAAATTTTATTAAAAAAGGAAGTTACTTCTTGGTTTCAGATGCAGCTTATCAAGTTTTTGTTTTATACTTTTCTAAAGCTCACATTTGACAGTAATCAGAAATCAGAAGCTCATGTTTTAAGGTAAATTTAAAAAAAATTAAATTAGAAAACATTGAAACACTCTTATGAATTTTATTAAAACTAACTGTAACAAGTTGGTAACACTTATTAAACAAAATTCAAAAATGTGAGTAACTATTTTGAGATGTCAGTTTTGAGATGCCATTGTCGTACGGGAATTATTATTGTTATAAATTATAAATAATAACTTATAAAGATCTAATATTAAATATTAAATTAAAAAATCATTGGAAATAATTTTAAACGAAGGTAAGTGTAATAAAAATTTTATAATTTGGAAGAAATTTTAAAATTATTACAAGACGTAAAATCAAAAGATTCTTTTACTTCTAGTCCTAGAAAAAATTGGTATTTTTAATAAAGAAAGTTTGTAAGCAGAATAAGTTATAAGAATATCAAAATAATTTAAGCAATTATACTTTAATTCAGTGATCTTTGGGCAAAATATTGTAAATGTTGGACTCATCACTGTTGCTGCATCCAAAAGATTTTAATAATGAAAGTTAACAAATTGTAACGAAAACTCTTGATTGTCGCGGGATTGAATAAGTTTTTTGTATGATTAATCACAATTTCAAAATTTACTTTAAAAATCTAGTTAAATAATATATTAAATGTAAATTTACATATAATTACATTTATATTTTCGTAAAAACTTAAAAAAAAATACTCGCACATATATATGTATGTACATATTTTATATTAGGACTGTGAATTCTCACACATTAAAATTTTTCTTAAAAAATAATATGAGAATCAGCATGAACCACTTAATTAGTTTTAGGTTTTTGTTTTCGGATTCATGTAATCTAATTTTGATGAGATTCCCTATGGTTTTATTGAAAGTTTATTTATTGTCTTTACGTATGCAAGTATTGTATTTAAGGATTGATATGTTAATTACAAAAAGTAGTGCTCGACAGGGGTTTTCAATTTAAAAAAACCGAACTATTTTTCATCCCTTACGGTAGATTTTTAAAAAAAATCTCACAATATTTATGTTAACTACCTATGCATAAGGTGCCTTCAGCTGGTTATATTGAAAACTTCTTAATTACAAAAATTTCTAATTGTGTTGGGTACCATGAAAATACTTACTTATTGTGGTGTAATTTCTATACCAGGATTTTTTAACTTTTTTGTACGAAATTTTTATTTTTAGATCCACATAGTTACTTTAATATAAAATATTGAATTAAATTTTTAATTCTTAAATGTATAAGATGTACCCATGTGATTTTAATTTAAAAGCTTTTCATTACAAAAAAAAATCTTGTATTTTCTTTTATAATATTTACTTAGCTTTTTTTCCTAAAAATCTATAATTAAATTCCTATCAAAACTTTTAATCTTTTTATTTTAAATTAAAAAAAAAAAACATACCAAGCACTAATAACTTCCAATCAAATTGTTTTTTGAATTTAAGCACGGCGGCGGCAATGGCAAATAGCTTAATATAAAGAGAAAACAGTAATGAAAATTCTTAAGTTAATTGAAAAAAATCATTTTCACATAATGAAATTTCGGAAAAAAAATTACAGATATGTTAAAGCAGAAACAAGAAAAAAGAGGAAAAGAAAATCTAAATCTCTCCCATCAATTCATCTGTAGAGAATCCATATTCATTTCACGCTGGGAAATTTTTACGCATTAAAATTTACAACACGCCTGTGATTACTTCTTATAGAACACTTGAAATAATATAAAAAAAATTAAAAAATAAAATTCATAAAACTTGAGAGTTCTAGAAACTATCCACATATTATATAGTAAAATGATGAGCATTTAAAAATTTCAATTTAATAGATTTAAAAAAATGAAAATTTCGAAAATCAAACCTCCCCAAAAATTTACTTATTATATAACAGTGTGTAATAAAAAACTGTAAATGTATTAAAGATTACCCATGGTAATGATGATAACGCTAATATCTGATAATATATATACCATGATTACGCTTTCGGAAGTACGGTAATTTTAAGTAATCATTAGAAGCTTCTAATAAAGAAAAAAAAACTTAAAACCACATTAAAAAAAATTTTTTTTTTGAAAAATTTCTTTTAGTTTTTTTGATCTTTCCGAAAATCTAAGTGTATAAGTATTTATTCATGAACTTTAACTACTTAAACAAAAATTTTTTCTTAAATTTCTTTGCAACCAATGATTTTTGAGTTCCACTAAGAAATTTTTATTAAATTTATTTGGAATTAAATGCTCATAGTAGAGAATATATATGTATATTATGCTGATAATGTTGAAATTCTGCATTTTATTTGAGTGTTCAAGTATTATATTATGAATAATGACATCATTATTCAGTTTAAATATCGAAAACCGGCTCTGAATCAATTCTATGAATGAAAAAGTGCTTAGATAAGCTACCTGTAATAATCGTTCAATGACTACTTGGTGATCACGGGGTTATGGTAACAAAATGACAAATTCGACCTAATTGTGGTGCGTTTAACCCGCCGTACAGGCGACGTTAACCAACTACTGTTGGATTGACTACTGTAGATTTTAGTATTTGAATACAAGAAGTTTAAAAATACTTTTAAATTGTATTCATCTCTTATTTCATTCCTTTACTCGTAATATCATTTCAGTATACCACCACGTGTTAAAATTTTGTACTAATATCAGAACAAATAATATTAATTTACTTCTTCTGCAAAAAAAAAAAACCTCAACCTTTTTAATTAAAACAGACATGTCATATAAAGTAATAAAAGTGCTATACAATAATTATTTTAATCTGAACACTTGGATCTAAAATTTCTTAAAATATAAAGTTCCCGCGAGAAAAAAAAATTTTCAATGTAATCTACAAACGCCGTCCTATATATAATATGCACATATAATAACATAATGTACAAAATTTTTAAACTAAAAATAGACCTCCCAAAAAGGTAGCAAAATTAGTATCGGTTGTCAACATATCGGTGTCTTCGTACGACTATAAAAACGTTTTTTTCATTATTTTTAATTTTCGTGCGTAGTTAGGCTAGTTTGATCTTTAAAATTTAGTAGGTAAATCAAAAATTTTTGTAATTTCAACATGAGAAAATTTCAACATGATGATGATCTAATCTGATAATATTATTTAAAGAGAAGATGCTATACGGACTAAAATACATGAGCTTGCAAATTTACTTTAAAATTTTTAAGTATTTAAAATTGTACATAAGTAAAATTGAAACTTTTAGGATTTAATAATTGTTTTTCTTTTTTATCATCACCTTTTTTTTGGTGTACGGTTAAATGTTAAAGGCGAGAATAAATTTTTTGTTGTTTTCGTTAATTTTTTCAATGAAATTTTCATATAAACATAGAAAGTTTTCATAGAAAGAAATAAAAGTTTTCGGAAAGCAACCTTTAAAACTGCTCTCCATTTTCCTTCAATTGAGTTTTCCACTCCTTTTTTTATGTATATAGGTAGTAATTCTTTCAATCTTATGGAACTTGACGCACAGAAGCGACACTAATTTTGGTTAAACAGATTCGTTATCTCTTTTTGAAGTTACTCTCCATCGTATTTTGTCATTTCATGTGAAATTTGTTCTTTAGCCGGGAATATAACCATTAGTTTTCCTATAGCAGTTGCAAACAAGAACATCGTCTCCCCTGGATATAAGAATATTGACGTTTTCTATAGTTACATTGTGGTACAAACCGCAAAAATATTCTTTTAATGTTTTGATTTGTATGTTGAAAAATGACGAATATTCGTTGATTGTTTTTTTTTGATTCTCAGAATATTTAACACTTTTTTCTGACCAGCATAGAGGTCACGTTCCATCTCTTGTTGCCTATTGCAATTATTATTCTGTTACGCACTATTTTATATTCGTCGTATGTTACTTGGTGACGTCTAAACTTTTAAGCTTTACGTTTTTAGGACGCTAGATATTTTACGCCCTCACAGAACTACGGTTTTTAATTTATCTTTTTATTATTTATGTTAATAGAACATCTACCAAAAGATTATTTCATGTGATATTCACCTCATCTTGCTCATTAATTTTATTTTTTTAAATTTTTGCTGCGAGCCGGCTTTGATATAGGATTTTGGAAGATGAATTTACAAACGATTCTATGTGGTTCTTCTCAGTTATTTGTCAGGTCTCTCGTAACCTATTTGAACGTTTTGCACGAATTTTCATTAAAATCAGGTGATGATCCGTTATTTGTTAGGTGATATAACTTTGACTATGTGTTCTACAGTAGATTTGCAGCATCATAAATTTTCGAATGTGTATTTGTATTACGATTTGTGATCAAAAAAATGTTCCTTATTCTTAAATCATTTTATGCATAGAGCTGAGTCATTCGCCGTTATCATTCATTACATCTTCATTAAGTATATAATTTACCCTGTTTATACAAATAAAAGGATAAAGTCCTCCAATTCATAATATTTTTGATTTTTTAACCAATTTACAATTCCTCGTTTAAAGCTGAATTAAAATTCATTTATATAATATTATTAAACTCATCACCATTTCCCCAATCATTTTTGCAAAATAAAATATATTGACAAATATTAACGACTATGGTAACACTTGTATAACAATGAAAAATACTATATTTTTAAGCTATTGCGTTCCTTTTCTAGAAAAAAAATGAAAAATATTTTCCATATTATTTTATTATACGTATACATGGTGTTCATTAAGCGAAACGGAATTCAAGGTGAAAAATTATAAAGCATAACAACTAATTTAAAAATTACTTTGAAAATAATAATTTTTTTTATATTTAATCACAAAAAAAAAGTAGCAGACAATTTACCTGTGTACAGGTATATACATATATAATAAATTTAAATTTATAAGTTCAACTGAATGCTTAAAGTCCTCCATCACATACAACACTTTTAAATTTTATATTTTTTTAATCAGTAGTCATCCAATGATAATTTTTATTTTTATACTTGAAACTATAACGTGTTTTTTTCCGGCCGATTATGCGGGCTTATTTGGTATTCATTTATACTTGTGAACAATAAAGGAATTTTTATCTGGTACCTATGTAATGTAAAGTAATTGAAAACAATTTTTATTATCATGAAATTGACAACGCCATTTTACTTTTAAATTAATCACTAAACTATACGTGATATTGTTAAAAGTGTATCTAACAAAAGAGTAAAAAAGTTTTGCCACCCCATAGGCTTTTATTTTAATCATTTCTCCATATTATTTTAGTTCTCAATGCTTTTTTATTTATTTTATTGCGAAAAGAATAGAAGGTTTGATAAACCAAAGGTACAAGTGTATAATAACTTCTTTTAAAAAATTTAGAGAAGAAATCTATTATTTTGCACGTATTTTGAATTCAAATTCTTTAAATATTTACTTCACAACTAATTCAACTGGCGAAAACAGGAAAATTGAAATTTTAATCAATTCTACGGGATTCTACAGATAACTTTTCATGTTTGAAGGGTTAAGTTGCGTTACTACGACGATCAATTCGAGTTGGGTAGGAACACTAATACTTTTTGGGATTGCGTTAACGCCTTTGAGAGGCTAGGACATAATCAGGTCTCGGATTTTGTTCGAATCCTTCCCGGACGGTTCCAGTTTTTTTCACTTTGGTTAGAGTGCTTCTCAGTTGTCCTCACGGTGTTTAGAGCTCTGCAAGACTTGATTCTCCATTCCCTGCTATTTTTACTTTTAATAAATAACTTTTCCTTTTGTTTTAGCCCTTTGGGTTAAAATAAGGAACTTATTTTGGTAATCACTGCACTTCGTTTTTTTTTTAAATAAAATACTTTATTTTGAGCATTTATAACATTATAATCTAGTCACTTATGACTAACAAAAAATTTTATTTTGGCACTAATTTACTATGGAATTTTCAAAAAGTTATGTAAGATGTACATTTACATTTACCCAATTATTTCTAATCTAAAAAATATTTATTTTAACACCAGATATATTGTGCCACAAATGCATTTGAGTTCTTTAATTATACACTACTAGTTCGTGAGGTTTAGTTCGATTCAATCTTCTGACCATGTCAGTGATGTCAAATAGCCGAATTACTTCAACATTAACATTTTGCCTTGTTTCGTGTCTTCGTGCAAGTTTTTGTAATTTCACTTTTCACTATGATTCCACTTTCTGCTGCCGTGAAATCAACATGTACTGATTTTGATTCATTCAGCTGCAGTCGCCACATTTTCATCCAAACTTGAACTTTATTTAGTTGGCCCTTGCAGTTTTTCATTTAATTCATCGTTATCATTGCCTACTGCCATGACTATATCAGCGAATGAATGCAATTGTACTTTCCTTTGATACTGGAAAATCAACCTACTTGAAAATAATAAAAAATTGAGCAATATAAAATGCACAAATTAAAGTGACATTCATTTTTTCTTGGACCCCTATAGTTTTAACACAATATTATATTTGGAAATGCAAAATAATCTAACTCGTATATACCCAAATGAGTTCAATGATATTAGATGTACATATAATGATAAATATAATCTAAATTTTCTTTTCTATTTCCTCACGTTTTTATTTTATTTGTTTTTCCTTTAACAATTCAAAAAAAAATTTCCCACAATGTCCATTAACCCTATACTTAAAATATACTTAGTAATAAAATTATAATGATAAATAATGATTGCATGAGAAATGAATCAAAATAAAAGTGGATATCAATCTTTTCATAAGTAAAGTGAAATTTCCAGATTTGTATGATTAGTTTAAGTAAATAAAAAATATTAAAATATGAAACAATAAAAATATGAAGAAAAGAAAAATTTTATTCCCGTAAATTTCAAAATTTTTCCCGAAACTTATTACTGACGAACAGAAATACACAAAATACACAAATATTTTCTAAAACAATCGTCATGATTTTATAATTTTCATCGTAGTTATTATTTTATTATCAATTTTATATAGTTGTCGTCTTAATGACCGAGGTTATGTCACAGCCACAGTACAATAAAATCATTATAAAAAAAATATATCGTGATGAATTTTTTCTTTTTTTATTTTATATTTCGAAAAATTAGCTAATCTCAACAAAATTATTGTAATTTAAATAGAAAAAAAAATTTAAAAAGATTTTCATTTTACTTAGTTTTTTTTTCTGTGCTTTTCTAATGAAATTCAAATTTTAAGGTTTAATTTGTCATCATACACTGTATGTATAAGCGTTTACAAAGTACAAAAATTTGTAAAAGGAAAATATATATCATTAACGTTAATTGTAATTGTAATTAGTATTGGGATTTGTAAATATTATGATTTTGAATTGTAAAATATAGTAAGCATTTAAAAAAACACTTTTATACCGATAACTAAACGATAAGAACTAGTCTGAAATTACAATTTTATTAAAAATTGGTTTACTCACCAGGCATTGCCGTGATATATGTATATCTTAACTCAATAATATAAAAGAAAATGTGTATTACTAAATTATCCGTCCGGTCCATTCACTCCTGGCAAAAAACAATAACAGAAATTATTATAAACCTAAGTTTTTAAAAATGATGTAAGGAAAAATCAAAGTTATATTTAAGTTTTTGATATAAATTTTTTCCTCAAAATGAAACTCAAAGAAATTTAAAACTCCAACAAATTCTTTCAAAATTGAATATACTTACTAAAACAATCTCTTTTTCCGGAAATCTTAATATATTTTAGCCTTGAAATATAAATACTGTATGGTAGGGCAATATATTTTAAAACCCATACTATCTACGGTATACGTAAAATGACATAATTTAATACATTTTATATATAGACGACAAAATTTACGATCTAATCTAAATCTGATGCATATATACGACAAAATCTATGACTTAGTTTAAAAACAAAACTAAATCTGTAAACAGCAATGACGGACGATTTCCTCTGTTAACCCAGACTAATAACGGAACGGCGAAATCTAATTTTTCGATATTTCATATACTAACACTCACACATGGAAACAAATGATTTATCAAAGATCAATTCTACGTTCTTCTAACGCAGGACTATTTTCACCATTAATAACACAGTAATTTTACATTTAAATATTTAATTTTGCATACGATAAGTTCACAGACTTCATATAAAAAGAGAATTTTTATTGCAATTTTCTTAAAAAAAATTGTTATTGCATTGTAATTTAAATGCCTTCATATTTAAATACAAACTTTTATATAAGATGAGAACAAATGAATAATAATTATTAAGGTAATTAACCTCTTATATACTTACATAAAATTTTCCATTAAAATACAAAAAAAAAACAAATAAAATCAAAGAAGATTTCAAATATTGAAGTTTACATGCAAATTTAATTTGATTAATGATTAAAAACCAAGATTTTATAAAATTTCACTATTTGTGAACTCAAATTAACTAACTCTACTATTATTATGTTCCACATAAATGCAAATTTCATTCATAAATACGGCAATTGAAAAAATATTTGTGAGGCATTAAAAATGCTAAAAAGAAATTCGTGCCATTTTAGTAAAACAAAAAATTCTTGAAAAATCTCACAAAATTTTGAAAAAAAAAAAAGTTTACTAAAGATAATTGTAACAAAATATAAGATTTGACAATAAACTTAAGAAAAATCAACTAAATTAACATTAAGAATGAAAATTGTAAAGAGGAAAAAACCATTAGATTACGATAACAGGAAAAAAATGTATAGGGAAGAAAACACTATACAAAATTAAATCAAATTATCTTAGTATTTAGGACATTTGTTTTTGTCGACCGAATGATTTTGTGAAACATAAAAAGACAATAAACCATGAACTGTAAAAAATTTTCTCCATAATGCTTATAATCTTTGAATGCCTGAAACTAAAAATTAGTTAAATAGTTAACTATATGAAATCTAGATCGAATAAAATTTGAATTATACACAAATTATTTTGAGAAAAGCAAAAATTCTCAAAATTTTCTCAAACATTTTCATCGTATACTTATTTTACATTATCATAGTAGAATTAACCATAGTTTTACCATTAACCAAGTCTAAAATTTATTAGATTTAATTTAAATTTTAAACTAAATTTATAGATTAACACAAAAAATGATTATAAATAAAACACAAATAACAAAAATAAGAATAGCAATGAGAATATAGTTAAACACTATACTATTTGGAGCTCCGATCAAATAAAAATTGTATTACCAGATATATATATAGATAGAAAATAACCGGAAAAAATCAATTAAATTACAACGTCCATTGACACCACAACACCACAATAATTTCCAATTTTCATTTTAATCATTATCAACATCATTATCGTAATAATATGTACAAAATGTGATTGAAGTTTTTTTTTATTAAATACAAATGTAAGTATATGCATGATATATGTATATTATTATATGTATAGTTGCAATAATTGAATGTTTATCATGAAAATTCACTATGATTTCTAATTTTGTCCGACTGTCTAGAATATAATTAATGATAAGAAAATAAATTTTGGGTACATATATACTCATCTTTGCGAAAGAATTAAAAAAGCAAAAGTCAGGGCTTCATTTCATAGTTTTCTGTCAGAAGCATTTGAATTAGAACAAATTACGATCGCATATGCATTAAAAAAAATCACAAAAAAATATAAAAGAAAGAACAAATATTCGGTTAATTGAAGAAGGGTAAAGTATAATAAATTTCCCCTAGAAAAAAAACACTGAACCGAATTTCGAAATTCAAGACGAATGAGCAGACAATATAGTGAAGAACGTAAAAGTTGTGGATATAACCAACATGCTAATCAATCAATCAATAGAATCTAACACCTTACTTGTATATTCGATTTTTCGACCTCTAACATATTATGGTCATATATTCTTATTCAACGTTTGCACATCAAATACTGTTCATGGATTTCATTTGATGAGAAATGAATTGCTGTCTCTTATTTCCATTAAGCAAACTCCAAAGACACTTGCACATTTTTATAAAATTTTCATGTGTGAACCCTTAATATCATCAGCTATAGAATGAAAACTATAGGAAAACAGTCAAAACGTTGGCAGGAATAGGAAATCAGTAGAAATGTACTCATTATAAATTTTAATGAAATTTCATTAAAACTACTGTTATTCAATTAACGGTGAAAATTTTAGTAAAATTTTTCTCTTGTTCGTTTTTTTTTATTTTCTACATAACCATAGATCGACATAATTTTTTTTTTTTCATTCAATTTTTGTTGTTCTTTTATCGCGTTATTATTTTTCAGGTACAATGATTTTTTAATTTTTTTATATTTTTTTTGTATTTTCATTCTAGAATTTCTAGTATAAAAAGTGGAAATTTTTCTTAAGTAAAAATAAAATGAAAAATAAAACAAAAATAGAAAAAAAAATATTTTAAAATGCTTAAAAGGTGACCGAAAACACCACAATAATATTGTAATAATGGTAATAATACTAAAAAAAAAATTCAGTAATAACAGAGATACTAGGAAAATACTTTTTTGTTATTGTTGCAGTTATTTTGTAACATTACATTCCTTCAGGTTTTCTTTTCTTTGTAGTCGTACACTACAAAAAAAGAAAAAGTAATAAAGGGTCTTTTACTTTAAAAAAAATTCCTTAACGTTTCAAGGCGTTGCGAATTACTTTTCTTAGAATTACTAGATGCGTTTCTTTTTTCCGTCTCTCGTCAATATTATTGCTACGTTTCTATAATCGTTTTCATACTGACACTGACTTGAAGCAAAACAAGATAAGTCTTTTCAAATACAAAAATTGAAATTTATTTAAATTTTAATGTAAATTATTTGATATTAAAGTCAAAAATGATGAATGTAAATTTTGATGTTCAACCATAACATCCATTGAATCACTACTCTAGTTTTATATTTATACATTTGACACATTATTGAAAACTTCGTTCCTTTAAATTAAATTTCTTCTTCTGTTCTAATTTTTGTTTTTTGTAACATTCTCAAATTAAGGAAATATTTCATGTTCAAGCAATTTTCTTTAAGTGTTTGTTTATTGATAAAAAAAATTTGATTGTCATATCTGAAGCAGTGTCTTTCCTAAATACGACTTGCTTTTATCCGTTTGTGTAAGGATTAATTTGGCGTATTCAAATTCTTTTGTATTAAATGGTTACTGCTAGAATGTTCTGTTGGCGTGTAATTCGTTCCTCTCCACACATTTTCCTGTGACAACTCGACAGCCCACAAAAAGACTCCAGCCCAATGAAAATTATCGTCGCTCGTATCTTGCAAAAGTATTTGCCGCTTCCTTACCATTTACTCCTATTATTAATTAATATTTCACAATAATCTCATTCTAATCAATATTTTCTCTTCATTACTTCTTAATAGATTTTACGAGAATTAGTTGCGTTCTATCTCATATGTGTAATTTTAAATAATATGGGAAATGTTTTTCCCCGAGTTAAATACATAGAGAAGAACAAAAATGCGAGCTAACAGAGAATGTTTGCACGTGTCTTTCAATCACAATTACAATTGTTTTTCAATTTAAATTAGAATTTTTAATGTTTTTCTTTCTACTTTGAATTAAAATAGACACCTGTTTTTCGAAATGAATTAAATTTTTCGATTAAAAGAAAATCACATAATATTTTAGTTCCTCTTGTTTAATGCATAAAATTATTGAATGAATGATTTTTCATTCTCAATTTTTCTTTAAATGGGATTTCTTTTATTGATTTTAGGAAGTAATTATTAAGTGAACAAAGCTTTTTATTTACCATTTACAAATATCTAGAAGGCTATCATAAAGATTTTATATGATAATAAAATTCTAATTTCTTAAGAAATAAATTGATTTACTGTGTTACTCCAATATGTAATCACTTTTTCATCTTATTTTTATTGTGAACTTTTTATAGCGATTTTATAGCTAAAGGTTTTTACGGCATCTAATGTTAAATATCATAAACAGTTTTTAGGATTTTCTTAAACTCCATCTATGTCTCAGTATTTTCAATAGAAAATCTAGCAGACTTCATTTATTTCCCCTGCATGAAATTATTTCCACAAAATTTCGATTTTTTTGTCGGAGAGAAAAAATCACTGCTTGCATTCAATAAATTTCTATTCTTCGTTGCACTGATTTATGACATACATTTGTGAATATTTCAATTGATTCTGCTAAAGTTTCTCCTTCTGTAGCTGCTGGATTTAATACGAATTTCTTTCAGGGAGCATCATTCTATTTGATTTTCTCTTTCTTTCATGTATTCGAACTTCAAAAAGCGATTCACTTACATATTAATGATCAGTTCCTGATTACAGTGCTGTAATTCACATGTAACTGTATTTCACATATCTTTTAAAATTTGGGTATCCTAAGTATCTACAAGTTATCGTATTTTACGCCTTCAAAATAATATAAAGTTTCTTGCAGTAGACATCTGCAATTTTTCTTTCTCTTTTCTGTCATTATAGAACATACCCTCAATCTACCGCTTTAGTATTGAAATCTCCGACGAATGAGGCAGAACGACATCATTAAGTTTTTTCAATTTTAAATCTATACACATTATTATGCCTATCACGGTACTACTTATCGAGACGATGCCTTCCTAGTCGGTATATAGTCGGTGTGCAAATTCTAGTTTCCCTAGTTCGTGTATTTTAAGTACCGCCAACGTTTAGTGTAACATGTCAAAACTTTATTTGAGAAATATTTCAAATTTTATTAAATGCTTTCCGTTATTTCTAATGCAACAATATTAAAATAAAAAAAATTCTTCAAAGCTATACGTATATACATACATATGTAATTGTCTGCATCACATTGTACCATGTAACAACCAAAATGGTTTTACATAAAGTTTAAATATTATATAAGAATATCAAATTTTTTTAAATAAAAAATGTTGACCCGCATCTTTCCAATTAAAATCTAACCTTTGATTCTATAATAGCAATATAATCATTATAAATATTTGACCTTATATGCATGAATAAGTATATACACATCACTCATATTATGAAAGAAAAAAATTACATTCCGTTAAAAATTACTATAATGTCAGTATTCTTTCAAAATATTCACCATATTTATTTAAAACTAAAATTACTCTGTACCATAGAACTAGAATATTAAATCTCTAAATACAATATTATAAATTAAAAAGTGAAATGTTTTATTCAAATTTCTCGATAATCTTGTTGTACTTCTTATAATCTCAATCATATTGCATTTTTCAATAGAATTGATAAGAACTTCATTCAAGAAGAGGGCATATTTTTAATATAAGAATTATAAGATTTTTATTAAAATCGTTTTTTTTATAAATATAATTATATATATATACACATAATATTTATAGTATTATTGAGCTTATCTTTTAAGGGAATAATAATTCATGCAGCAACTGGAGTATGAAAGTGGAAAATAAATTGATAATTATATTATTTTGTATATGTTTTAATGAAATTTACAATAAAAATATTGACTTCCTTGATAAAAACATAAAAAAAAACACATATTATTATGTCAGAGTAACTGATACCCTCATTGTCATTATTATAACTTTCTGATATATGAGTATATATATATTATGTAAGTATATTCCATGCATATTTAAATTAAATTTTATTATAATTAATAATTAATAATTTAAGAGTTAACATTTTTGAGTTTCTTTTCTATTTATTTGTCTATTTTATGACTCAATGAGGTGAAATTTGAGATTAAAAATAAATTAGTTGTACAGATGTGGGTTAAAAAATATTAATTTATAATTAAAACAATTATTAACAATTAACATTGAGAAAAATGTGGGTAAAAGGGATAAAATTTCTAAAAAAAAATATCTTTAAATATTCTTACATAATATTACAAGGCAATGAAAGTTTTTTTAAGTAATAGTAGTTTTTTTAAAATAACCCACTTATTGTTTTGAAGGTGAATTCTGAATATGTACTCATGGTAGGTAATTTTGTTACGGAATATTCGGAAACAATACTCATAATTCATACTACTCATAATTATTACATTATTCTGGCCCCTCTGTTACTGTCACTTATTTTTTAACTAAAATTTTTGAGTCCATTTTAATCTGTGGTTTAGAGTCTTTCAAATTGGAGCATGTTAATAGTATAACAATATTTCTGAGCATAATACTTAGTGAAACTTTATAGGTAATTTAATTATTTTCATCACTTTAATTATTTCAATGCAACAAATAACTCATAAATCAAAATATAATATTAACACATATTTTCATATTTTTATTGTAAAAATCAAAGTATTACCCATCACTATTTCTCCTAATCATAATCTTATTTACATTGTATTTGCATAAAAAAAAAACAAATAATAAATGTAACAAGCAATTCTTCATAATCTACAATATACTAAATTATTCTTCTAATTCATAATTAGTTCAAAATGTCAAATAAATTATAATTTAATTAAATTATTTTTATTATATATAAATTATTAACAGAAACTAAATATTTTAATATTTTTTACTCATAAACACAAAATAATCGCAAACATAAAAAAATATTATTAATCAATTTAAAACAATTAATAATAACGTAACACTAAAATAATTTAAAGAGAGAAATAATATTAATTTATTTTCACTTTCATAATATTTTGCAGACATATGATAAGATAATCAATTAAATTATTGACTCACACTCAATTCAATTCAATTGAAGAATCAGACATTTAATATGTATGTCGCTTAGAGTTTTTTTTATATGAGATTGAGAATTGAAACCTGCTGAATATAGAATAATATTGTTACACTCTCAAACAATCTCAATTATGAAACTATCTAAAAATTATAAAGTAACAGTGCTGCCAAATAGATTAGCCCAAATATCTTAATTTTTTTTTTAATAAAATCTAAATTTTGAATATACTTAATAAAAAAAAAACAATCTTTAAGAACCTCGGTGATATTCAATTGAAATTCAATTGCAAAATGGAAACCAAAAATATCACAATTTTAGTTCAAACCAAATGAGACACCAAAGAACAAAATTAACGACCTGCATAATGACGTATGTGCATTTCGTTAATACACCAAATCATTTAATACAGAATTAATTGCAGCGGAAAAACTGAAATATTTTGTGGCTGTTTGGTAAATTTTTTTTTTTTTGTAAACTGTTAAAAATAAAAGTGTGATTCTGAAAAATTTCAGTAGCATTTAAAAATCTTAATTTTTGTAATAACAAAATATTCTTATAAGTAAAATTTTAAGTGTGACCAAAAAAATCTTCAATTTAAAGATAAATTTTCATTTTTGGTAGCTCTATATACTACGTTAACTAGAGAGGTACTGTTATATCCTTATTCTTTACCTCCCAAAATAAAAACTAAAAATAAAAAAAATTCTCTTTTAATTATATTACACTCCAAAAGATTTGAGTCTCAAAATTGTTTTTTTTTTTTTTTATTGAGAATTTATTCTCTGCTCTATATAGATAGTGTTATCAAAAAAAAAAAATAAAAATAAAAATATGAAAAATTTAATTTTTATATTATTAAGATAGTGGAGATGTAGATTATGCCACCATGTGATTATTTTATAAAATACTCACGACTCTCCAAGTTAGTTGTTTTATTTTTTGTGTTTTTTTTTTTATGTTTCTTCCCTTGAAATATTATTATGATGCCTCTTCTTCTCCATATCATCGACAATATTAATATTTTCTACATTATAATTTAAAAAATATAAATTGATAATGTATTGACAATTTTAAATTCAGTTGGTTTTTAGCATTTTCCCGGTTAAATTCACGATTCTTTTAAAATATAAATACGTGTAATATTATGTATATATAAAAATGTGAATTATATTTTCCGCTCTTATACCGTTATATTATATAAAAAAAAATTTCTTTTATTATTAATTCATTTTTAATTAATTAAATACAAAAATTTGAAGTGAAATTAACGAAAAAGTGTGAAATATAAAAAAAAAATTAATTTTTTTGTTAAATAGAGTGGAGAAATTTATAATTAAATTCTTTGAATATTGCATATATACTAAAAGAATTAATAATATAAAAAAAAATTAGTTCAATTTGTTTTTTCTTTTTTTTGTTCTTTGATTTTGCTTTTTGAAATGAAAATTCAAATACAATTTATATTAATTAAATTTTTATTAATTATTAAAATTAGTGAATCATATTATTCATCTAATTATAATGATACAACTAATGAATTACCGTATATATTTTATACTGAAACTTTACCAACAAATATGAAATTTATGCCAACATTATCAAATGGTCATATTGGTTTTACAATATTTGGTAATTCAATATTTATGAATGGTGCATATAATGGTATACATGGTTTAAGTCATCGTGCTAGAATACCAAATTATTCAAATTTAACTATTACATATGATAACAATTATAATAATAATAATAATAATATACCATTAAAAAAATCATATAGTATGAATGTACATAATGGTATATTTGAAATAAAATATGAAAATTCTGATATAAAAATAATACAATTAATTTATCCACATCGTTATTTTAATCGTTTAATTATAAATCAAATTTATATTCATCGATTAAATGCAAAAGGTATATATAAAATAAAATTTTTAATATTTTATATTAATTTTAATATATTTTATAATAATTTATTTAAATACTAAATAAATAAGTATAAGGGATTTGAGATAATTATAAACAATTGTACCCATGTTACCATTTCTCTAAAATAGTTTTTAAGAATAATTAAGAACAATTAAATGATTGCAAATTGAAGTATATACAATAAACATTATCTTATAATTACGGGCAGTTATATAATTTCTAAAATATAAAATAATTTTCAGTAAATTTTGAAAATGGAGCAAATATTTAAATTAGAGAATTCAATAATAATTTATTGTAAAACAAAGTTTTACTTTATTTTTTGTTTAACAAGTTATAATACAGCATTATTGCAATTAAAATTTAATTTACATACTATGTAGTATTCTTCAAATAGTAGTATATTTTCAAATTCAACTTCAAATCAATAAAAAATATTCCGATTTAACATAGAATATGGTGATAATCAACCGTAAATTCAAATATTCTTTGTATATTTAATAATCCTATATTTTCCCTATAAAATACAAACATTAAACAATTTTTTATTTTTGTTATTTCCCCATTATGAATCCTTTATATACATAAAATTATTGCATAATACACAATCATATTCAAAATTTTAAATTAAAAAATAAGCAAAAAATAATGTTTTTTGTTTTTTTCTCATGATGATTCTGATGATTCTTCTTTTAATGAAAGTTCAATGTCAATAATACTTTTTAATGAAATTGTAAATTTGACCTAGATTCGGGTAATAATAAAATTATAAGCTTTTTATATTTTTTTTTTATTTATAATGTTTCTTATACTTTTTATTATTATTATTTTTTTTTTTTTGTTTCAAATAAGAAAAATTTATTAATACATTATTTTAATATATGAGATGAGAAGAAGTGTGCCGTAATCAATTAACCGTCTGTTATATATATTGGTACATTTATATGTTCTCAATCTATATTCATTATTTATAAATAATTTTTGTATATAAAATGTAAAAATATAAAATTTAAAGAATATCTTTTATTAGAATATTGAACTTTTTGTTTTATTTTTATTTGATATACTTATATATATAAAAAAGAAACTTTAAAGTATTATAAAAATTATATTATTTTTATAACATATTAATTGGAATTGGAATATTTTCCTGGATAATTATGATTTTTTATTCTGAAATATTGTTACATAAAATCCATCTAAAATATTTTACAAAAATGTATGTTGTAACGTGTAAGTGCATCCATTAGTACAATGAATTAGCGCATCTAAGTGTGTATGCCTTCTATGTTAGAGCAAATTTCGTGAATAACAAAAATAAATTTACTTCGGTACCTCATTATCGATTAAAATCGATAATGCAGGCGGACACAAACTATATTGCACAAATACCTAAAAAAAAAAAACAAAAATTAATTATAAGTTTTGCAAAAATATCATGTCTAAAAAAATTTTTATAAAATTTTGATTTAAATATTATATAAACAATAAAAGTACCTATAATTTATAATTTTTTGAGATTCTGTGATAATAAAATATGCCTTTTTATTTGACCTTTTCTATGATTCCATTTTTTTTTGTTTCACCCAATATACAAGAGGCGAAAAGAATATTAATTTAAAATAAATTTAATGATAAACCTATAAACAAATAAAATTATTTGACAACTTATTATTATTAATGAATAAAAAATTTTTTAAACAACTTTAAATGACTCTTTAAAAATATAATACTAAAAAGTGTTATAATCATTATTAATTAGTAAATATAATCAGAGATTTTCATTTAAACATTGCAATTAGTATAAGAGTACATAAGTCATATACTCACTAAATATACTCAAATTTAATTACGAGTATAATCTTATAGTTTCATGTAACTAAATTTCTTTCGGGACTTTTAAATTAGTTAAAGACTTTCGAAATATATTATGTATAAGTTCTCAGAAAATATTGTTCTTTAACTGTATGTATAGAATTTTATAAAAACGAAAATGATAACAATTAATTGAGAGTACTGTAATAAGAAAAACAAAACAGAAATATTACATTTTAATATTAACAATAGGATATTGACGTCATATGGCTATTTACAGTTATTTATAGTAAAATAATGAGCAAATAACTGATGTACATATGCTTTTTTATCCTAATGAAAAAAATAAATAAACAAACTGTTCTCTGGAACAAATATTGATCGATATTTTGTTTTATAAATAAATGAAAAAAACTGGTATATTGAATTTCAATTTAAATTTCAATATTTTAATATTATAATTTATACATATATAACATATACATATATATTCAATTTGTTTAAAAAAAAATATTCATGAAATTTAAATAAAATTCAATACGTTCTAAATGCGAATTAATAAAATAATTTGAAACTGTTATATTACAGTTATAGAAATTATTAAATAATTTTTTTTTAAAGAACTGTCAAAACACACCCACCAATGACACAGATGTTTTTCCAATATAAACAAAATTATTGAAGTATTTTAAAATAAATAAAATAAATGTACATTTCCTTCCGAAAATCTGCCATAAATTTAGATATCGAAAGTTTTTCGCGAATTTTTACCCAATTTTGCAAAAAATAATTAACGAAAAATATAGTATAATCGGCACACATTTGTTTATTTGCCTTTTATATTTCTTAAACTTGGCAAATTATTATTTAATAAATTACTCAATTTAAATAGCTCAATATTGAAAATTGAGTAAACAAAATATATGGAACCAAAGTATTTTTATATTTACTTAAAATATTATGTGAAATAATTGTTTTAATAAAATATAATTAGAATTATAAACATTTTTATTTTTGAAATGTGAACGTCATTATGGCTACATTTTGTTAATTAACCTCAACCCAACTCTCTAGCATATACTTATATTTAAAAATTACTTGTATGTATGTATATACATTAAGCAAAGAAAGAAAAGCTGGTACCTATATTATTTATTTTAAGAGAATTTTATTGAAATTTGAAAGAAAACGAGAAAAAAAATAGAGTTGACCTTGTCGACTCTGTGATATCCGTATGAATTTGCTATCCTATGTGCGAATAAAGTTGTCATAACTAACTATGGGACAAACTATGACTTTAAGTTGCCGTATTACCATATTAATTTATGCAAAATTTCAGTACTATGTGTTTTTCAAAATACTGTGTGTGCCAAACTTCTATTGAAGTTGTATGGCAGCTACCAGAAAGAGTCAAGAAATTTTAACGAATTTTATCAAACACATTGGCCCTACTGAAATATTCGTTTGTGTGGAGTTTCAATACCACAGTTTCTGAGATATAGCCAAATAAATTTTTAAGTTGTACGGCAGCTACCCAAACCGGTACCCCGATCATGTCCAATTTAAATATGGTTCTGTCACTTATTACAATAAATCATTTGTGATTAAATTTGGTGAACTTAGCTCAATTAGTTTTTGAGTTATCGTTTGGACGGACGGACGGACACACAAAGCTAAATCAACTCGGATTTTGACGCTGATCAAAAACATACACTTGAGTCTATATCTAAGACCGTTATTTCTTAGTGTTACAAACGGTAAGGAAAATTTAGTATACCCGTACGACCGTATGGTACGGGTATAAAAATAACATTCGAAATATTGAGCGTATTTAGGTTATTGTTAATGTTATTATTTAAAATTTAAGAATCAACACAATATATATCATCATCTTGTGGCACTACAGTTGTCACCTTTTTTATGTACGGGACATATTATTTCAAGGTCCCACTGCCATTCATTTCTTTTTGCTCCCAGACTCTACATATTAGCTTGTGTATTGTTTGGTGCAAATCTCTTCATCCTGCTTTAAACAGCTCAGCTGTTAATTTATCCTCTCCAGGCGCCTTCACATTCTTCTTTTCGATGTCTCACACATCTTCATAATGGTACTTCACATTCTTCTATAAGTTTTTAATAGGAAGGCGGCAGTGTGAGGGGCTCAAACTCAGGCTGCCCAGAGTCTTGTTTATTCAGCAGCTCTTTAAAGTATTCAGCACATCTTTCCATAACATCTGCGTCGTAATCTAAAATCTCTCAAGTATTTTTTTTTTGCAAATGTGCAATTTTGGTTGGAAAGTGCTATTTTAATACTTTTTATTTTTGTAAAACTTCCTTACTTCTTCTTCTTCTTTCGACAAAGTTTCGTTGCAGTTATTCTTTTCGATTTGTATGCTTCTTGACTTGTTCTCGTATTTCTTTGTATCGTTTTTATTCCAGATTCGCATTCTTTGTCAAACTATTCTGCATTTCTTACTAGTGGTTTATTTCCTAATACGGGTCGTGCTGTATTTGTCGTAATATTTTCTATTCTCTCCCACTCTTGACTCACGATTGGTTGATCATCGTTTTGTATATGTTTTTACGCTCAAAAAAAGGAACGTAACACTTAAGTTGGTTAACTTGAGCTTTACGTCGCATTAACTTAAAATTGTAACTTTGTGTTAGGAATACTATATATTATATTTGTGAAGGTTCAAAACTATTGTTCTGACATAAATTTATTATTAGTTAAAATATTACAAAATGAATTGTACTCACGTATTATACAATTCTACTATAGGTTCAATTAAAATTTTTACAATCACTTTAATTTCATTATCTTTGGTATTGCTGTACAGAAAAAAAAAAAATATTAATTGAAGTCAAGTATGTAGTTAGTTTGGCAACCTAAAATATTTTTACTTAATGTACGAAAAAAAAAGAGAACGCACAAAAACAATTTGCTCAAAATTTGACTTTTTAAAATTAAAGGTTTTTCCTTTGTTTTTTAATAAAAAAAGGAACAACTTGTTACAAACCCTGTAATTTAAAAAAGTCAAAACTAAAATAATGGTGGAATGAAGCTGTTTTTGTTTTATTTCAGTTTTAATACGCAAATTATTGCGATAATATGCACGTTCTCTTTATTTTAAAGTTAATGTACACAAAATTTTTAAAACAATGGTTTTTTTTTTGTAAATAACAAAGAAAGTAGTAATTTGATTTTTGAGTTTTCATCAAGAAAATTATGAATAAAAGTACTTAATGATTGTTTCTTTTGTTAGAGTGTGTATGTACACGTAAATGTCAGTAATAAAATTAACTTTTAAGTATCACTTTTCTATAATTTTCTAATGGATATTAAAAATTCATAAAGCCAAAAAAAAGAAAAAAATAATATTTTAATATACTCAAAATTTTGATAGAAATCAACCTAAATTATATGGTTGTTCTGCTAAGCTTCTTATATATAAATGTGTTTATTATCATAAAATTTTTATAAAACTATCTAACTATATATACATTCAAAAAAAAATTCTATATACACTTAGTTTTGGTTTACCGAATTTATTGTAGATAATAAGGAGAGTATTGTGCTCGCATCAAATTTCATTATGGCATTCGTATAAATATCATGTGTCATACATAATTTTCAAAATATAATTACATATGTATATATATTTTTTTGCTTTAGAAGGTTAAGAAATTTAAAGAAACTATTTCCAATAAAAAAAGTCTGTTGGTGTGTCTCGGTACTAGTTCACTTTTTGTTTTGGAAAACTGAGTTTATTTTCATGAAAATCCTATATCTTAATTCCCTACACGAAAGTAACGAATTAATCAAACTTTTCTATTTATTGGGTACTGAAATAGTGCTATAAATTTTTATGCAGTAAAGATTTACGCAGTGAAAGAGCGTTAAAAATTTTTAGGCAGTATCCTCCGTCCCCGTTCCTACTTACATTTTACTTCTAAAATCATGCAATACGGTATGAATTAAAACTTTTTGAATAAAATATATATATATTTCATTTATTTAGCCCTACATTACTCAATGGTTCCTGATTTAAATTTGTTAAAGAAAAACCATGTATTTAATTGAAATGAAATGAAAATTGGTTCAATTTTAGAAGACGTTGAAAAATTGCCCCTGTTCTAATGGAATATTTTCTGATAATATCTTGGGGCAATTTAAAATAAAACTATATAGAAAACAACACGAGTAGAATTACTAAAATTTTAAATAACATTTCAGAAAATATTGTCTCGTTCAAGTAGTGTTGTCCACATTAACTCTTTTAAAAGTAAAGTTGATCTGATTTTAATTTTGAAAAAATAAAATTAGATAAAATCCAAAGACTTTGAGCAATTCGTTATTTTACACATTTATTATTTCTTCTTAAATTAAAGGAGAAAACTAGAGAACAAAAAATTAAATTAAAAAAATTTTCATGTTTTAACTTCCGTCTGAAAAATTTCCCCCTTTTAAAACACAAAAAAAATAGTACAGTTTTTCTTTAGAGTTTTTGACTTACGATAGCCCTCTGTTACTTACATATATGTATGTTCATATTATTATATTTTTTTTACCCCATCCATTATTACCCATTTCCTATTCTGTACAACTTTACATTGAATCAACAACCTGTAATATGCGGTTTAAATAGTTGAATTAATGGAACTTTAAAAAACATTAAACTAAAAACAAAGAAAACAAATATATATAAGATGATCTCAACTATTTTACATTAACATAATTACAGCACCTTACATATAATTATTATAAAGAGAACATAAAAGTTAATACGTATACATACATGCATATATATGTGCTCATACTTTAATTACTGTGGAACATGCCAAGTTTATTATTAAATGACTACAACAATAGTCACTGCACAATTTGTAGATTGCTGAAGAAATATGAACAAAAGAACTTCTCTCCTCCAACCACCGCGGCCAGACATAGCTTATTGTAGCCTTTCCATATCCCACTTAATCTACCCCGCTTCCAAGTAAATAACCGAATATATAACTCAGCGAGTAGAACGTAAGCTCTCCGACACTGCGAAACCCCCGTCTAAACAATCTACCCCTTTTCACAGCCAAAACAAAATAGTCACACAAAATAAGTATGACAGTCTACTCTTCGCTCCAGAACAAAAGGAAGTCCAATTTTCTCAGTTTGTGCAAGTGATATTTCACCAAACAATGCCCAATAAAGAAGTCAGTAATAGTACGATTTCGATCCATCCCAAGCAGCCATGAGGAAAACTTGTGCCCGCCGTGCCAAAACACCCAAATGAGCGCCACTAATACTAATGTTCCAAGTCTTGCTAACAAAACTGCTCGCTCGCAAAGTCGTCGTTGTTCTTTGGATGACCCTGTATCATAAATCCTGTATGATTCCATGAATTATCCCAAATACTTAACTCATTAATTTTTCCGTTCTGCTTCACTTTGTGAAGGCTATCATTAGAAATGGAGTCCTAAACTATAACATGACCTTGGTCTATTTAAACTTTTCTATCAAAATAAAACCCTTCGAGCTCATTATTCGCTACATACTCAATAGTTATATAATTATATGCAATAGATACTCAAATATTATAGCAGTAAAAATTGAAATTCTGTAGAAAAATGATATGCAAATAAATCGGTCATTTAGAAATTGAGGAACAACCTATGGTGTGACACTACAATATCAAAAATGTACTGGTCATCAATTTACTGTTAAATTCCATTTATTCACACTCTCTAGCACGATAATCTCTTGAATTGTGTTTTCTATTGCAGCACTCTGTTGTTCTGCTTCTTCTATATTAAACTCGCCCGAAAGAGGGTTATTTAAGCTTTAACGACTTTACCAACATTGTCGAATCTTTTGCCGCTTCTTGTTTACCGATTTGTGAATATCTCTTACTTATTTCTCTTCTAACTTATTCTTTCCCTTTCTTATTTATAAGAAATTCTGCAATATTTATCCCTAAATAAATTTAGACACAAAATTACTACATTCATTGTGTAAAGCATTCGTACCTACTGGAATAACATATTTATTGGAATTTCCCTCTTGGTGACGATTTCTCTTTTTATTTTGGCTGCTACCTGTTTTAGTCCATGATCTCTTAATTTCTCTTTTAATATAAACAAATCCTCTTATCCTTTTTTTTTTGAATAATATCAATTAAATAATTTATTATTTTATTAAAAAAAAAACCATAGGTAAACTTAGAATAAAAATTCAACAACAACCTGGTCAAAATACTGATGATATTGATTTTGAACCAATACAAAATTTAACAATAACAAGAACAAAACGTAAAATTGATCAAAGTAATAATGATGATATTAGTATTGGACAATCATCATCTTCATCATCCAATAAACGTAATTATGGCAGTATTAACAACAATAATTATTTTTTGAGACGTCATCATGACATCTATAATTTTATGAAATCTCAAGAAGGCGTCATTGGACAAGATCCTATTGAAGATAATACTTATTACAATGGTAACAACAATAATGATGATTATAATAATAATGAAGGTAAGTAGATACAATAACATTAATAAAAATTAAACAAAACAATAAAAAAGTTATTAATATTTAGTGTTTTCAGTATATGTATATCGCAAAACATACATATACTTAACATGTTATTAAAATTTGTACATAAACAACTTACCTATAATAACATATTTTAGTAAGAGAGGTATTTAATAGCTTATTAGCTTTTTTAATGGAAGTAATAAGTAATTAGTCTTATTTTAAGAATACAATATAGAAAAACGAAAAGAAAAACAAACAATGACATCATAATTCATGTACATACATAGTTAATTGCCGAATTAACTAATTCGGCTATCTTTTAATATTTTTTGCTTTTCAAAGAGTTCCAAACATTTAATCATTCTTTAAACGCCGAATGAGAAAAATATTGTATTTAAATTCTCTCTTTCTCAATTATATTTACTGTGTGATACTCGCTCATGAGAGAAAGAATTTTTATCCTAATTAAAATAATTCGAAAGGTCAATTTTTGGCAAAAAATTTAATATTTACCCCCTATTTGCTATTTGTTAATCCCTTCAATAATTACTGACTATTATTTAAAACGTTTGATGCTATTTATAATGCCATGTACATAGAAATTTCTTAAATTGAATTCAAATGGTGTTGTTAAACATAAAGTCAGATAGACCGAATCAAAGCGAAACTATAAGAAAAAAATTTATTGTTAGTATTTTATAACACGGCATTATTAAAAGCAAAAATAATAATTTAAAAACATGAAAAATGTAAAATCATAAATCACCTCCTTTAAGGTGATTTTTATGTTCTGTTTGTCAGTAGCTTCTCTACTGATTTTTATCATTTTCTTTTTTTTTTCATAAACTCACTGTTCTTTTATAACAACCTGTACATATACCGTGATCTACATACATACAGATAAAAATATTTTCTTGTATTTTTTTTTGTTTTGTTTTTTTAACTTAATTTAAAATTCTTGATTTAAATTTTTTTTTTTTTTTTTTGTTATACAATAATGTACGAGAAGTTTTATTTTTCTTTATTTTTTAAAATTTTCTAAATTCAGTTCAACTATTTTTTTTTCTTTTTAACGTCTTATATAAAACTCATTACATATATTGAATTTTTAATGTGCAGAAACATTACATTTTGATGGTATTAACGGTGCTGCTACAAATAATAATAATAATAATAATAATGGTAATAGTAATGATGCCACAACAGTACTTCATTTAATACGCGGTTATACAAAAGAATTAGAAGATGAAAATTATCAAAAATCAAAGAAGCATATCTGTTGTATATGGAATCATGTTCCAGAAGAGATAACATTAAATGAAGAAGAACACTATGTTTCTTACAGATTTCAAATGGCTGTCGATGAACTTTGTAGTGTAGCCAAGCAGGAAATGAAAGATGGTAAGTCATTCTATATACATGTATTTAATAATAATTTTAATAATATAAAAAATTTCTCGCGTAATAATTAAAATTACATTTTTTTTTTTTTCGTTTTTTATTGTTATCTTGTATATTATTAAGTATTGCTTTGATTTGATCTATAAAATTTATAAAATATGAATATCTTGTATATCCTCATTAAAAGGACCCTTAAAATTTCAAAAATATATTGAAAAATAGGGACCTTATTATTTGAGAAAAATTATTTGTTTTGGATATTACTTAGTGTAAAAATGGCTTAAATCTGAAAATCAATGCGTTTTGATACTCAAATTAATTCTTCGACAGCTTAGAGTTGTTGAAAATTTAATATCAAACGAAATTCTTGACTAAACACTGTAAGAGTCATATAAACTCGCTTAATATTTTCGCCCAATTTTTTGCTTTCTTCTCACTCTGTAAACAAAATTTTTAAGGAGAGCCATCTCGTAATGAGAAGCTGACATACACTTTCTGCGAGTTTCTTCCTTCTCGATTTTTATTTTTTAATAATTGAAGCATTATTTTAATTAGGTTTTTCTAATTTTTGAAAGTTCAATAACATATGATTTGGATAATGAATCAAAGACTATTTTATGTTGTCCTGAAAACGATAATTGTTTAAAATTACAATTTTACGTTATTTCTTTAAATATTTTTGATTATATTCCATTAAAGTAACAAACTAATATTATTCTAATTTTTAAATTAATAGCATTCCAGTATACATCAAAATCGCTTATAGAATCAAATGCCGAACAATGGAAATCATTTTGGGATAAATTTAGTATATCAATAACTGGAAATCAAGAATTGGTAATTCAAAATTATTTTTTAAAGAAAAACAAAAATAATTTTCTATTTTATATTTTTTTCATAAAAATTTTCCCACATTTTAAAATATAATGAATGTGTGTGAAAACAACAATACCCTGAATGAACACATCATCATTATCACTACCATCACAAACAATCATCAATAGGCAAAAACAATTTATGGTAGCATATTTTATTTAGCAAGTTCATTGCCATCATTTGAAAGCAATCAACAAAATAATCCATATTATGGTTTAAGTCCAACTGGTGTTGGTCGTGGCGGTGATAACAGAGCAATTGACTATCAAGGACATAATTTTTGGGATACTGAAGTATGGATGCTACCAACCGTAACACAATTTGATACAAGATGGACACGACAACTATTAAATTATCGTTTTAGAATGTTGGATATTGCAAAGGATAATGCAAGAAAAGAAGGATATGAGGGTGCAAAGTAAATTTTTGTTGTTGTTTTGTTCTTTTTTTCTTATTCTATACCATTATCTTGTTTTATTTAGAATACTTTCATGTTAAAATATTAAGTTTTATATTTGTTAGTTAACTTTTATTTACCTTCTTATTTTATTACTAAAATAATATTAAAAAATTTATGTATTCATAAAAATAATTTGAATTTTAAATTAAAAAAAAAATATTTATACCTATCTAGATTCCCGTGGGAAAGTGCATTCACTGGAACAGAAACAACGAATCCTTGTTGTATGGAAGTAGCTGAATTTCAACATCATATTACTGCTGATATTGCATGGGGAATGCAAAATTATTTTTCAATTACATATGATATTGAATGGTTACATAATGAAGGTTTAGTTTTAGCTGAAAATATTGCAAATTTTTGGAAAAGTCGTGTTAAAAGAGATGATTCAACTGGATTATATGATATTAGAAGTAAGAAATTTTGATATTTTGTATATTTTATGTTGCATTTAAGAGTATAGATACAGAACACTTTTAATAACTGCGATTAAGCAGCTGGAATGAATGTCCTCTTGAAATATTTTGCTATACATGCATCTGAAATGTTATACAGTAATCATATTAAACGAGTATACCCTTAATTGGAACATAAACACATAGAAATAATTAAAAACATCAAAAAAAAATATTGAAAAATGCAAATTAATTGAAATATTTAATAAAATAAATTTCATTAATTTTGATAGATGTCATGGGACCAGATGAAGATCATCCAAATATTACAAATAATGTTTATACAAATGTTATTGTAAGTTATGCCTTAAAATTTGCTGAGTAAGTTAATAATACAAATTGTATTTATAATTTTATTAATTGACAAATTATTTAATTAATTTTAAATTAATTTAAAAATTTTTATTATTACGTTAAATATAATTTTAATTCAAATTGTAGTTTTGCCAAAAATTTATGTTCAAATTCAAAACGTATAACACAATCAGAATGGTTAAGAATTGCACAAAATATGAAAATTTTATATAATAGTACAATTGATTATCATCCACAATTTGAAGGTTACGAAATTGGTGAACCAATAAAACAAGCTGATACTGTTTTATTAGGATATCCTTTAATGTTTCCAATGAAGGAGTAAATATATCTATCTATATAATGTTGCCATTTTACTTTTATTAAATAATTATATTTTCTTTGTAGTTCAACACGTCATAATGATTTAAGAATTTATGAAGAAGTAACACGTAAAAGTGGACCAGCAATGACATGGGTTATGCATACCATCAATCATATTGATATAGGAAATTATGATAAAGCAGCAGAATTATTTAATAAAAGTTATAAAAATTATGTTAGGGGTCCTTTTCAGGTTAGTTCACTATAAATATTTTCTAAAATTTCTATAATGACTTCAAATATGCAATATTTAGACTTCATTTGATGAATACATAATTAATTTATTCCATCTTTTCTTTATATTTTATCTATACATAAATTTTATATTAGTTTTTAATCTTATTTAAAAAAAAAAAAAATTTAAAAGGTATGGAGTGAAGTAATACCAGAACGGAATGGTGCTGTTAATTTTCTTACTGGTTCTGGTGGTTTTCTACAATCAGTTATAAATGGTTATGCTGGTGTACGTATTTATTTAGATCGTATGGAAATTAAAATGCCACATTTACCACCTGGTTCAACAAAATTTTCAATTGCAGGTAAAAATATATTTTTTTATATTTTCTTCTAGCTACAAAATTATGTAAAAATACATAATACCTGTGTAATAAAATTTTAAAAGGTTTACATATTAATATTGTATATATCTAAATTTTAATATTGAGTAAAAAAGAATTTGAGTGATGGTTGTTGGTTGGTACTTAAAATGTATGAGTTCTATTAAAACTATTAAAGTTTCTCACAAAGATATTTTAATGCATAATTTTAAAACTACATACATGATGGGTAGATCTTATTAAATTTACATGCATAACTATTTCTTTTAAATTAATATTATATAAGAAATGTTGATAGATTTTGCTAGGTTTAGTATCCAATTTTCTAATTAAATTAGCCAATTTATTACTTTCCCTCATAACATTTCTAAAAGTGATGTATAAATTTTAGGAATTTTGTGAATATTTTTGAATAGAACATAACGTTTTATCTTCGAACCAATATGGTACTCGTAATTTGCAAATCTGCATAAATATAGCCTACTTGTTTATGTAAATTTAAGTTAGTTCCATTTTAAAAAATTGTGCCCTATGGTGTATATTTATTCCACCACTGAGATAGTTTACAAACAAAAAATTTTTCAAAAAATATTTTAATTTTAAAGTAAGCTCAAAAAGAAAAATTCTCCCAATAGAATAAGTTCTTTGCAAAATTAACTCGGGGGTTAAGTTCTAATTCTATATAATTAGACCTATATAAATATGCCGATGTAAACAGTAGCGAACTTATTAAATTAATTTGTATTTAAAAATTCGGAGATAATTTTAATTTACTTGTTTACAAATAAAGGCTTTCAATTATTATAGTAACACAAAATTCAAAAATTATATCTCACATTTATAAATACATAATTGTATATATTTATTTTAGGTATTAAGTATCTTGGATCAACATTCAAAATTACTGTGACATCAAATGAATCGTTAATTCAATGTACTTCTGTTAATCCTAGTCATCCATTAGTATTAAATGAAATGGATCTTAATGTTTATCAAATAACAAAAAATTTTATTTGTAAGTATTAAATGATTTGCTCGTATATTAATTGAATTGAAAATAAAATTTCCAAATTTTTTACTCCATATATTATCAATAGTTCATAAATTAGAAATTCTTAATGATTAAAATAATCATTTTATTTTCAGATTACTTTAAAGTGCCAAAAATTATGATTAAATCAACTAGAAGTAATTTCAGAGATTGGAGATAAATTAAATAATGCCTTTTAGATTAAAATAGATTTTAAATGAAAAATTATTGATTCACTTTTTTAAAATTTTAAAATGATTTTTGTTTTTTATCACAAACTTGTATTAAAATTGTTAAAAATAAAATTTATTTTTAGTAAAATAGCGAATTCGATGCCTCAGATTGTTTCTATACCTAAGTGTTCATACACATAGAAAGATATATTTGCGATTTTACTCAAACAAAGTGAATCTCATGATGTATTCCTATTTTTTGACATTGTAGCGTATTATAAATTGTGGAAGTATAATAATTTTTATATAGGATCTAAAATAAAAACGAGCTCCGGCAAATTTAATTTCATTATAAGGTTGAATAAAAAATTTTGCCACTTTGTGAAAATTAAATTTTGCATTGCAACTTTATTTGTCACAATGGACTCAAGATTCTATAAAAATTGAAATTTTCATTAAATGAAAATATTCAACGAAAATTACAATATTTATAATTAAAAACTAAATAACTATTTAAACTTGGATGTACATACCTGAAATAATTTTATAAATTCCAATTTAATTCAGTTAAAGACTATTTGTTTTTGAATTTCTTATATTTACATATTTAATGTCTCAGAATGTAATTTTCAACAAATACAACATAATAAAATGTACTTTCTTGATGTTATCTCAAATATTCCCAAAAAACTTTGCCTAAATTCTAAATTATGCATTGAAAATAATATAAATAACGACAATCAAAAAAAAAAAGGTCTAAAAAATATACGATTAAAAAAATTAGTAATAACTCGACGATAAACCTAGACTTTTTAAATATTCATAATTTATTTGTGTTTCGAGATAGATGTTGGTGTGATATGTTGATGAATTTGTTTCCCACCGCTCAAAACAACGAAAGGTTGTTGCGTTTCTTTCTGTTTTTGTTGCAACATAGTTAAAGTACCGAGAGGAGTATCGGTTGAACTCATGGTTTTCATTAACTAAAAAATAAATTTTTAATATGTTTAATGGTGACTCTTTCTTAATTTCACTTAAAAAAATTTATTAGGAAATTAATTAAAGCTACAGACTCACGCCATCTTGTTCCATTTTCTTTAGCCTTTTTTCAATTTTATTTTTACCAGGACCTTTTCCATGAAATTTATGTGATAAATAACGGAATGCTTCTTTTGCATTTAAAATTCTGCCATTATCGTCAATATACTCTAATTTTACATTTGGTTTAAAATTATCTTTATCCTTAAAATCTGATATAGGACCATGATATCTGTCACGACGGCTGTATCCTTTATCGTCTTCACTAAAAGTTAAAAACATAAACGTTACTATATTATTAGAATATGTATTTTCGCTAATATAAAATTTAAAGCTTACTTATATGATTTATCATCAATTGTGTAGTTTTTAGCTTGTAAATGTGCCATTTTAGCATTGCTAGGGCGATTACGCTCTTCCTTTTCTAAATAACCTTTTGACAAAGCTAACCGTAAAGCAGCTGCAACTCCAGATCCGACATCAGGTTCTTCATCTAAAATTGCCACATCTTTGATATCATTTGAATTTTCATCTTCTTCTAGATCCATTCCTCGTGTATTCAAATCTGGATTTACCGAATTCC
The DNA here is from genome assembly GCF_029603195.1 of Condylostylus longicornis. NCBI lineage: Eukaryota > Metazoa > Arthropoda > Insecta > Diptera > Dolichopodidae > Condylostylus > Condylostylus longicornis. The sequence goes on from NW_026578000.1 coordinate 6,355,845, forward strand.
ACGTTCCAGTAATACCTGCAGAAGTACTTTCTGCATATTTCATATCATCATTTTCGCGTTCCATTTCAAAATCCTAAAAATTTATAATAACTTTATTACATATTGTAAAATTCGTTTGATTTTGGTACAAACCATCATATCATTCGAATCCTCATCTCTATTTCCAGACATACCATATGTTGGAATGTCACCAAGTGTTCTGCAAAATTCAGCTGTAGCATTCAATGTAATGAAACCACTTTCTTTAGTTCCAGTCATTTGGTCATCTTCAGGAGTTTCTTCTTTAATTTCTGGTTTAAGGAGATTTGGATCTATAGGCAAGGGTTTTTTAATAAGTGCTTCCTGCTGCTTTAACTTTCTGGCTTTTGAAAGACATCTAGCCAAATCATCTTCATCATCAACTTCAACTTTGATTTTTGATAAATCTTCATGTACTTTAGGTGTATCATCCGTAATTAGTAAATCTTGTTGTCTACCTCTTCTTGATCCAAAGTCACGTCCAGTAGGATGTTGATCTGCAAGTGGTAACAAATCATCAGCTTTTAGTTTTTGCCTTAATTTTTTCACTTTCTTTTTTGGCTTTTTGAATTTAGCCAACTCAGTTTCTGTATAAGTGTCCCTTGCAAGCTGTAATGCAGTATCTTGTAAGCTTTCCAATTTTTTCCCAGATAATTTTGTTTTTATCTCTAAGAGCCGTCTTCTGTTCTGAATTTCCTCTTCAACGTTCTCACCAATAGTAAAAGTTTTTTTCCTAATATCCTTGTCAATTTCTTCATCATATTTACTCAAAATACCTTTGTCAATTGGATTACCCCATTCATCGTATTGTTCTTCATAAACATCATACCCATACGATAATGGATTAAGGGCCTTATTTTTAACATTTTTTCGATAGTGTTCATTATCGACCATGTTAACGTTTACCAAAGCGTCTCCTTCTTCATTTAAAACGTCCTGATCTTTAAGAGTTAAAATTACAGTTTTACCTTCTTGGAAATCATCAAGATCATGATCAACGCGTAACCCTTTCAAATCTTTATCTTTATAGGCTCTTGCTTTCCGTTTTTGATTTTGCTCTTGCATAATATCCGATATACCAAAATCATCATCAACTTCTGCCAGTGTTCTAGCCCGCTTTTTCGCTTCAACCTTTTCTGTTTCTCTTTTCTTAGAACGCTCAAGCCAATTGTGTATATCATCCACCTCATCATCTGAATCTCCCAAAGTTTTAACCTAAAAACAATTCATAGTAAATATTAAGCATTAAGTCTTATAAAGGCAATACATTACCTTTTTTAATTTATGCTCAAGTGCTCTACGTTCCTTCGCTGCCTTGATCTTTTCCCTCAATTTTTCGGTTTCGATTTTGTCCGATAAATTATTAGCAGGTTTATGAACGAATTCTCCCCAGTCATCTTTATAAGCGATTTCATCGGTTGCTTCACTTTCATTATCATCTTCTGCTGAAGCTTCTGGCTTTTTTTTAAGCACGGGACCGGAATTTACTTCAAGTGGTTTTAGACCCAATTTCGCTCTTAGTTTATTTGTTTCTTCAATTGAAAGACAATCACCAGCCCCATTCTCTGGTATAGGTGAAGGGGAACGCGAATCCATAGATACTTTTGGTGGTGGAGGTGGTGAACGAACTAAAGGAGGAGACGGTGCTGGAGGAGTTTCGCTATGTCGTCTTTTTTCACTTCCATTACTTTGCGTTATTACTGGAGCAGGTGGTGCCTCTAAAGGAACTTCCACACAATCGGAACCTGAAACAGAAAAGAAAAAAAAAATTCAATTATTTAGGGAAAATTTTCTTGCAATTTCTCGGAAATCACGAATTTTGTTTTGATCAAACGAGGAAGGGCCTTTCCATTATATTTTCTATGTGTATCTATTGTGTTTTCTGTGTTTACAGTGAATACTTACAATATTCACTTTTATCGAATAAAAAATCCAAACATCTGCAAAAGAAAAATACAATGGATGGTTTAAACAATTCAAATTAAAGCACAGATTAGAAAAGTGAATTGGTTTATTCTTCTTTTTGATCGCTTTAACATCAAAACACTATTCCAGGAAAATCTGCGCAACTTTGTTTAAAAAAAAATTGTTTCATACTCTATAAAGTTTTTACTTACTGTCACTTTCATAATCGTCAACCAATTTAGATCTATCCCTGTATTCATCTGTTTTAGATCTACTACGATCCCGATGCCTGCGATGATCGTGATGATGACGATGTTCTTTGTGCTTTTTATGAAGTCTTCTCTTTTCATATTCTCTTTCCCTTTCCCTTTCCCTTGCTCTATCTCTTTCACGTTCACGTTCTTTTTCACGATCACGAATTCGTTCAAGTTCTCGTGCTTTCTCACGTTCACGATCCCGTTCAACTTCTCGTTCTTTATATCTTTCTCGTTCTCTTTCGCGACCCCGATCTCTTTCTTTATCCGTAGATCTAGACCTACTATTATTTTCAGATACAATAATTATCGATGAATCCGAATCAGATTCACTTGATTCTCTTTGAATTTTACGGCTTCTACTGTGAGTTTCATAAGCCAATGCATTATCAGATCGATGGCGAATTGTCTGAACTGTGTCATCAGATACAATAACTCTTCTAACGATCCGTTCTTGAGAACGAGATCTTGATTTAACTTTATGTTTATGCTTTTTGGAATCCTTTTTATGTTTTTTAGTACTAGAACCCATTTTTTGGGTTATTAATTAGGTTTTTTTTTTTTGTAAAAATTTATTTTGCGACTCTATGATTAATTTTATTGACTTTTTATTAACCTCTCTTTTAAACGTTTATGAAAATCCAAACGTATACTGCTTGACAGTTTATCAATGTCAAAAAGCAAATGTCATATGCCGCGCTATATTTTCTATTGTGGTCGATATTAAAAGTTGTAATCAAAATGTATCGAAAACTAAACATAATGAATTCACAATATGAATTCACAATTTTTTTACTTCTTTTGATGTTAATAACCTATTCACACTACAGGAGAATAAAATGTTATACTTTTCGATTAAAATGTTACAGAAAATTGGATTCACGCTACATAAACTGTTTTCATTTAATATATTATCCGAGAATGACATGTTATTCGTTGTTGTCTAAATAGGGTATAAATGAGTCAAAATACTGTTTTTGTCTGAATTAAGTCTTGCAATATTTAGATTGAAATAACTTTCAGTTATTTTAAGAGCTACTAATAACATTCACTTATTTTAGTAACTTTTTTTAATATATTTTACTAGTTTTATTTTTATTTTGATATTCAAATATGATTGATATATTGCCAAACAGCTCGTTTTTCGGACTGAGTATATAGACCATTACAAATGTTAAAATATTTGGCTTTCAGAATTTAAAAGAAAAAAGCGTAATTCTAACAAATCCTTATTAAATTTCAATGGTCTTGTGTTGATTTTTAAAAAGTATTGTTGCTATTTTTAATCCTGTAAATTCATGTATATTTATCATAGTCATAAAACTTTAATAAAAAAATCTGAGCAAAAACTGAATAATGATATAAAAGTGAATGTATAAAGGAAAAAATTAAAAATTTACTTATAAATTCACTAGGAAAATATTTCAATATCAATTATTTTCACAAAATATATTTTAAAAACTTATTAAATTGTAAATATTTAATCCTAGATGTCCCTAGTCTCAATTTAAATATGTTGAAAAATGTACTTCTGATATTTCTTTTAAAGGAAATTTGAAAAATTTCCCCTTAACTTCACGTTGGTATTAATGGTATTTTGACAGTTTTGTGGTTGTTGTACTTGTCTACTGCTGCTTTGGTTTCGTAAAAAAGAAGAAAAAAAAAAGAGATTTTTTTTTTGAAGTGTTGATTGTGATCGAAAAAATTTTATAAACAAAAGAAAAATTCATGAAATTAAAAATATAATTGGAAAAAAATTTATTTAATTAATTTTAAGGGATATATACATTAATTTATTAATATAAGATGTAAGTAATAAATTTGTTTAATAGAAAATTTTTACTTAACAATTTTCTTAACGCAGACTTTTAGTCGCCAAAAAAAAATTTTTTAGTGCATATTTGTATTAGTACAATGGCTGCCAGCCAGAAGTTGTAAACCCATGTATAAAAAGTAAAGAAAAAAAAATTCAAATTTCTACAAAAAAAAGTTTATTTTCTCAATTTAAATTTAATTTGAAATGAAAAAGAAGAAATCATTTATTATTTTTAAAGTAAAATAAAAATAATCAGAAGAAAATAGAGTAAGGAGAAAGGTAAATTTTACCTACCAAATAAAATTTTTTTTCTTGATTTCCGAAATTAGGCGGAAGGAAGAATTTTTAAGATTATAGAATATATTATCTGTTGTGTTCTTACATTTATTTATGAAATAGAGGGAAGAATACAAGAAATCTCTTCCAATAGTTTTAACATAATTTTTTAATGGAAATTTTAGTTATTCATAGTACATAAATCACATAATATTGAAAATATTTCGGATTTTTTTTTTTCAAAAAATTAAAATTAAAATTAGTATTTTTAATTGATTTTATTCAAATATTCATCAATATATTTCAAGCCTACATTGTAGGTTTGTTTCTTAAAGGGCCAATAAAACCAAAAAAAAAAAAAAACTTTGAATTAATTCACGGTAGCAAGTTAGTAATCATTCTGTGAATTTATTTCTGACTTTGCGCAAAAAATTTTCATTTCGTTGTCATTCCGGGCCCCTTTCCTCTTTACTCTTTTTAAATATTTAAGAACATATTTTTATATTTTTTGTAAGAGAACAATAAAAATGTAAACCTAGTTAAATATTATATTCTATGTAGGTAGAGCTACATAGTTAAATACATGTTATTAAATGTATTTTTTTCTAAAAGTAAATTAGGTGCCTATCTGCAAAAAATAAAATTATGATTCATTCAAATTAAATACTTATTATATTTATTTTCTCGATTTATTGTAATTATTTAAGTTATGATTTTGATTATTTAATTAGTTGTTATTTTCTGGTTTAAATCTTCTTTGAATTCATTATGAAAATATTACAGAAATTCATTTGAAAATAAATCTTTGTAGGTGATTTGGTACAAGTATCTACCAAATTACCTACAATTTAATAATCCAATTAAAGATAGTGTTCCTAAAAATTTAAATAATTTTTAAGATTCAAAATTTAATTTAAAAATTATAAATTTTTATTAAAAAATAATAATTAATTTACCAATTTACCTATGTACCTACCAATTTACCTACGTATAGAACAAATTCCTAATTGAATTGCAACTCTTCATAATTATCTTGAACGTTGTACATAATCTGTACTCATATTTTTTTTATATAAAACATACCTATATATATATATACATAATTAAATAACTAATTATATAAATAAATAATATAATTATAGTTAAGTACTTATATATTAATTTGTAAAACATATAGGTAGCTAATATGAGAAAAAATAAAAAAAAAATAGAAAATAAAATAAATTTTTTTTTTGTTATTTTTGATAAGGACACCAAATACTACAAAATATTCATAAACAACAACAATAATCGCAATAATAAAAATAATAAATAAATAGAATTAGGTAAATTTATATGTACACATTTAGAAAATATTATTTTTTTTTAAATATGTATGTAGGTAAAAAATAGCTATAGAATTTAATATAAAATATTTGATTAAAACTCTTGATATCGAAATCAAAATTTACAAAAGAAAAAGCATAAAAAATAGGAAAAAACATGAAAATGAAAAAAAAAAAAAAATAACAACAGGAAATGCTTGATTATAAAATTATTGCTTTTATTATTTTTTTTTTTATTTATTAGTATACACGTATGTATATTTGTTTAAGCATTAGAAATGCATTCTATAAATATTATGATTAGTTAAAGATTTCTTATGAAATTTAATGAATAACTTTTATGAAAAAATAAAGAATTAGAAAATTTTTAATTATTATCTATAAGTAGGTACTTAAGTAAAAGCTAGAAAAAAATTAGAGATTTTGTAAAAATTTTTTATGCTAGAAAGGAATTTAAGTATAAAAATATTCTAATTTAAAAAATACCCACATAAATATTAAAAAAAAATTACTTTTGCTATGTACCTATAATAAATATTCTTCATTTATTTTTAGTGCACAGTAAGGTCTCTTTTTATGCGGTCTCATATTTTTATGCAATTTTTAAAATTTATACGGTTTGTATTTAATCAACCATACCTATAGGCTTCTTTTTGACAATTTTCGTATAGAAACTTCAAAAAAACATCTGAAGCACTCAAAATTTCACATACTTTGATGGATTAAAAAAAAACAGCTACATAGATCTACTTTAGCTCTTTACATATAAATGTCATTATTGATATAATTTTATAGTTTTCTTTTGCAATACAGGGATTTCGCTTGTACACTATACATAAATGTATACTTACCACCAATAAGTCGCTATTATACTTATCCACCTAGAACGTATCCACCACGTAAAATGAGATCTTACAGTATATGGGAGCTTATTTTTCTTTCTTATAGAAATATAGGTATACTTATATTTTCTTGAAATCATTAAAATATTATTAAATATATTAGAATTACAAACATATGAACTTGTAAAATAAGTTTAGGAGTATTAGTATTTAATTAATTACAAGTAAATTACATTGATTTTCTTATTATTAGTACACATAATGTTTTTATCATTATTCTATTTTATATTAATTAGAAGTAATTTAAGCATTTTGTATTTTATTTTTTAATAAATTAATTTTTTGGGGTCTTGCATATTTTATTTTTAACTCAGTATATAACTCAACACAGTATATTTTACATTCTTATATTAAAAAATTGCCAAAGTGAAGCCAAGTAAATTACTTTCATAAATTTAAATTTAATTTTAAAAAATAATTATAATTTTCTGCATAACTACAGAACTAATGTAGATGTGCTAACTAAATTTTAATAATTTCTATACTCTAACACTAAGATAGAATCTTAATTTTAAATAATATGTATTTTGAAGTACAAGATTCGAGCTCAAACATTTCATACTTGTAGCCACAAAAGTATAATTCTTGATTCATAGTAGCATTGTTAGGGTTCCAAATACAAAAAAAAAAAATTTAATTTCCAAAAAATTTTAATTAACTTTTTTATTTTTTTCATTTTTATTTCGTTTAAGAAATTTTATTTCGTTTAAAAATAAAATCGAAATTTCAACATCAAGTTTATAAATTTGAAAAGTGTGTTCGTTCTACATTTAAAAAACAAAATTTGATAATTTTTGCACAAATTTCAATAAAATTTGTGTGAAATTTTTCTTTAAAAAAAAAAATCGACGTATAATTTTTCTTTGAATAAATTTTTAAATAAAAGTTACAAACATTTGGAATAATTTGTATAGAAATATTTTCCATCATGGCGATGGAAACACGGGTAAGTTGGAAGAAAAAAAAAGATTTTTTTTTTTAGTGAGTGTGTTTAATTTCATTGTCTAAAACCAAAAAGAAAGAAAGCAAAAATTATTTTTGTGTCCTTGTGAAAAATTAAATTAAAATAAGAAGAACAAAACAAATTGTGTCCTAATTAAATTCTAACATAAATTTTCAATTTTTTTTTTACATTTCAAATCTCATTTAACAAAAAATTTACAAAATTTTAATAGTATTGATTTTAATTTACTTTACTAATAATTATTTAATCAATGTCCTTTAAATTTTCAAATTTGCATTAGAATTTTAATATTAAATAAGAATAAGCCATCGTTTATCACTTAAATTATTAAAGTATATGTGAATGTGTTATTGAAGTACTTTAATAATTTGTCAGTAGAATTGCCATATTGAAATTTGAAAGAAAATAATTAAATTTACTAACAAATTACTAAATTATTAAAGAAATCATTATAATCATGAGTCACATTTAAAATTTAACTTATCTTAGATTAAAAAAATCGTATTAGATTTATTGAAGTATCTATATACTTGTATTTTGTATTTTTGTGTGAGTTTTTTAATTTCTACTTGTGAATTTTAATTGTTAATATGAAATTATTAAAGAAATTAATATATTTAAGGTTCTTTCCCCAAATATTCCATAATATTTCAAGCAATTATAAAATCAAATCCAAAAATATTATTATATGTACTTATATTAGAAATTATAAATTGAATTATGGTTGAGAGGATGACATTCAAAAATTAATTGATATGATTATAAAATACAAATGAATTACAGTAAAATATCGATTGTTATAACAATAATATTAGATTTATAATTTAAAATAAAAAGTAAATATGATTGTTGAATGTTATCCTAATTGAATAGCATTAAAAGTTCGAATGAAGTACATTTATATTTTTGTTATATTTAAATAAAATTTAGTATTCTTATTCAAATGGACAGGTTTAACTAGATATTATAATGATAATCGTCCATTATTTGTTTGTATGTTCATCTTAATATCTTGTAAGAATAATTTACATTCGTCAGTGTCCATCAAAAATTTCTGGATTCTACTGTAAGGACATAATAATATTAACAAATTATTATTTATTTCATTTCGGATGTTAGATAATTCTATGATTAATAAAATAAATTGATAAATCGAATAAAAATTATTAATAAAATTAAGTATTTTGTATCAGTTAAACCACGGAAATTTTAAAATTTAATCTTTTTTATTACCACACTTGTATTAAATTTCAATCCGTACCGTATATTTCAATTTCACACGTATATACGTGCAATTTCAATTGAAAAATATTTAATTATTTTATTTTTGAAGTGTGTTCTTGATCTTTCAAATTAATTATGATGTTTTTTTGAAAATTGAAAGTAAATATTTACAGTGTCATGAACACAACTTAATTTTGTTACAAAATTATGAAATCCGACTCTACATATCTTTGTTTTCATTTCAAATCGAATCAGAATGTTGAGTTAAAAGTTTGTTAAATAGCAGATAATATATAATAATAATGTACAAATTTGTTATACTTGAATATTCATATAAAATTTCAAATTCGAATTCGAATTCAAATTTACTCAAATAAAATACCATCCGCATGCAAATTCAATTCCGTATTCGAATTAGGACTAAAATCGGGATCCAAATCCAAACCCGAATTCGAGTCCAAATCCGCATCCTAAGTCTAAGCCTGAGTTCGAACTCAAATCCGAAATCAAGTCCCAACTCTAATCCGCATACTTGAATCGAAATGCAAGTTAGAAGCCGAAGTCCGAGCCCGAATCAGAATGTCAATCTGTATTCAGATTTTTTACATAAAACATTTTATATACATACTTATAAAATTTAGCTATATTATTTATTATTTATTTTTAATTAAAACTTGCAAAAAAAAAATCATAAAAAACATTTAATTTGATAAGGAGTGTTTGTATATTTATGTATGTATGTATGTGTAACATATTTCGTCTTCTTCTTTTTATCTAAAGTATTCGAAATGACGATTTAAATTTTGATGAATCATTAACAATTTCTTTTTTAACGCCTTTATATCTATTTAATATTAAAGGCAAAAAAAAATATTATCAGTGTATATGTATGTATGTATAGGGAAATATCAATGACTAATAAAATAATTTTTTTTTAATTCAATTTTCTAATATGATCGCTTATAAAAAAATTACTATGTTTTGCACCATTTTCTTTTAATAAATAATTTGTTCAAAAATATATAGATTACAAAAAATATATATATATATATATATATATATATATATATATATATATATATATATATATATAACGGTACCTACCTACTTATATATTTCACCTGTATATTTTACAATCTGTTTTTATTTTTATGTTTTTTTTTTACATTTTTTATTTTTCTAATACGTATAACAATATCAAAAAAATTGAATGATAAAGTAATCTTAATTTGAACGTGAACTGAAACGTACCTATACTTAATAGTAAAAAAGACCCTCTCTATTTAGTGTTGTATACCTAGAATAAAATTAAAAAAATAAAATAAATTTTATGTTAATGTTATATAAAAAGTTTATTCACACTATTTTGTTTATGTATAAGTACTCAATTATAATAATTTTAATAAATAAATAAATTAATTATTTAATTAATAAAATACAAAATAAAATATAAAGCGGGGATTTTGAATAAAAAGATTTATTTGTAAAATTTAATTTAAATTAAAAAAAATTTTAATAAATGCATAATTAATTGTAAATATTTAAATATGAAAAATTAAAAGTGTTATTCAAAAATTTTCGAATAAATTTTGAAAGTTTTAATATATTAAAAATATTAGTAATAAATTTTATTAATTTTTAATTAAAAATTAAGTAACTCACATTGACATTTTACTGGGATTTTATTATTTCAATAAAAAAAATTTTTTTTTAAAGTGATTTTCAAAAATTATTAAATAAATTTTATTTTTAAAAAATTTTAAAATTACAATTAAATTTATAAATAAAAAATATTGAAAAGAAATTTTAATAATAGAAAATTAATTAAAATAACCTTAACGAAATTTGACAAAGAAAACAGTTATATTTGATTAACCATATATTTTGTTTTTGGATTTCAAGTACTTACATATTGAGTGTTTACATGATGACTTGTGTTTGGGTAAAGCAAACATTTTTTTTTATTATAAATATATTTTGCTTTTTAATCGGTTTTATATGAGAAATGTTAATTATTTATAGTTAAATAAATTTAATTGTTATTTTGGTATGAAATTTGGAACAACTTGCAGAATTTGTCTGCAATATAAAGATATATTTATATAATATTCTTGCCCACTTTCTGCCCGATCGCATGACATGGTAACTTAAAAATAAATAAAACAAACACCATCAAACTTTCAGAAGTTTTGTTTTGCCAATTACGGCAGCTGTTATAATTAGGCCAATTCAAGGAACAAATTCGGGTAGCTACCCGAGACCTAATTCAAAATTTTTTATATATTTGAAAATGCGATTAAGATTTTATTATGAAATTTTGCAAACCTATGTCAAATTACATGTTATATATAATTTGAAAGTTATAACGAAATTGATGCACTGGTTCCTATTAGTTCTTATATCATTGGAAAAACTAATTTTAATTTTTTAAAAGAATTGCATGAAAGTTAAGAGTTCGGATTCTTACACTTTTCTATAATATATTTTTGATGTTTCTGTGGATTGGCCGGACTAGTTTGAGTTACCAGGCAACTTTAAAATCTAATTTTAAATATTTCTAAAACAAATTTTTATAATCAGATTTTTAAAGTTTAGGGTATATAATTTCGACTGAAACGTTTTTAATTTATTCACTCCTTAAATATATAAATTAAAATAGCACCTGTATGGTAGCTTTAAGGTTTTTTTTACCAAATTTATTATTAAAAAAAAATTAATTATTTTTCACAATAATTGTTTATCCCATGATATAAATAAAAATAAATAAACTGTGTAAATATTATAAAAAAAAAAATAAAATAAAATAAATATCTAAATTTAGAAAGAAAAAAATCTAAAATAACAATTTGAAACTTTAATAAATTCTCATTTTTCACTAAATATTTTTTAATAAATTTTCAATAAATAAAAAGTGTACATTCAATAAAATTTGTCCAGATGTTATAGAAAATTTTATGTAAATTTCCATTAATATTGTCAATATTTAAAATCTTTCTTTGTTTTTTTATTTTTCTTTTGAAAATATTGAACATTATGTTGAAATATCAATAATAATATTTTCGTATTGTCGCTATAGACGCTTAAATTGTCGCCTTGAACGCGTTAACTGTAATTAATATTGTATTTAAGCAATTAATTTCGTTTTAATTATAATAATTTGTTATTTTTCGTAAATTGTATTTAGTAAAACTTGTATGATACAAATCATACAAGTTTGATTCGTGTAGTATTTAAATCATACACTCAATTTGTATTTTAATATATTGAAAAAAATATAACAGTAATTTATATATATCAATATGAATGCTTAGCAAACACTAAACGTTTTTTTACATGCATATATTAAGCATATATACATAATATAAGTATGTATAATATGTATATACGAGTATGCTAGTTATGATTAAAACAAAAAATCTAGAAGTAACTGGTACTGGTTTTGATCAATATTTGTTCAAGTGTTTCTGTTTTTTTTGTATTATCATTTCAAAATAATTTTTGTTTTTATTGATAAAATAGAGAAGCTTATTATTTGCAGTTTGAATTTTGATATAGTTGCTACAAAACATGTTTGAAACGGTTTATAGGGAACAAAAATTACACAAACATGTTTGAAACTTTAAATATAGTATTTAATACTTTAAAAATAGTTCTTTAGAATTAAGAGTAAAAATTAATGTAGTTGATATTTCAACAACAACTAATTTTTGGAAATTACAAAATTTAAAAAATTTTGTATATAAAACATTTTGTATGAACAACAATATCTTATTTACTTGATATCAAACCAGTGATTTTCTTATGAAACATTTTATTTTTTTCGAAAATTACAAAAAATTGCTTTTTTTTTTAACCGTGCAAAGGATAAGTGAACTTTTTAGTAATTTTTGCCCCCCCACCATTTTTTAACATAATTGATAGGGAATTTTTTTTTTTTACTGTCACAAAATTCATTCATTCTTGTTCATTCGGTATCATTGATAAGACATTTATAAGATGGTACAAAGTTCGATGATTTCCTATATATGTTAGAGCAATGTATGTATTATATTTTATGATTGACATTATAAGTGTATGAGAGTATGAGTATGATTGAATTTATGTACTAAAATATGTGCTGGTATATTGATAAGCGTATACTTAAATATAATAAATATATTGATGTACAAAATTCATTTGTAGATGTGCATTTAAACAGAACATATGTTAAATAATTGTTGAAAAATTTTGATATATACAAATATATAAGTATAATTAATTCAATTATTCGAAATGGGAAATTCAAAAAGCTGATTTTAATATGTAAATATTGCAAATTAAAATTACATTTATTGCGACATTTGGAAAAATATTTTTCATTTTAAAATCAACTAGATTTCAAATCGACTAAAATTTACGATGTATCAAAATTTATTCCGAAATTTTTGAAAAAGCCCTGTGAGGGATATTGTCCCCAAAGTCAAATGTGACAGAAGAATTACATATATGTATTGCGGAAAAGGTTTAGTTTTTAATTAAATTCAAGTCTTTATCATATCATGACTGAGCTGTAAATGTTCGTGAGCGTGATACTGATGAGTTCGAATAAGAACCATGAATGCTGATTTTCAGTACATATGATATATGAGGTCATAAATTCCAAATTTTTTTATTGACACGCTCAACTCTAAATATCTGTGACAAAACAGAAAATAGTTTATAAAATTATTCTGGATTCTAACCACTACTGTAAAAAATGCAACAGTTTAACTTTGAAATAAAAATTAAAAATATTAGCACCCCTAATATATAATAACCCACAGTGTTTGAGTGCTTATTACGTGCATTCTATTGAACATATTGTTCTTCAATATACTCGATAAAGCAAATTTATCACATTAATAAAGAATTAAAATTTACCGCCTTTTTACTTGTTTTACTTGTTTGCATTATTATTTACACACTTTCAACGCGTATTTTGTAACGATTTGTTAGTATACATACATACATATATAATTATTGTTATCAATATTGGAAAACGTTTTGTTTTTTTATTCTAAACAATTTACAAAAGAATTTTATCTAAATCCTTAATAATAGGAATTTTTCTAAACTTTAACGTTTTTTTCTAAGTGTATTGATACGTATGTATATGTATGTATAAATGTACATACATAATTATATATAATTATTATATTTGCTTTAATAAAACTGTAATAGCGTCACGTTTTGATGATATGCTCAAAATACAAACATACGAGTACAATACTTATTTTGTTGTTGATGAGAAAAGAAAAATATCAAAGAAATAACAAAAAAAAAAGAAAAATAAAAGTGTAAAGAACGATTAAATGTGAATTTAGAGTATTTATACCTGTGGTACCGCGGTGCAATAAAAATTAAATTATATCTGATAAGTAGGACTATATATCTAAGTAGGTATATGTGATCGAGTATATACGAGTATACCCTTAATTTATTTGAATTGGATTTTCATTTGATTTAGAGGAGGCATACAACCAATAAAAGTTATAAGTGCCCATTAATCATTTCTCGATTTTTTTTTAACTCAACAGTACTTTTATTTGCAATTGTCAATTTTAATTATTATTGTGAATTTCAAAAAGCCCCATTTTGAATTGCAATTCCAGTAATACTTGCATTGAATAATAAAACAATCAGAAATTTTATTCTATTCAAACAAGGTCTACATTATATCCAAAATTTCCCATATTATGTCAAAATTTCCTATAATGTCCTCTAGGAGGAAATTTTTAATTTTCAAGATTTCAAAAATTCTATGACATTCTCTTAACAATTTTATTATTTACATTAGAAATATGTACTTAATACGTATAAAATGATTACCAGTTTACTCAAACTTTGCTTTACTTTATTCCTCAACACTTATAAAACGAAACTCACCTTATTTATAAACGCTTACTCATAAAAGTTTTTGGATTTCCTATAAATTTTATACTTTTTTTTTTTATTAATTAACCATATTGCATATCTATATATATTTGTTCCTTTATTTATTGTGGGGGTCTTAGTCAGCTTTTAGCCACGAAAATGAAGAAAAAAAATAAAACATAGGCGCCAAGATAAGAACCTTCTTTAATTTTTATTTTTTTGCTCAAAAATTTTTTTTCGTAAAATAGAACTAAATAGTATACTTGAATATAATTTTTAACGATGAATAACACTTAAATTATAAGTATCTATATTGGTTAAGTTTTAATTTATGTAGATTCAATACGTAGGTAACCATCCAAACTTTTATTATTTAATGATAAAGTTTGAATTGCTAATTAAATTGTCATAAAAATCTAAACAACTGGCATTATATTTACTTCCAAATTCAAATCTGGTGTTAAAAAATATATTTTAATAATATTTTTTATTTATCTAAAAATATTATTTCTTAAATCTCAAAAAAATTAAATGCTCTATATGAAAAAATTAAATAATGATCTTAATGCAAGCACTTGCATACGGATCTGACAATAAAATTAATATTATGGCAACAATAAACTTAAAGTTTATTTCATAATTCAATTCATTTTTTAATATTTTTCAATTTTTTAATTAATTTTTCATCTTTTGTTTTTCTAATTTGAATCCCAAGTTCACAACGCATTAACCTTGATATTTTTAATACAAATACGTACATATTATTGTATATTTCCGTGACATTTTGTCAAAATTTGAATTTTTAACGAAATTAAGATGTCAAAATTATTATGTTGTAGATAACAACATACTTATATAATTAACACTTAAAAACTTATACACGCATAACTGTCATATTGACATAAATGTCAATTTAAAATTTAATGGTCAAAAATCTTTTAAAATTATAATTATGAGTATGTAATAAAAAAAAAATTTTTAAATTCTCTAAATTTTGAAATTAAAGAAAAAAATTATCTACTAAATAATCTTAATTAGAAGTGAAACGTGTCAAAATCTCATTAAAATAATAACAGAAAATTATAACAATAAAATTTCATTTAAAAAAAAAATTAATATTTAAATATTTTTTTACGACATTTTTTTTTTCTAATCATTCAACATAATTTTATCACCCTATAAAATGAATTGCCTTCTAAAATATTAAAAAATTTATAATATATGCATAAATGATTATACTTAATTAATTTTTAAAATCTTAATGATTTTAAAATGCAGTATTTACATAGTTTTCTGTGCAAGTGTTTGTGTGTCTACACATAAACATCTTAATTTTGAGTTGAAGCATTGAAATGCAGACATGATGGTATATTTGATTTTTTTTTTTAAATTATTGGTGTTCTTTTGAAAATTTCTTCTCGAGAAATTATTTATTAATTTTTTTATTTTCTAGAAATTCTAACGTATTTAAATGAGAAATACTTTTATTAAATATGTTAACAGGAAATGTCAATGTCAAATGTGCACATACAAGAAATCTACTGTAATTTTTTCGGGTAAATTGAGTAATTTTGCTAATAAAGTTTAATATAACTTTTGGCACACACTTTTACATACATATATTCGGTTTTTGTCATTCAATTCTGCTCAATTTTGTATAAGTGCATTTTGGAAGAAATTATCAATTAAATTAGATTTTTGAGGTTCGATCATTAATTTGTACTTTAAGTAAATTTTTTTTTCTCCAACAACAGTCATGAATTCTAAATTTTCTAAGTTATGAATGTTTACTATATAGGTAGTTAATTTTGACATTTGTCATTTTTTGACATTGTCTCTCATTTTATTGTTATAATCTTTTTTATATTTTTTTTCATGTGTAAAAATAAATTTTCATGCGTGGCTACAAAATCGATTCCGTCTAAATTCAATAAAATTAAAAAAATTCATATGTATTTGAAAAAAAAAAAAAATAATTTTTTTTTTTCTTTTTTCACATTTTCCATTTTAAAAATTGCAAATATAAATTAAATGTTATCTAAAAGAAATAATCTTTAATAATTTCATAATTTATTATGAAAATTACATTATTATAAATCATAGAAGAATCAAAATTAAATCTGGATCATTTCTTTTAACTTATTCATACAATTGTATGTATGTGTTTGAATGTGTAATTGTATTCTACACTTTTATTTTTGATTCATTTTCGTTTTATAAACGTCATTAAAAGTCAAAATATCAACATTATCTTAAAAGCCTCCCTCTAAAACTGCATTCATTTTTCACTGAAATTGAATGAATGTATATATATATATGGGTACATTTATATATATATATAGATGCGTAACAGTAATAATAGAAAAGAGATAAAAATATTATTATTGTTACTAAAATTTATTTTTTATTTTATTTCAAGATAATTTTACTTAATTATAGTGTTACCACCTTAAATAAATGAACAGTTTTCTTTTTATAACATAAACAGTATACAATTTTTGTTTTTTTGTTATTTTTGGTGTCTATACAATATTAAATCACACATTTTTTTTTAATTATTTAGGAATTAATATAAAATTAACAAACATGAATTGTAGATGTGGGAACAATTCTAAACAAAAAATAACTTAAAACATCAAACCAATAAGGGTAGCAAATTTTATGTCAAAAAGAAATGTCAGTCTGTTTTTCTTAATGATTTCTATTCAGATTTCCTATTTTTAAACAATTTATTAAGGAATTTTGGTAATAATTTTAAAATATAGGCATTACTCATAATAATTTCGATGATTGCCAAAATTCTCCAACATTTTGTTTATATACATAAAATGTAGAGCAGTTATCACTGCCATGTTACGATATATACTGCGTTAATGAATAAGCCTATTCTTCTACAATTACCCCGATTTCAATTTCTTTCTTATGGGATTAAGATGCTTATGACTCATTTTTCGGATATAATTACAACAAAAAAAGTTTATTTTGTGAATGAATTAAATAATATAAAAATTACGTGCACGTGTAAGTACCCATTAAAATTACAACTGTAAAATTTCAATAAAAATTTTTTTTAAAGTAGGAAAGAACTGCTCCACATATCTGTTATACATACATACATAGATATGTTAGAGTTTATGAAAATTTATGGAAATTTAAAATTTACTTCATAATTTTTTTTATTAAAATGAATAATCAAATTAAAAGAGTAGAAAAAGAGTAGAAAAAAAAACTTGTTAACCTTATATAGAGCAATAAAATAAGCGAAGGCTACGTTTTCCTATTTAATTTTTTTTTTTTTTGTGTATTTACAAACATTTTTAATAAGTTAATAATTTTCCAACTTGAGAAATAAGAAAAAAGTAATTTTTTTTTTACTTTACAATTTGATTTTAAATTATGATGCCAGTTTGATTATTACCTTTACTGTTATTATTACTATTATAATTTTTTTTAAACCAGATTCAAATTCAATTCCTTACAGCTGGATTATTCTATTTCTCTTGCTATTTTGTTTAATTTTGGTTTTTTTTTTTTTAGAGTAGGCGTCTCCTCTGTAATGTATGGCTTTTCACTATTTAAAACTTATAATCTTAAGAAAAGCTTTGCTATAATTTTTCTTTTTCTTAAATAAACATTTTATTATATTGGTTGGGATATTCTGAATTATTTATTATTAAAAGTCTCAGATATATATACACACAAATCATGTATATATAATAAATATATGTATATATAATAAATATATGTATATATAATAAATATATTTTTAATTTTGTTCCAAACTTATTTGAATTGAATAATATTTTTGTATAACTTATATATATTTTTGAACTTTAGATATCCAAGCCGAAGACAAAGAAATATCGGAACCAAAAGTGAAAAAAATTAAATAGTTTTTGTTAATGTGAAGTTAATACCATTATTTCTTATACATTTATAAAAAATAAACTGTCACACAAAATACAATTGTTCTCTTTAAATATAAATATAAATAAATATATACATATAAATATGTATGCTTTTAGATTAAACCATAAATAATGAGGCTTGTAAAGAAGCACAATTTCTGATAATAAAAATTTTGTATAATAAATGAAAATGATAATATTCCTTCCGTTAATTACAAAAATCGACTACAGAGACATCTGTATAAATAATTATGGTATAAATTCTATTACAAAAACTATTTTAATAATATGTTCTTTAGCGATCATAATACTACGTTCCGTCACAAGAAATATTTTGAACTGCTGCTTATTGGTACGTTAGTTGATGCTTACACAATATACCGAAAGTCAACTGACTCATAGGTGTTATTTATATACATGTATAACACCTAAGTGAGCAAACGAACTCAACAGGCAAAATCAAATTAAAATAATATTTTAATTTTACGATTTTAATTTGGCATAACTTACTTATTGTTATTACGATTTTTTTTTTTAAGTTAACTGTTGTTAACAGTATTTGCTAGAATTTAAATGATACCGTGATATATGCAAAAATATGTTGTGATTAATAGAGAAAATCAAAAGTAAAATGCTTTTATAATTTATAATTTAATTTACATATTGCTTTACTCTTATTGTGTATTGCGTCTTGCATCAAAGGTTGAGTAGTAAGTAATATTGATACTCCCGGAATTACTGTCTTGAAACAGATTTCGCTTAGTTGGTGAAATATCAGAATAATTTTTCTCTAAAATTTACCCCTACTATAATGAACGAATATTTTTATGTAAAGTCTTTATTTATAACTACACTTTTAAAATTTGAACTATTATACTTAGTTTCTTCACAATTTATTTAATTTTGAACAATACTGTAAAATTTTTAAAATGAACATAAATCTAAAATTAAATTATTATTATTATCTAAATAATACCTATGTATTTATATTTACACACGTACACATATGCATTACATTATTTGTATATTCACATAAATATTGAACTAATTTTAATGTGCAATAATAATAATAGTAATGATTGTATGCGCTCTAAATAAAATCTCAATTATTCGATTAATAAAAATCAAATCAATATTGCATAAAATTTCAATATACTTACGAAATTTATTGCTAAAAAAAATATCATATTATTGTGATCTATATATTTTAATTTTGATTATTTTTGATAATTCATAAAAAATGGTTTTCGCAGTAGTATCAATATAAAATATGTGATAATTTTAGCAAGCTTGCATATTCCTAATGCAAAAATCAAGATTTAGGAAATTTTTAAATTAAATGCTTCTGTTTCTGTTTTACTCCTACATATATATTTTGCAATTCTATATGAATTTTCAGCAAGACAATAAGAACTTTTGTATTATAATCAAATATGAAGAAGTTTTCAATTTATATGTTAAGTTAACAATTTCAATTCTTGTAAGGCTGTAAAAACTATTTTGTAATTTTAAATTCATTTGAAGATTTGTAATAAATTGAAGAAATGGAAGAATACAAGTACATAAATATTTTAAAAACGACGATTCTGTGAGATTTATACTATTGGGCAGAGAATAGGAGGGGGTATTTATTGAGTTGCGTGACTCATTGCACAAAGATTATAACATTTCAAGAAATTCCGGCCATTCAGATTTTAGACATTTGTTTTTTATACTATACAATCAGGGAACCATGAGCAGATAATAGACCAGGTATCTGGAAGAAGAAGAAAATAGTTAGAGAAACGAAAAGCGAAATCCATCGACTCTGTTTCAAAGTGATATGATTACTTATTTAAAACTGACTTGTTTTCATAGAAGTTTTGTATGAGAAACTTAAGTATTCTATACTAATATCGAATTGCCACAAAGACTCCACTCTCCTAGAAAAATAAAATTGCATTAATATAAATTTAAAAACTTTAATCAAAAATAAGTATATAATTATTTGATAATTTATTTTAACTGTAACATGTAATTAATTGAATACCAGAGACATAGACTTATTTAAAGTAAATATTAAATAGAATCGATTCAAATTATAGAAGAATTTACAAAAACAAAAAACCACATTTAAATTAATTGTAAGTTTTCGTCCTTAGAGAAATTTGTCTACTTAAAATTGCTACTTTCAATATATTTTCTATATACCATTATTATATTATTTGTCTAATTGTAGGCAGCAGGTGAAAGTATTTAAATTGCAATAAATTAATAATTAATTCCTTCATATCGACATTTTATATTATTTCTAATATTTAATTAACACTTTAATTAAATTTCTAGACTTAGAATTTCGTAGAATTCAATTGATTTTCATTACAAATTTCTAATTATAATCGCAAGTAAATTAGTAATTTCTAATATTTAAAACATTCCTAATCGCATATTACGTATATACATGGCATTAAATTTAATTATCTTCAAGGTTGTCGTTGACGAAACTTTTGAAATTATTTTGTACATTATTTGTGGTAGCCATTCAATTTTTAAATTTCATATATAATTTATGTAAGTATATGGAAATATAATTGATAAAACAGAAAATATGATAATTTGATACATAGGTAGTAGCACTCTATATTTATTGTTCTAGTAATAAATAAAGTTGTTCCATTATAATTTTATGTTATAATTAAAGGTTGCAACGCGATAAAAATTGTCTTGTTCTTACTTTCTCTTTAATAACAATTAATAGAGAATTATTTTTAATATATTTAAAACAAAACAGTAAAAATATTTTAATTTCAAAGCCTGTGGTTACTGGAAAAACCCGTATAACTTGGATTTGGTAATTTTTCTATTTTTCATTATAAATTCGAATTTCTATTCATATGTAGGGTATTTTACATAATATACATATACCGAAATTTTGTTAATCTACTTATTTATTTAATTGGCTACGAAATTTATAGTTTAATTAAATTTTGCAAAACTAAGTTTAAATAGAAGATCAACTTAAATTAAGCTTTCTTATTGATTTTTTATTTAACCTGCTCAAATTTTATTGATGTATTTTCACTTGACTCCAAAATTACTGGGCAAAAACTTAAAACATGTGTTTCACCTTCTTTTAGAAATTAAATTCAAACGTTGAATTCAATTAACTTGAAAATAAATTTTTTTCGATATTGTAAATTTTTTCTTGACACCACAGAATTCAACATATTATATTACTATACTGAACTATTATAACATTGTTGCCACTTTATAATTTTATACTTACTACATACACATATTTAAATTTTTATTTATTTTTTTTTAATTATTAAAATTAAGATTAATTAAAATTAAAATTATACATATTATTATGAAATAAAAATTACCAATATTATTGAGTGTCTCTTAAATATTGCTTGTATTACTATAATTTTATAGAATTTCGTTGGAAAAATTATGCGTTAGCACTATTCAACTGCATTTCATTAAATTTTGTAGATTTAATTTTAATAATAATAAATTATTCTTTAATATAATACTTATATTTAATTGCTAGGAGAACTTGTAAATAATTGGAGTTTAAAGAGTGCGTATATAACAATTTTCAGTAACGCATATAATTATCAGTTACCAGTTTTAAATTGTTGAACTAAAAATGTTGAATATTTCAAATTCCATTTTATAATTACTTGGTTGGTTGAAGTGGTCGTTGCACCAGCAGGTCAATAGCACCCATAACTATTATAAATGGACCATTTTTCGACACCTTACCCTGTGATCACCAGGCCGTCATTGAGCGTACGATTACATGTGGCCTATCTAAGCCATCCGGTTTTCTCAAGACTCCGCCATATTTGCTCTGTCCCGCGTGACCAGTTTTATTGTTACTTAAATTTAAAATAAATATTTAATTAAATTATTAGAACATGAATTAATTTTAGACTCAAACCATTGATATTCAATGTACTATACATATTGCTTGTTGACAACACAAATAACAAGTAAAGGTTCAAACCAATAAAAAATCAAAAATACATTTTCTTTTCTAATGCATATTTTTATTTTGGTAAAAAAAAATTTTAATAATCGCATACAATTATTTAAAATTAAATGTAAATTTGCCGAAATTTGCCAAAATTCGACAATTCCGAGTCAATTTTAATAATATATATAAAATTTTTAAGGCTTGAAACAAAATTAAACTAGCCCTTTAATATTCAGGGCCAAATCATGCAAATTGAAAAAATTTCAATTTTGGGGGTTATTGGGTTTTTTCGAGCGCTCCCGTAGTACCTATAAACCCTATTTTTAAAATACATATTATGTACATATCTTGTTTTACATATACATATATGTATGCATCTACAATTTAATATTTTCATATATTTACATAATATAATGTATGTATATTCTAGTATTATACTAATTGCAATTAAAAAGTAAAAATGAAAATCCTTTGAGATACATAAAAGTCCCACAGGTTATTTAATTGCATAATAAAATTAGCCTTTATTGGATTTGTAATTCTAGAGTGTGTACGATAATAAACATGTTTGTAAGTTAATATATAAGGTATGCAAGTGTAAGTTGGTTATTAAACTTAAATTTTGAATTCTATATGGTTTTGAATTTTAATAAATTTATATAAGTAAATAGAAAATCGCAAATATTAAAAATATTTTAATAAAACTGAAAATTCATTTTTGTTTTTTGTTTCTTTCTTATTTTTCAATCATATTTCCTAGAAATCTTAATCCCCATGAGTTATTTTTATTTACTTTAAAAGGGGATTTTCTTATTATGGGCACGAGTAAAAAATTAAAAGGAAAAAAAAGGTATTGAAATGAAACGGGAATTTTAAATTATTTAAAAGTTAACGCCATGCAACAACAGACCACCAGAGAACTAAAATAAAAAATACTAGAATAAATAATAGAAAAAAAACGAAAGAAACGCGCAATTCTTATGTACTAGAGTACTCATGTTTTCGAAATTGCAAATATTTAAAAATTATATGCAATTATGTACTTACATATACATATACGTACATGTATGGCTATCCTTTGAATTTGATGTTATATGTTATACATGCTTAAGGTTCTTGATATGTTCTCGAAATAAAGTTGAGACTTGTGATTGAATAAAAAAAAATTTTACAGAACTTAAAAACTATTAAAAATAGGTACACTTTGGAACAGACGAGTATGATCTACCTGTCTACCATAACCATTTCTGTAAAACAAAAACTTTGTTTATTAACACTATCAGTTACCTCTATGCTTTTTTGGGGGTTGCCGATGGGCCTTTTCTGTTGGCCTAGTGCATGGGCTTTGCGCGAGTGTACGGGTGGAGCCCCCCTCTCTTACTTACTTACTTACTTTACCTCTATGTTTAAAATACAACAACGACGGACAGCAAAAGAATAACATTTATTCAACTTCACCACACTTTGGTAACGTTGAAAATTAATTTATATAAAATGTAATTAAATTATAAGCACGATATGTTATTCTACTTTAGTGTAGATAAATTATGTAGAACCATTTCACAAAGTTAAAATTCCAAATAATTAATATATTAAAAATAAATATTTATTTTAAATATCTAAGATCAATTTTCTCTCTTATTCTATTTTCGAATCAAACCAAATCCAAAATAATTTTTATGATTCCTTGTATTCTTAATTCCAATCTCTTATTTTTATCTAACTTATAGTGTAATATGTACGAGTACTTGGATATTTTTCTGGAATTCCCTCAAAAATCTTATTCAATTATGATATTTGCTTAATAAACGCTTATTATATAATCAACTTGTATATGCAATGCACATACATGCACATATTACAAGTCACATTCTTACTATACATACATACAATATGTATAACCAAACCGAAAATAATAATTGTGCATCTGATGAAAATAATAATTAATGGAGAAATGCGTGCGTATTATAAAATGGAATTTAATGGTGATTTCTAAAGAAAGATAAAGGCGCCTTTAACTGTTTTTTAATTTTTCTATTTTCTATTTTCTTTTGTTTTTTAACTATACGCGAAATGTTCTTTAGTTTTTTTTTTTCACCATGTAGAGTAAAAAATATGTTCAAGACCAATAAATATAAAGCTATATAGAGAAAAGAACAAAACAAACAAGAATTTTTCTTATACAATGCTTTCATGTTTCAATTTCCAATAATAGACTAAACAACAATAATTAGAATGAAACAAAGAATTAAATAAAGAATAAATATGAAGAAAAGAAGAGTAATGCACGGTGGTCATGAATAGTCATAGTCAATCATAATTGTGTTTCTTTTTTTCTTTTCTTACGTTACGTTTTTGTTACGTTAATTTATGTACATATACAAATTTTATTAAAATGTCAATATTTTCAATATGTTGTAGTTGTTATATAATTGCCTATCTAGTTGTAATTTAAATTCTATGTATAAAATTTTTGAAATTTAAAGCAAAAACAAAAAGAAAATCTTTAAAATTTCTTAAATTATTAGATAGAAAGCTGGGTACTGTTTTGATTCTACGAATACGTTAGACATATTTAAAAATGAAACTTATAAAACTGTTTTTATTTAACACTATAGAGTTGATATTTACGCTGCACAGTACACATTCTGCCTATGTTGACACTGAAAAAGAGAGGATAATAATTTATATTGTATGTTATATGGGTGTTGTCACATTTACTTTTCAAAAATTTCCAAAAAATTGTTAAGATTTTCATCATATTTACCCCTTTTAACACCTTTATTTCTCCAACAATATTTTCTTGAAAAAGTAAAAATCATTTTTGATACAAATTTAAAATTTCCCTAACAGAATTCAGCTTAATATTTCTTTCCTATACCTATTCTACATTGTTACTGAAAGAAATACAAATGTACTTTACATATGTACGTAGTATTTTTTGGAGAGGAAATTTTTTTTGGAGAATGAGAAATTGATGAAAAACAAAAACGTTTTGCACGACAGTAAGATTTTTTTTTTTACTCATTCTATTCTGTCATAAACAAATTAAAAGGGTGACCATTTGATTTTATTTTGTGTTTTTTTGCAATAATATTCTAATTTCTACTACTACTGTTTAAAATATTCAAATTACAATAGTTCTACATATTTACATGCTTAAAAGAAATTCCGATTTTTGCACGAAACTTATTATGTACGTACATATTATACGTATAATAATTTTTTTTGTACAAAATTTAATTACAGACCTTTTATATACAATTATTATGGTTTGCTTTTACAATTTTACAATATACTTAGAGGAAAATTAAAAAAAAAAAAACTCAAGTTCACTTTTATATAAAATTAAAGTTGATTATTATGTTAAAGTATAAAAATGAGAAGAAATGAAAAATAAATAAAATAAATTTAAATATATGCAAATCTATTTAATGATTTTCAAAGCATTATTTGAATTTTAATCAACAAAACATTAAAAATGTAGGTATTAAAAGTGAATAGAATAAAATTTTAAAAATTTCCAAAGGGTTTCGAACTAATAAAAATACAAACACTAATCAAATATAGTACTAACAACGAACTTAACGTACAGTAACTCTACTGTTATTATTACTTAAGCTAAGCATGTACATTATGTGTACAATTACGTTATATAGATTTTTTAAGATAAGATATTTAAATTTTAGCAAAAAATTCTATGATTATTTCAAATATTTCGCGTTTCACTCCAGAATTATACACATTTTTCTACTATTCTATTATTGAATATATAATTTTAATAATTATAAGTTTTGAATTTTTTATTAGTTTTAATGAGTATTTACTTGCATTTTTATATCGTATCGTATAGTATATATATTAATATTAATATAAAGAACAATATTTTTCAATATAAAAATTAAAATAAAAGGGTTCTTTCAACTTAGTTTTCATTGAAATTAGATTATCTTAAAAATTTTTTATTTTTATATTATATTTTTTATTTCTTTGTAATAACGGGACGAATAAGAATTAAAAGTTATTTTTAAACCACTCATATTGCTAAAAATAAATACAGTAGAAGTCTGCTCCAGCGAACAACTAATTTTAATGAGCCGCATTTTACATTTAAGGTCTGATCGTCTATCTCGTTATCGGAATGTCGGAAAGTGAGAAGAAAATGAGTAACTATCATAATATTTGTATAATGTAATTTTCGAGTGAACCGAATAATTATTCGGTATTGCATATCCCGTTTTTTTCTAAAATGTATATCGTATATACAAAATTTTTTTACTTTGTTATTGAAAGTGAAGACGTTCAGCCGATAATTTGAGAAAAAAAGCAAAAAATAAAGTTAAAGTACTATATTGTGAGTATATTTAAAATTATATTTTATTTACTCAGAAAATTTAAGGTGAGCATTGAGTGAAGAATTGGGTGGTGTAGTACTCGTAACTTTTAAAATTATGTCAGAAAATAGCTTCATAGCTTCGATATACATAAATTACATTATGGTCAAGCCAGAAAACTAGAATTTTTAATTTTTTTTTTTATTTTTTTAATAAGTTTTTTACAAATTAAATTCTTTTAAAACTTAATGCACATATAGGTATACTTTGTATTATAGCCACAGCTTATGTACCGTTATATGTCCTATATAGACTACAGTCACAACTACTTTAAACTGTAAATTGTATAAAAACAGAAAAACATGTTATAAGAAGCGGTACACTTCTTTCTATATACTTATATTTAATTTTCTATGTACGCATTATTATATTTTTTTACCTCTAAATCTAAATGGAGTATTTCATTATGTATTATAATTATTTTTACAAAAATTATTCAAATTTAATACTAAATACCTACACATGTACATCGTTATATTCTGTGCGTAACATATGTACGTCTACATCAATTGTTGTTAAATGTTTAACAATTTTAACAGTAATCCAAAAATAGAAACAAAGTATAAAACAAGCTACCATATACAAACTTACTTACTGATATACAGTTCAACTATTTCATTTAAAATCTAGTCCTTCTAACTGTTATATGAATACTTAATATTTAGAATAGTAAAAGATATTTAATGCGCACTTTTTATCTTTGATATTTAATATCAATATTTTGTCTTATATTCGCTATGTGTCTACATACTTATGTATGTACAATGTACATATTTGTAATTTTAAGTACATATGTATAATATTAACGGGGCTTTATAGACAAATCAATTTAAAATTTTTTAATTAAATTCCTTGAAAAAGTCTAGTCAGACGCGTCAAAAATTATTAAAAACAGACAGTATACCACCGGCTTGGGTGCGGGCTAAAAAAAAAAAAAGAGTTTTTTCGTGCTTTTCATAAAATATTTACTAATTTTTTTTTTTCATAATAATCATTAAATTAACTCTTTTTTAATTATGTATACAAAATGTCATAACATAAAATAGTAAAACATAATTATCAAATCATAAAACGTCAACATAATTTTTTATACTTTTAAGTAGATATGTGTAAAAATATGTATAAAATGTAAAATATTATAAATATAAAATGTAGGTAATTTACTCTTACTCTGATAACATAAGTATACATACTAATATGTAGAGAATTTATTTTTTTCTTGTTACTTTAAATTCCCAATAGAGTTTGTTGTCTGCAATATTTTTAAGTGCAATATTTTTTCTTTAATAAAATAAAATTGTTATACTACTATCTCTTATACATATACCTATACTATTATATATTCATTTATATATAAATTGCAAACAACCACAGGAGGTTTAAATTATTAAATCTAAAATCGATTATAGAACTATAAAATTTATAAAAATTAATGGTATATTGCAAATTTTCTTGCATTTTTGTTTTTATATATATATACATATGTATGTATGTATTTTTAACTAACTCCAGTCGTCGTTATAAGAAATAGATAACATAATATTGTATTTTTGATCTACGCATAAATATTATTATTAAGTGATATATATAAGTATGTATTTATTTATGTGGATACAATTATGTTATTATATTCGTAAATATTATTGATTTCTTGAATATTTTCACAAACACAATAAGTACATCTGGGTATATGTATGTAATTATGTGGAAAATAGTTTCATATATTGAATTTTACAACATGTAGCTATACGATATACCTACTGTCATTGAGCCGAATTTATTTCTTTTTAAGAAAAGTGTTCTATTTATGTATATAAATGTATACTTATAAATTTCTGTAGATATACATAGAAAATTTAATTATTTATATGTATATATCTTTCAATTTTCTATTATGTTGCTCTGTAATTATTACTTTTAAATATAAATAATTAAATACATATATATAACTTATATATAAATAATTATAATTATGCTCATCCACACATTTTTCCTCTTGCTTGGCTACTCATATATTTTCATATATATTCTATATATATTATAGTATATATTCTATATATATATAATAGTATATATTCTATATGTATATTATAGTATATATTCTATATATATATTATAGTATATATTCTATATATATATTATAGTATATATTCTATATATATTATAGTATATATTCTATATATATATAATAGTATATATTCTATATATATATTATAGTATATATTCTATATATATATAATAGTATATATTCTATATATATTATAGTATATATTCTATATATATATAATAGTATATATTCTATATATATTATAGTATATATTCTATATATATATTATAGTATATATTTTATATATATATAATAGTATATATTCTATATATATATTATAGTATATATTCTATATATATATAATAGTATATATTCTATATATATTATAGTATATATTCTATATATATTATAGTATATATTCTATATATATATTATAGTATATATTTTATATATATATAATAGTATATATTCTATATATATATTATAGTATATATTATATATATATAATAGTATATATTCTATATATATATTATAGTATATATTCTATATATATATTATAGTATATATTCTATGTATATTATAGTATATATTCTATATATATATATAATAGTATATATTCTATATATATATTATAGTATATATTCTATATATATTATAGTATATTATATATATTAATACAGCTTCATATTATTTTCTATTATATATTTAAAATCAAATGTAAAATACATTTTAAAAAATTTCCCAACAATAATAAGTACTTATGCATACATATATCTCTCAAATAAAACAGGAAAACAATATTCTCTCTATCTCCCAAAAATTGTTCCAATATCCCAATTTCATATTTCACTTTTAAACATGAAATACATGCATATATTTTCACACAGGCAATTGTACTACATATAGTACACTGTTATTTAATGTCAAACTTTGATCTACAATAAAAACACAAAACCATGCGAATTTACATAAAAAAAAAAAACCTATTCACAATAATCATAAAATTGATTATAAGTGATTTAGTTATGTAGCAACAGAATATAAAATAAAATAATATTTTTTAATCTTGTATAAAATCTTGTGATTATTTCTGTTTTTCATCATTTTTTTTTAACTATCTTTTGACCACAATTTGTATACAAACTGTATAATTTTCGTTATTTCCTTTTTCTTTTGTTATAATAACATTTTACTATTGAGTTTGAAATGTTAGTATATCGTATAGTATACTAGTTATTCTATTACATTGTATTACAAGTATTATTATAACAGAAGCTAATAATCATCTTAATAATAAGGAGAGGAAAACAAGTTTAAAAGAGTAGAAGAATCAATCCTTTTCGTTTCAATCGTTTATCCTCTTGCTTTTTGTTTTAACATAATAAAATTTTCTTTGCTTACCACTTTTTTGTTAACATTGAACGTGATAAAATTATCTTTTTTATTCACCATATCTTATGATATTTCCATAGGTGAACACATAAATGTATAACAAACATAATATTTACTATTATTACTACTGTTGCAGCATAACTTACTATTATAGTAATGTTCTTCTTCTTATTTTTTTTTGTTGAATATGGGAAGTCGCCATTACTACTGTAATATTTTTCTTCTTTTCTTTCTATTTTTCAATATTCTATTTTCTTATTTTTCTTCCCTCGTTTTTGTGTTCAGTTGAATTTCTTTTTTATTATTTATATAAAGTTTTTCTTTTCAATTTACTCGCGCACAGTTTGATACCTTCTTGTATGCGCGTTAAATATCACCGTATTGTTATTAAACTATTATTATTCTTGCTACTGGTCTTGTTTAATTTTTTCTTGATTTTTTTCTTTTCTTTATTTTTTTTTTACTCTTTTTAATACTTTACTCGTATTTAATAATATGTATTCATTATTTTTATTGTTATTGTTATTATGTTAATATAGTTATTACTTTATTTTACTCGCTTTATATGTAGGTATTACTTTAAAATTTCTTAGTTGTTTTCATGTTGCTTTGTTCATCAACTTTGTTTATTACTTTGCTCCTTTTTAATTTTTTCAAGAATATTATTTTATCTTAACTCTCCAAAATAATTATATAAATTTATAGAAATATGAAAATAGTCTAGTTAAATATAGTTATAAAAAAAATTGTAGAACATTTAAATTTAAAACAATTTTTTATTTTATAATATTCTACCTTAATATTAATAATTATTTTTTTAATAACCGATACAGAAATTGATTGAATTACTTCATTAATTTGTTCGTATTTCTTTCGTTTGTGTTCGTAAATTTATAATTTCGCTTTATCGACTAAATTATGCTCTGAAGTTTTATCAAAAGTTATAAGCGCTACTCCAGTAATAACAATTAATTTTACTGTTAAAATTTTGAAAAAATTTCCTTTTTGCTTATTTACCATACCATACTCTTTACCATACCATGTTACAAAGAGAGGGAGAGAAAAACTAATTTCTTGTATGATCTCCAAATTGTAAATTAATATCCTACTAAATAACCCATCATTACGCTTTCCTAATGAATAAAATTTCTGTCACTGTCGTGTGATTGTAAGTTGTGACATTAGGAATTTTCTCATTTTTATTCAATTCTTCAGTATATTTGAGCTAATAATTAAAATTTGCTTATTGGCAAAATTATTTCATTTTTTTTTTAGAATTTAAACATTTTGCTGTTATTAATTTGCTGATCTCACTAATACGCTGTTTAACATTTTGCCTAATTGATGACTTTACAAGAGAATAATTTTTTTATTATTTTAATTATTTTATGCAGTTTATGTGCAATTACACGCGATATTTTTTCAATTAATCTTTATATGTGTTTATTTTGTCTTAAATTTGTAGATCTTTTTTTTTTTAACTTGCATGATAAACACTTGAAGATAAAATTAACAAGAATGTAAAATTGTAATTGAAAATGTATTACTAGTTTTACGATACGATGAAGATGAACATTAAAATCGATTAAAAGAGAAATACGAAACAATTTACTCTTTTTATATATTTTTTTTTTGTTTTCTCTCTTGTTTTTTTTTTCATTATCATGTAAGTAGATTAGACAAGGTTTTATATAGAAGCGGCGATTTTTGAAATTGTAAAGTGAACAAAAATAAATTAAAAAAAAATAGAAGTATCTCATACCAAGTTAGTAATTTGGTATAATATTGATATTATGTATACCTATGTATATACATGTATATTTTAGTCAAGTTTATAAGTGTAATATATACAAGAAAATATCCCATCATACAACATTTTATGTCATTTTATTGAAAAATACCTACATGAAGATCAGGTTGTTTCGTTCTATTTCAAAGTATATATGATATGTATTTAAATATATGTATGATTTATGTATGTGATATAAAAAGGAAATGAAATATTTCAAATATACTCTCATAATAATAATCATTAGATATTACCTCTTCCATTACAACATTTAATGTTATGTTTTAAACTTTTGATACCATCTACATATATGCAGGTTTTCATATCATTCTTTTATTAGGTGCAATTCTATTTTTGTGTGATAGCAGTAGTTAGTAGGTACATTGATTTTTTTTTGCAGTAGTATTAATATCACGATTGCTGTTATAACAATATTAATGAAGTGAACATTAAAAGTAATTGATTATCAATTACATATCAGTATTTTTGATTTTATTTATAATGATATTTTTTTTTCTTGATTATTATCAATAATTGCAGTATTAAAAATGGGAAATTTTTCTCAATTTTTTTTTACTTTCTTTTTTCATATTTAAAGAGATTTTAATCGGTGATGGTAAGTTTAATGAAAAATTGCAGTCATATTATGTAGGAATGAATCATTTATATCTGTCTTCGGTTGCTATTTTCAAAATTGTAAGATATATTTTTTTTAATGAAATATGAAAGTAATTGAATTATTTTCTTGTTGATCTAAAATAATGAAGAAATTATAAAAAGGTACTGACCTTGTAGACGGGTCGGTATGTCTGCTGCTGGGGACGTTCCTGGTGGCATTATAGGTAAGGAGACTAAAAGGAAGAGCGAGGTCATGTGTCACATTATTCTGGACCATATTATACTAGATCACATTACTCTGGTCACTCTCACACGTATAGGGTGACCAAAATAAATTGATCTAGAAGAGACGAGCAGAGAACGAAGATGTATGAGGGCTCATCTCAGCATACTGGTGAGGGTGTTGCCAATGGGCCTTTTTTTTTTGCCTGGTGTATGAGCTTCACGTGAATGTCCGGATGGGGCCCCTCTCTTACTACTACTACTACTATACATATAAATTTGGGATCTATACTGGCTCACTTTCATTTTAATATTTTTAAATGTTATTTTTCCATCACTTTCATATTTTTTCAATTATTTTACATTATTGTTTTTATATTCTTTTATAAAATATTATTTCTCATATATACAAATGATAAAATGGTTCTTATTTTGCTTTAATACTAGATTAAATGAAATAAGATAGAAACTTTTCAAAATTTCTCATATAAATAGACGTTTTTTTTCGTATAAATTTAAAAATAACAATAAATTATTTAATAAAAACATAAAATTATAATACCAAATCAAAAATAAAATCAAAATGATTTTATTGAATTTATGACTGATTGAATTTTACTTAATTTACATTTGGTATGATGAAAATTATTTAAAAATTTTTTTTTACAAATGTTTTAAATATCAATAAAATTATACCAAATTACATATGTTTGTATGTATGTGTTCTGAGGTCAAATAAAAATAAAATTTGAAATATTTTTCATATCATACAATGTTGCACAATACAAAAAACAATTTTAATATAAAAATTACTTGTTACAATTAATTTGAATATATTTCAAAATTATTTGCCTTGTTCATGGTGTTGTGATGTTGTATGCCAAATGAATGAAATATTTTTACAAGTATATCGTATTTTCTACTATTGAAAATGCCGATACACTTGTATAAAATTTATCGAAAGAAACCGAAACAAAATTATTTGAAAGCCTACCTCCAAAACGAAAAAAAGTATATGATATACTCATAATACCAATATGCGTTTTAAGTGTTTCAACTTCAATATTTTATTTTAACCTGAAAATACGAGTATATTAAAATAATATCTATATATTTATTTGAAAATAAATGTTATTAACATGTCACAGGTTTTCATATAATAAATTCTGTTATAAAATATAGATAGTTTGGATATTTTTCTTATATGGTTTGAATCGAACGTGTATGATCAAACATCTTTCCTAAAATTGCAGTTTCTCGTTTCAGTATTTTGAATTTTCTTATTAAAATGTTAACAGGAATATATTTTCAATAATAATGTCACGCAGTTATATTTTAATAATGAAGTTAGGTTAGGTTATGTTGCACGGCCCCCCAAAGGGTACACCTAGGCCACTAAGGCCCGTTGTGATGCCGTTCGATCCCCTCTCTCTCCCTTACTAGAACCAGCCCGAGTTCCTCAGAAACCGGCCAAGATTCCTAGCATTTACATTCGCTAGGTCCGTAGCCCGCTCAAAAAAGTGGGACCCAAGAAACCTCCGCCTGGAGTTCACCAACGCCGGACAATAATGAAGTTAAGGTGTTAAAATATTTTATAAAATTTCATTATTTTAATTAAAAAAAAAATAAGTATTAATAAATACTACTGAATATAACACTACCTATATGTATATTTATAGATACATACATATATAATGTTAAGTTTTAAGTGACCCCTTCATTTTACAAAGTAATTATTCATATGTTTATACATACATATTCATATATAAGTATTATAATTTATAACTAATGAGTAACATAGATTTGGAAAGTTTTTTACAATTCTTACATACATATGTGTATGCATATGAATTAAGTAATTATTATTAAAGAACAAGTAAAATAAAATTCTTTATTAATTATTTAAATTATGCATTGTCCAATACCAAACCAACGCATTTATTATATTGTCAACACTTGATGAAATTTCAATTATTATTTAATATATTCATAATTTTTTTTTTCAAATTAAAAATAAAAATTCCTCCATAATTAAATTTAATTTTCTTTAATCATAATAATTATTTTACATTATATTACATATGTATGTATGTACACATAATGTATGTACCTACCTACCTAGGCATTTTTGATCATTTCCGTTGTTGTTTTTTTTTGTTTTGTTTACTTTCTCTCGTAAATTCTAAGTATGTTTTATTTTTATTAATGTGCCGCTATCTCTCTATCTGTCATAATTAATAATAAATTACGAATTAAGTCAAAATAAAAATAATTTCCTTCATTTAATAAAAAAAAAAAACAGCAGAAGAAAAAAAATGTCCTTCCTGTTTTGTTTAATTCATTTAAAATTAAAATTCTAAATATGTACAGCAGAGAATACATAATAACAATTCAGGTTTAGGTAATAAAAGAATTTCTCTCTATAAAAGGTTCTTTTTCTTTTAATATGAAATCCTCTCTCTTTCTTTTCCCCTCTTCTGCATTTTTTTTTAAAATTGTAATTGGTAATTCTGTTTCTAATTGTATTAATTAATAATTATACTTTTTAAGATTAATAAATTTTAATTATTTGATATATTAATTTATTATGATTAAAAATTTAAAATAAAACAAATTATTTTAAAAATAAAATGAAACATAATTAAATATTTATAAAAAAAAAACTGACCTGCCGCCATATTTTATTAGTATTTTCCCCTCTATTGTATTGTTGTTATGTTTTTTTTTTATTTATCTCTGGTGTTATTTATTTTTCTCATAATCCCTATAAAATCAAATCTGTTGATAGAGAGGCAATGCTTGTTAAATGTGTTTTTTGTTATTTGAGTATATGGGCAAATAGTGATTTATTTATGCGCTTAGTTTTCTTTCTTACATCAACATTGTATATACAGTTTGCAAATATATGCACATATATATTTATATATACGCTATACATTGTACATAATATATAGAATATAATAGAATATAATAGTTGTAATGAGTTTTATTACCTCATATAAAATTTAATTTACTTAATATTTTTTTTTTATTTTTTAGCTATGATCATGTAGGATTTAAGTTATTTTTTTCATTAAAATTAGAATTCTTAAACCAAATTATATGTAAAGTTCATAAATATGGGAACTTGTATAAAACCAACCATAATTTTAGCGTATTTAATTAACAGCAATAAAAATATTTTATATAGCATATTTTGTATAACAATATTGCATATAGCTATAATAAATCTTATTTTATATACAAAATCATAAAAAATTCGAATATGGTTTTGTGAACTACAATTGAACACGCCTTAAAATATGCAATTTTGTTAATTTATTTTTTATTTGATTTCAAATTAAATTTTTGTATATAAATTAAAAATTGAAATATCTTATAAATTTTTAAATATATTGCAATTTTTGTAAACTGCAATAACTGGGACTCTTTTTTTAGTGATCATTATGACACAAATTAAATCTGTGAGTTCTTAATCTATTCATTTAAAATTTTTTGTATATATTTAATATTCTTTTTATTAATTCATAATTACTTATTTAATTTAGTTGTTAATCTCTTGATTATAAAGAAGGACGAAATTATATATCACAAAATCGTATTTTATTTAAGTTCAATATTTTAATTTAATAAAATATATTTTATTTAAATGTCATTCTAAATTGATAAAGTAAGATTACTTTTATTTCTTGCTTTTAATTTTTAATTTAATTTTTTTTTAATGTGTGAGTTGTAGTTAAATTTTTTTTTGCTTTGAGAATGATTAAAATTTTTTTAGTTCTATGTATATGCGTACACGAAAATCTGTGTTTATGTATATACAGTGAGACTTTCAATTCAATATTTTTATTTGCAATCATATTTTTGCGTATATGTACTTATAATTGAAAGCTTCACTTGATGAATTAGTTGATTATCATTTCTCTTGAATTGCAAATTTTTTATTGTAATATTTTATAATTTTATAAAATAGCATATTTAGGTTATTAATAATTTTTTATATAATGAATTAATTTTTCGGATTAAGCGAATAAATTGCAAACTACACTTTCGACTGAATTAAATTTTTAGTACTTTAATACAAAATTTTCGAATCTCAATATTTAATCTTTAAGCATTTAATAGCTATGAATTTTAATAGCTGAATGAAATGAAAATTAAAATAGTAGAATATTCTCTTAATACAGAAATAAAATTCTTGCGTGTTAATATTTGCGGCAATTAATATAAATTTTAAAATATGTATAGCTAATTACGCACATAATATCAATTGAATCACTGTATATACAAAAAAATTATTTATTGTGTATATATACGTATGTGCGGTATACTGCTATGTATATTAATATTGCTTGTTGATCTAGCCAAGTCTAGTCTTGGCTAGTCTTTTTGATTTTCTTTTCTTTTTTTTTTTTTTGTTATTATACTCACTTCTTTTCTTTTGATTGAGGAGGGCCTTGTGGTAAATAATATTAACAACAAAAAAAAAAAAAAATAAGGGGAAAAAAGAAAATCAAAAATACACACTTTAAAGCAATGTGGTGCGGTGAACACTGAGCACATATAGAATGCATTTTGATTTATTTTTACTCTTTTTTTTTTTTATTATTATAATTTTGATTTTTTATACTTCATTTTTCATATTTTGATTTCTTCTTATAAAAATAAAAATAGATTGTTCTTGCCATTCAAAGGCAACGGTTGTTTTTTCTTTAAAAATTATTGTGTTTTTTTTTTATATTTAATATTGTCTATGTTAAATTTTCTTTAATAGATTATTGTTTAATTATCATAAATCTTCTATTTTTTTTTTTTTAAATATTATAACAATTTTGATATTAATGATTTTGTTATACAGCAAAAGTATACTATTATTAATATTACAATTTTGTTCTTAATTCTTAATTTAAAACTGTACTACACTTTACATCATATGTATAACAATTATTTTGTATATCACTTATCATATATGTATGTTATATATACGTATATTATTCATATCAATTTTTAATCACAACATAAATTGAATAATTGTTATAAATATAGTGCTATAATCCTTAAGGCATATTTTATACTTGAATAATATCAGAAAATAGCAATTAAAAAAAAGTTAAGAAAAATATAAAAAATATATACGAGTACCTATATAAAATATAACTAGTATTTTTAATTATTTTTAGTGAAATATACATATATACAGAAAATTATTATAAAAAGAAAAAATATAAAAGCAGCAAAGTGAAGAAAGAAAAAAAAAGAAGTGTAAATAATTGTGAAAAAAACATGTGTTTTTTTTTTTGTTTAGTATTACCCACAAATATAATTAATACCCTGTACATACATATATACATACGGATTAGATATACATATCCATATGCATAATTTGCATTATAAGAAAAGTGCATACAAAATAAAGCTTATAAATTATTTGAAAAATATTTAAATATTTTGTATAAGAACAACATAATTGAGTCTGTACATAGGTACAGTAATACAAAAAATATTGTACATAAAAATATATTTGCACTTGTTTACCCATGCAATAGGTATATACATACAAGTACATATGTACATTTGAGTATTATAATGAAAATAAGAAGGCAAAAATAATAAAGTAGTTTCTACTTCAAAATAAAGTTTTAAAATAAAAAATTGAAAAATTAAAAAAATCCGAAAAAAACCGAACTTTGTGCTTGTTACATTTTCTTTTCACTTCAACATATACAATCTTGTGCTTGCTATACATTTTACAAAATTTACTTTGAAAAAAATGTCAAACTTATAATTTTGTATACACAATACATGAATTACATTTGTATATACATGAACATATACAATCTACAAATCTAAACAAATTGGAAAATATTTGGGAAATTCTATGAAAATTTTCACATTTTTTTGTAATATTGTTGTTTTAAGTTCGACCTCCCTTGCACAATTGTTTTTTTTTTTTTTAATAATTTAAATTACATATAATTAACATTTTGCTGAAACAGTGACATAACTCCAACAATACGATTCCTAAGTGCTTAAAACATTTCATTTTTAAATAAAAACACCCCCTTAGCCCTCTAGTTCGAAAATTGTTCAAACTGGAATTTGTTTTTTTCTCAAATATGTTATTCTCAAATATGCGAAGATGCGAGCGAAAATTCTCTCAAATATACGAAGTTATGTAGCAGCAAATGAGCGATGTACCTCTTCTACTCATATCAGAATGAAATGAGAAATAACAATTCCCTTTTAGGGAATTGAAACAAAAATCTTTCAAATTTCATTTCTAATCTCCTACATATTTTATTTAAAACTGGCATTTTATTCTTTTATAAATTTTATTAACAATTTGAAAAATAGTAGGTATTTTCAATTTTGGTTCAAACTAAAAAAAATTCAAGTAATTATTTTTAATTACATATTTGCATTTTTCATGGAAATTCCCAAATATAATTAAAATGTTTGTATATGTACAAAATTTATACCCATGTATATGCAAATAATTAATGCCATGTATATGCAATTATGTATATGCATAATTTAAAAGACATATGGGTTGGTGTTACTGTTGCATTAAAAAAAAACTAATTTACTTGTGCAATTTTTTTTTTAATTTTTTATTATTATTTTGTTTTTGTTTTTTTTTTTTAAATATGTATGTATGCATAATAAAACCAAGTTAAAATCCAATCGATTTAAGAATAATGAAAAAGTCAATTTTTAATTGGCTTTATTTTTGTTGTTTTTTTTATTCTTATACAAGTTTTACTGGCTTAAAACTTTACTTGCATTTTTTGTTTTTGTTTTATTATTATTGTTTTTATTAAAATTTTTAACCTAACCTCTTTTAATTTTCATTTTATTTTTTATATTTTCTTGTTTTCCATGTTCATATTAAAAACAACTTTTTGAAAATTTTCTTTTTTTTTTGTTATTGCTGCAATGTTTTTATATATTTTCCATTATTTTTATGTTTTGGGGGTGTGAATTTTAATTAATTTACAGGAATAGAACAAGCTTGTAAAATTGGTTGTTTTACATACAATTTTTTTTTGTGGTTTTTATAATTTTTTTTCAAATTTTCTTTGATAAAAAAATTTCTTTAGTTTTTCATATTTAGTACCTTTGTGTTTGTATAACTTTTATATTATAATATTGACATATGTCAATTATTGTTGTATAGAAGTATAGATCATCTTAAATGCATATGTACAAAAATAAAAAAAAATTATAAAATTGATGACAAAAACGCAGACTTCCATATGTAAAATGTAAAAGAAATAAAATTAAGACAAATTTACAAATCAAGCAAAATTCTACGATTAAGTTTGAAACGATTAAAATTTGAAACCAATTTGATTTGTAAATAACCAACCCGATCAAACTAAATCGTATGAAAAAATAAAATTTTGTTTTATTTTCCAACAAATTTTTTGACAACTATTAAAAATAGCGAGCACTAAAATTTGATCAAATCAAATTGAATTTGTAAACACTAATTTAGTTTAGTCAATTTTGCTAGATTTTGAAAATTCTGCCCAAAATAAGCATAAAATAAAAAATTTCAATAATAAATTTTTAAAAGCGAAAAACTATTAAAGTATAACACTTTTCTTAAACTGATTAATATATAGTTTGTGTGTGTTTAAAAAAGATTATTATAAATTTCTTATAAGTGATAAAAAATAAATACTTATAATTGAATATATATATGTACGCACACATATGAAAATATACAAAAATATAATAATATTGTGTTCATGCCTCCAAAATAAAATAGTATAATAAAAATTTTATAAATAAAGCAAAAAAAAGGAAAATAAAATAAAGAAAAAATTAAATTAAGTGTTATACATAGCTTAAAAATTATCCGTTATTTGAGCTTGTGTGTGTGTGTGTATTGCTTGTATTAACAAAATAATACTTGATCTAATCTCTTAATACTTAATCATACTTAAACACTGCATAATACACAATTTTCTATAATACAATATTATTATTATTCTTGTGTTATAAATGTTAAGTATAATAATATAATCAAGAAGAAGAAATTAAGAACAAAATAGAAAAAAAAAAGAAAATAAATGTAATCCTCTCTTTTTATATGTTATGTACCTTAGAGCAGAAGGATTAAAGTGTAGTACCTAACTCAGTTATAATTGTAAAAATTAATTTTTTTTAAATGTTGTGTTTTCTTTTTTAATAGTGTTTTAATTTATATTGTGTTTATTGGATTTGATGATTTTAAAGAAAAAAAAGAGTCAAAATTTGACATTTATAAAAAGTAAAATTACATAATTTTATTTGACATTTCTTCAATATTTTTTGCTCATGTAATTTTTATATTGATAAATTATAAATAAGAAGAAGAAATTCAAGAAAACTTTTATACAAATGTGGAATGAATTTAATATTAATTTAAATTCAACTGATGATTTTAAAATGTGTAATTATTAATTATTATTTTTATTTATTATTTTGTTTTTATATTTATTAATATAATAACCCTTATATTGAGTGACATTTGAATTCTCTCGCCACCAATATGTCGAAATAATGTTCGTTTTCTCGCTTCTCTCCCTCTCTCTCTATTTATCGTTATGTAAAAAATATGAAATATTTCTCTTTTAACTTCGATTCCATTCTTACGAATGTAATTCGATCTATCCATGCTTGTTTGCGATTGTAATTGGATAGCTTATTTTGAAAGTGATCTATGAATTCATTTGCCATTTACTCTTTTATTTTTAATAGCAATGTCAGTAATTGATAAAATGGAGAAATTATGTCTTGCCGTGGCAATCTATACGTTTAGGACTAATT
Source organism: Condylostylus longicornis (assembly GCF_029603195.1). Lineage (NCBI taxonomy): Eukaryota > Metazoa > Arthropoda > Insecta > Diptera > Dolichopodidae > Condylostylus > Condylostylus longicornis. The sequence goes on from NW_026578000.1 coordinate 6,397,572, forward strand.
TAATACTCGCATTCTGTATTGTCTTCTTCGTCTTGCTTGTTAGTTGTGAAAATCTCTAAATCAACCACAATTTATTAAACGTCATTTTAATCTAGCTAAAATTTCTCCAAACTATGTTATTATTGTATTTGTCATCACTGTCATATAAAATTTCTAATTATTACTTATATTATTGGAATAATACGAGCTAAAACCTTTCAACGATTATAATATACATACATACGCACATAATTGTATTTCACATAATATTTATTTCTTATAAATTGTAAAATGCATTAAATAATTTCAAAATTCTAATATAAGCAATAAATAAAAATTCTTAATACTTTTAGACTAATAAATTTAAAATTGTTATAAAATCGACATTTATTAATTTTATAACAAGTGAACAACTAAAAAACGCAAAGAAAATAAAACGAAAACAAATTAAAACTTACATTTTCATACATAAATATATTTTTTAACACTTTGCTTACCACCGATTATTTAATAATACACAATGACATAATACACATACGAGTAAAAAATTTTATAAAATTTTGAATTCATTAATATAATAATTTTAATTTTTTATAAGAATGTTCATATTACAACAATTTTTATGGAAATCACAAAAACTTCAATTTACAAAAGAATTACGATATCAGCAATACGCCATTAATTCAAAATGACGCATTCTATAAGTATTGATTAGACTTTTAATCATTGTGACTACAAATGGGTTAATTTTTAAAATATTGTTGAAAAAAAATTACAATAATAAAGTTATCAAAAAATAAATGTTGTCCTATGATGTCTACATAGTTTTAGGATTTATATTGTGATGAAATTATATTTTTATTTATTATATAAAAATATAATAAATGCCCATTGAATCTATTATAATGCGTTTTCATTCATCATTCATATTATACGTTTAATTTATTGTTATCATTGTTGTATACAAATGTATACAAGTATATATATAAAAAGTCTCCACAAGCATTTAGAATTGTCTTTAACGTAGTACACGTTATTTAGTTTGTGTTGCATTATTCTTGATGCACTTACTTATATAAAATTAATGAAGTATTAAATTCAAAAACAAAAAATTTTATTTTTTATTATAATGATTAATGTCATAAAATCTTTTAATAAAATGTTTTATTTATAAGCTTGTGTGTATTGTTGCTCATTTGTCAGTAAATGGGTAATAATTTATGTTTATAATAATTAAGTAATACGTTTATAAGTTTTATTATTTATATCTAAAATTAGAAGAAGCAAAATTGAGCTCTAATGAACTTTCAATTTTGAAATCAAAAATTATAAATTTATTCTTGATTTACTTGCTTGGACATAGTATAAACCATCCATACTTTTTTTATAAAGCTCTTCGTAATTAATTTATTCCCAATTTCAATGGGCTAGTCTAGTGTATTTTAATTATCAGCAATATTTTTCAAACATTCCAAGGAAAAATAAAAAATTTTAATTATTTAAAGCTAAAAATAAAATTTACATCCAGTATTCGGTAAGTTTGAATTCTGTAATCGGCATATCAATTTTTTTTTCAAAATTAACTTACCGATTACATTTCAAAGTCGAATTTTCGGAATTTAAATTGAAATTAAAAAAAACGGGTGGTCTTGGATCTCAGATATTCTATCTGGTAACTTTTTTTTTGTACGTATATATTTTCATATTTCTACTTTAAGTATTCTTAGGTACTCAATATCCTAAACCGACTAGTTCTTTCAAGCAAGACACCATTGTATAAAATATGTAACTTAAGTTATTCCTTTCTCATAATTTTGCTAACCACTCAAACATTTTTTTAATACAAAAACAGAAAAAGAAGTCAAGTTAAAATATTGACTCGGATCACAAAAAATTCTGATATAAAAAGCTAAATATTAAAAAAAAAAAAAATTTAAAAAAAATTAAAATTTTAATCATGTGGTCGTTTGGGAATATTTTAAACTGATAACGATTACATCGTACTCGTATTTAACAACTTTCTGCCTTTTTTCTTTTTTCTTTCTTATTATTTACCTTTTCATGATATTGTGTTTGAACTTTGTTGTTCGATGGTAACTCTTCACATTCTTTTACAAAATTTCATTAACATGTAAAATTTTACAATGGTTGAACATGCACTATAAAAATTAAAAATTAGAAGAGAAGAGATAATAAAATTCTTATAAATAAAGAATGGTAAGAGAAAAATGAATTAAATGAGGAGAATTTTTAAAACAAGAATTTCAATCTTATCGTGATTTGAATATAAATGATAAGAAAAAATAAAAATAAAAGCATTTTTTATAAAATTCAATTGCTTACTATTTAAATATATTTCTATATACGCATATATAAGTATAAAATTTTATTATATGCCATATTCTGTTATAATATACTGAAATATCTATTCGGAAGTAATTAGAAAATATCAAAAACTTAAAAGGAAATTATTGCAAGAGAAGAGGGAACGTAAAAATGTCACATTAAAATTCATAAAGAATTTCTTTCTCTCTCTTCTCATATTGATTTTAACGAATGCGCAATTAGTGATTGAAAATCCACATGTTAAGTGGAAGTGCTTTGCCTCCACAAACGCAAATTTAATTAACCAGGGTCATACAGTTTTTAAAAAGACTATGAATTATATGTAGGTATAATAGATGGTGAATCAAGTTTCAAAAGTATGAATTTTAACAATGGTTATTAATATGGTTTTTACACCCCAATTTGTTCTAAATTAAAAATTTTTTTAAATTGTCCTCTAGTATTAAAACTGTGATTGTTATTCCAAAAAATCGTTTATAACATAATTTTTGTTTTAGTTATTAATTCTTTATTACATACTTTTTATAGTTTGTCCACTGTTATTTAAATGTTTTTTATTGTAAATAACAAATTTAAAAATAAAAGTAATTTTAATTCAATTTTCAAATAAAATAAAATTTTTAATTACAGATTACCCACCACAATCCCATAAATTTAGGGTAAATCCTCCCTCATCACATCCCACAACAAATCACCTTCATTCACAAAATTTTCATAAAATGGATACAGATGACGTTGAATCATCAAGTACAAGCACAATGTCAACACTTGGTACATTATTTTCATTTACAAGTCCAGCTGTAAAAAAATTACTCGGATGGAAACAGGGTGATGAAGAAGAAAAATGGGCAGAAAAAGCCGTTGATAGTTTGGTGAAAAAATTGAAAAAGCGTAAAGGTGCAATAGAAGAATTAGAACGTGCATTATCTTGTCCTGGTCAACCATCAAAATGTGTTACAATTCCACGATCATTAGATGGTCGTTTACAAGTAAATATTATATAAATATTATTTTGTTCAATATTAAAACTTAAAATAATATTATGAATTTTTTTTTTAGGTATCTCATCGTAAAGGTTTACCTCATGTTATATATTGTCGTGTATGGAGATGGCCAGATTTACAATCACATCATGAACTAAAGCCATTGGATACATGTCAATTTCCATTTAGTTCAAAACAAAAAGAAGTTTGCATAAATCCCTACCATTATAAACGTGTTGAAAGTCCAGTTTTACCACCAGTTTTAGTTCCACGTCATTCAGAATTTGCTCCTGGTCATTCATTATTACAATTTAATCAAATATCAGAACCAAATATGCCACATAATGTTAGCTATTCAACAGCTGGTTTTAATTCACATTTATCACCAAATAGTCCTGGTGCAATGACATCATCTGGTATTGGTAGTCCTGGTTCAGTTGTTAGTTCAAATCCAACATCACCATATGGTAGTTTAGCTGAAACACCACCACCAGCATATAGTCCATCTGAAGATGGTAATGCTAATAATCAAACAGGTAATGGTAATCCACCAGATGCAAGTCAAATGGATGTTGGACAAATGGGTGAGGTAGCTCAAGTTAGTTATTCAGAACCATTATTTTGGGCTAGTATTGCATATTATGAATTAAATTGTCGTGTTGGTGAAGTATTCCATTGCAGTAATAATTCAGTTATTGTTGATGGTTTTACGAATCCATCAAATAATTCAGATCGTTTCTGTTTGGGACAATTAAGTAATGTAAATCGAAATAGTACGATTGAAAATACAAGACGGCATATTGGCAAAGGTAAATTTGAAAAATAAAATCATTTGTTTAAATGCAAATATGAAATTTATAATTGAATTACAAGAAATAGAAAGAACAAATTAAATACCCCATAAAATTTTCTTACGATTCAAATATTTTTTTCAATAATTATAAAATATTGTGACCTAATTATTTAAAAATTTACTTAACTGTATAGATAACAAATATACTAAATAATAAGTAGATAAAAAAAAAAATATTTTTTTCTATGGTAAAAATCATATCGACGTCAATAATTTCCCTTATCTTAGAAAAACATACAATGACTCAGTTACGATATACAAAACTATAACCACCTATTAACAGAACTCTAACAAACATACATGAATGATATTAGCTCAAATAAGTGAAAAAAAAAATGATAAAAAATTCGAAAAACACAAAAAAACAGCGCATTAATGTCTGTTCAAATATGATGTGACGTCAATTTAAAATTCTATAGAAATGAAAACATTATACAATTATTAAGAAAACACAAAATACACAACCCCTATTGCCTGTACACACACATACTAGATTTACGTAAATTGATAAAAACAAAACAAGAAAACAATTATTTTTAAGATAAAGTCCATCGTATACAAATATACAAACAAATAAATAAATAAACGAAATTCTAGGCTTTCATCTACGTAAAAATTAATCAAAAATGTCGTAAGAAGATACCCGTGTTGTCCCAAGATACAATGTTTCAAACTATCTCTTGTTATCAATTCAAATGTAAACATATAATAAGCACACACGTATATACTATTGTATAGTCTACTTGAAATAATTTGAAGACAAAAGTAAAATTCCAACAAAATTGTTTACACAATTAATATGCTTTTGTTTTATTTATTTTGGATTAAACAATGAGAAGCAAATATTAAAAGTGTTGCCTAGATAATTTCAAGTGTTGCAATTTTTTTTTTTTAATTTTCTACATTTTATGTGTAGACTTTGAAACGTTTTCCTTTCATTAACAAAAAAAAAATAATAATCTGTAATTAAGCTTAATAAAATACAAAGATAATAAAAATCTTATCATTTTACTATGCGGCGCTACAGTCCACATGATTTTTTAAATCACCTCTATTGTTTAAAATTACGAAAAAAAAATAAAAAAATATAATTATGTAAATTTTAGCAAAAATTTAAGAAAATATTTCATATTTCATGAAATTTATTTCTTTTATTTTTACTTATTTTCAATAATAATAATAATAAAATTTTAAATTTCTCTTTTTTTATATTTAAGGTGTTCATTTATATTATGTTGCTGGTGAAGTTTATGCTGAATGTTTATCAGATTCAGCAATATTTGTACAATCTCGTAATTGTAATCATCATCATGGTTTTCATCCAAGTACCGTATGTAAAATTCCTCCTGGATGTTCATTAAAAATATTTAATAATCAAGAATTTGCTCAATTATTATCACAATCAGTTAATCATGGTTTTGAAGCTGTTTATGAATTAACAAAAATGTGCACAATTCGTATGAGTTTTGTTAAAGGATGGGGAGCTGAATATCATCGGCAGGATGTAACATCAACACCATGTTGGATAGAAATTCATTTACATGGTCCATTACAATGGTTAGATAAAGTTTTAACTCAAATGGGTTCACCACATAATGCTATAAGTTCAGTATCTTAAAATAATATATAATATATACATGTATATATACAAATATATTATATAAATATATATATATCTATATATAAATATATAAAATAAATATAAATTAAAAAAAAAAATTTTAAAACTCTTAAGAATTAAATGAAAAAGGGAGAAAAAAAAATTAAATAAATAAATAAAATAAATTAAAGATTATAAAAAGAAAAAAAAAAAAACAAATATAAAAAAAGATTATAAAATTTTTAGAAAAATAAGATGTCAAAATAAAATATAAAATAAGGATTAATTGAAAAAGCAAAAGAAAAAGTCAAAAAAAAAAAATAAAATAAACATGATGATTAATATAAATACTGAAAATAAATAATTTTAAGTTTCACAGAATAAATATAAAATCTTTTTTTGTTTTGGAAAAGAAGTTATTAATTTAAATGATATTTAAATTATGTTTACATTGTTCTAACTAAACGTTAAAAATTAATCATTTTAAATTTTTACAATTAATTTAATTTAAAAAATTTAAATGTAGAATTAATTAAACCACTTACCACACAATAAAAGCTTCCCTTCAAAATTTATAAATATGACAAGTTACCGTCTTTTCCTTGTTATCTCTTGTATACCATGCAAGAAATGAACTAGCGTGGAAACGAAACTACTAATCTCCTAATTGCAAACTACTAATATGACGAATTTTACAGAATTTGTAAAAAAAAATACTGTTTTCAAAAATTGTATTAATAAATTCATTTTGTCTCTTTTACTAATGTCCCATTTTGAAAAATATACATTTTAAAATCAAATTTTTCTTTCAAATCATATGCAAATAATTTATATTAATTAAAATTAGAATGTTTTAGAGATTAACGTTTAGTTTTAAGCAAGTAAACATAATTTGATAATAATATTAATAATAAATTTAATTTGACAAAATGTAATCACCAAAATAAAAAAAAAATAAGTGAATACATAAAATATAAGAAAAATTATAGCATTGTACGACAGAAAAATTTATAGTGGAAAACAATAAAAAAAAATCAAAAATTAATATTAAAATTAATTATTTAAATAAGTAATTAATTTATCTAAATTGAAAAATGCAAAAATAAAGTAAATATTGAAAAAGAAAATTAAATCTTCCTAATATAATTTTTCCTATTTATTTTTTTTTTCTTTAAATAAAAAATGTTGATTATATTTTATAATCAAATCATAACTAAATAATTTACTCAACAATTGTAATAACCATTAAATTTCAATTTATTTTTTTTTTTTCATTTATGTTATATAACAAAATGCTATAAAATTATATTTAATTTTTTTTGATTTTAAATATATATTAAATAATAAACATAATATATTTATTGCGTTTTAAACAATAAAACAATTTATTTTGATTTTAAGACTCAATTATTATGTTCCAGAATTAAATTACAAAATATTGCTTATACATTTCTATAAATGCAAATAAAATGAAAAATTACTAAAAAATTTTTATTTAAGAAAAAATTTAATTCATTTAAAATTATCCTTAAATTCAGTAAAAACGACAAATAATATAAAAATAGAAAAATAAGACTTATTCAAAATTTATGGTTCGAAGAAAAAACAACTAAAAAATAGGTAATTTTTATTTAATTGTTTTTTTTTTTTTAGTTTTTATAAAGAGTATTCATTTCAATTGAAACTTAAAAAGAGTAATGACTTTAACAATCATAATATTTTTCTTTTTTCATGTCTCAAGCAGATTATTATTAAAATTAACTTAATAAATATAAAAAATAATATAATATCAATTTATTTATTAAATAAGTCAATAATATTTTTGTTTTAAAATTATATTATTAACTTAATAGTACAATAAAAATAATCCCTATAATTGTTCTATTAAATTAACGATATTGAAGAAAGGTGGTAAAATAGTTCTGTAAGATTATTCTAATACTTTCGATTTTTATTAATAATTTTTTTTTTTTACTATTAAATTATGTACATATTATTTATATAAAACTTCAATGAAATTAATGAAATCTAAAAACTATAAAAAGACATTTTGAATTAGTTTAAAGCTCAGTCACATTTATATTCTATTCTTGAAAATTAAATTTTTAAGTTTAATATTATAAAAGAATTCTTAACAACTAAATCTAGTAATTTTAAAAATGTTTATGAACTATAAATGTATTTAATTATTAAAATATATGAGCTCTCCAAAAAAATATATTATTTGAATATTATAATAGTTTCAAACGGACCAAGTTTAATAATTTTTATTTGATGTTATTCAATTATTTCCACTTATAATTTATTTTTATACTATATTCGTAATTAATAACAAAATAAAATTTAAATTTTCAAAATTTTATTTTCCGTTTTCTTAGTTTTTTTATACCACATTTTTTCAATATTTGTAATTTAATTATTATTTATTATATAAATACAATAAAAATTAAATAATGAATACTCTTATAATACGAAAATTTTATTATAATTTTTCAATTCCAAATTAGAAAATTATTTAATTCATTATATTACAAATTATATTAGAACTAATGCCAGTAATTGGTATTAATGGTCAAAATCTCTAAACGATGAAAATAAAGGGACACTTTATATTTTAATTAAAATTTTATTTGTATGTTGTATAAAAAAGAAAGAAAATCTATTTTTAAATAACCTGTGCCTTGCCCCAGCTATAAAACTAAAAAAATATACTAAAAGAAAAAAAATAAACAAAAAATATAATTTTAAGACATCGATTCAAAAAAAAAAAGAAGAAATTCCTAACTCTTAAGTAGACAAAATCATAAAAAAAATCAAAAAGAAATAATGAAGCTCAGGGATTTTTATTTGTTTTAAATTTTTTTTTCCTAGATTTAATAATTACTTCTTAGTGATTTTATGTTTTACTAAGTTTATATACAAAACAAAATTACAATATTTTCTATTATTATATTTTTTCTCTTAATTTTGTTTAAAAAAAAAATTTATAATAAATTTAATTGTATACCAACTTTCTACAAAGTTAAGCTTCCCATTTAAAAAAAGGAGAAAACAAAATCTTCCCATTAATATTAATAATTAAAAAAAAAAAAAAATAATAATTTTATGTTCTTCCATTTACCTTTTTTGTTTTTAATTATTTTTGTTATAAAAATATAATTACATTTTATATTAAATATAATTTTTAAAATTTGAGTTACTGCTTTAATTAAATATTTTAATTCTCTTTTTTTTTTTTTTTTTTTTTTAATAAATTGAATTTTGAATAATGAATTTATTTTTATGAGTTTTATTTAGACAAAATTTAATAGTTGACTTTTTATTATAATTATACACAATTAATTTTTCATTAATTTTTAAGGATTTTTAAGTTAGAAAACAAAATAAAAAAAAATTCTTTTACTTTCTTATTGTACATTTTTAATTTTTAACATTATTATTATTATTATTATTTTTTTTTTGCCATGTATGAATATATTTTGAAAATTTTAAAAAATTTACAAAAATTTCAAAGAAAAATTATAAAAAAATTTTGTTTTATTTTAATTATTTGTTTTTTTTTTGTTTTTGATATTATTTTATAGTGGATTTAGATTGGGATATGAAAATTCGGATTTTTTTTTTTCACAAATAATTTAAAAAACAATAAGTTATGTGTTCCATAATTAGAATGAATGAGGGTGTTTAATTAATACGTTCTGTTTTCCTAATTCCATGACAATTTCAATAAAATTTAAAATATTCAATTTTCTTAAAATACAAAATTAATTGACCAAATAATCATAAAACAAAGTCAAAAATTTTCAAATAAAATAATAAATATATAAAATTCTATATTAAGTTTTCCTAATATTAATAAATAGTAGAAATATGGTCGATTTTCCTGCGACAATTCAATATGGTATTAATGAGACCATATTTTATAAAGCGGATTCACATTAACATTTTAATGAATTCGTAATTTTGGAAATTTCTGAAAATGCTGTCTTAAAGTAAGAACTGCAAATCTTTAAAAGCTCATTTAATTTTTACATAAAGCTTTGAAACTTTGCAGTTCTAACTTTAAGAACCCGGACCTTACTATGTAATTCGATTTTCAATTCAGAAATGTATAAGTAGAGACCATACAAATTGATTGATACTACCTTACCATCTTTTCGAATACGAAAATCAAATAATTAATTATTTAATATATATTATCGAATAATATTTTGAAAATTACCCGAGTCCTTTTACTGGCATTTTGAATTAATCTGGCAACTACTAATATTTTAGAAGTTCTTTTATTGAAATCCTTTTTACATTTGAACATTTAAATAATTTATGTATAAAAATAAATAATTTACTTGTATAAGAAAATTTTATTAAAACAATAGGTAAAACTATTGCAAATTAAGAAAAAAACCGTAAGTTATTACATAATAACTACAATTTATTGATGAAAACTTTACCTGAAAAAATAAAATATTTGGTATATTATAAATATTGTAAAAAAAAATGTACACATTCGGTTAAAAATTTGAATATAAAAAATTATTTAAAAACTATTTAAAAAATGAATATATACATTATATACATACATATATATATATATATTTAGAATTAATATGAGTGAATACTATTTAAAACTTAATTGATATTGTAATTTAAAATTTTAAAAGATAAAAACAAAAAGGATATTTGTCGATTGTTGTATATTTCAAATGAGAAGAAAGGATATTATTTTTGTTGCACACATGTAAAATAAGACTATGAAATGAAACGAAAAATTTTAATTATATTATGCTATAGTAGCCTACAACTGTTAGGGTTTATACATGATTTTAAGATTTTTGATTTCATAATAATATTACAAAGCTTCCTGAAAATTATTGTGCAGACGTAAGTTCAAATATCCTTATTGTAACTGTAATATAATAAGAAAAACGAAAAACAAAACTAAAAACTCAATCGTTACAAAATATTGAGTGTTGCTTTTTATAAATTTTTTTAATTTTAAAAACATTTGATGCCTTAAATATACAAAAATGCCTTTATTTTAAAATTATTAAATAAAAAGGTGTAAAAAAAATATAAGAAATAATGCCTTATTTTAGCTAAAAAATAAAAAATTGTTAAGTGCAATTTTTTAAAAAATTTTTGCAGTTTGATATTATTTGAATATCAAAAAACAAAAAGCAGACTTTTTTAAACGAAAAATTAAATAACAAAATGCATATGCCTTATTTAAATAAAAGAAAGAAGAGTTTCTATTTACGGTAACAAACATAAATTATTATATAATAATATTATATAATAATTAAGTACTCTACTGATAAAATATAAATGTAATATTGAAAAATAAAAAATGCAAATTTGTTTTTTTTTTTTTTAAATTTTGTTGCAAAGTGTCGATTGTGTGCCTATGTTTTATTCAAAATGAAATTTTACTTTAAAGAATTACAAATAAATGGAATAGTTTGAAAATAAAAATATATCTTGTTTGATTTTTTACATATTAATATTTTTATTATTGCGCGTAAATTCTTTTTCTTGGAAATACTTTCTCATTAATTTCAAAATAAATTTCGTATTTTTAATATTTGAAAATTAAAACAAGATTTTAATTTTATGGTTTCGCTACTCAACGGTAGATCGCGCAATATTTTTGCTTTTTTCAAAGCATCGTTTTTATTACTCACTCTATTTTATATGTACAAAACGTCAAATGTCAAAGTCATCTGTTTTCATTCTTTCGTTATTTTCATTTGCAGGTTAAACAAATTTAATAAATTTTAATTATTTATAATATTGATTAAATTTGAAATTTTAGCATAAAATATTAGCAAAATGACTTCACCACTCGAACTACTCGAGAATAAAAATGATAGAATTCCAACATTTTTGAACGATAAATGGAATCCTATGTTGGGTCTTGCTATGGGGTAAGCAATATTTCTTATTATTTACTTTTTTATTTTCAAATATAACAAAAAAACTGAATAATATATAATAAAAAAAAAAACCAATTTAATTTTAAGATTTGGTGCTGCATGCTATATGAATTTTGCTTTAAGAGTACCAGTATTCTCAGGTAAATTATGACGTAACATTAACCTCTTATACATAAATGTATGTATGTATGTAATCAATAACTATTAACATTTATTATTGTTATATGAAGGTATACAACGGCATGTTAGTTTTGCTCTGATTGGAGGTCTTCTAGGAAAATATTTTGATGGTAAAAGAAATGATTATCTAGCAGAAAGAGATGCTGTATTACGCCATTATGTTCAATTACATCCAGAAGATTTTCCAACTCCCGGTAATTTTATTATATTTTAACATTATCAAAAAATATACACCCGTATTCTGTAAGAAGCATCATTTGAAGTGATTGAATGTTATTATTCAAAATTATTAACATTTTCGATATGAAATCTGAAATTTCCAATTAAATTTCATTTTAGAAATTATAAAATTTTGAAATAATATTCTATTAACTCAATTGATGTTTCAATTTAACTGATGAATATTATGGTTTGCATGAAATTATTTAATATATAATATGTATTTTTTATTTTAGAAAGAAAAAAATTCGCCGATGTTCTTCATCAATGGGCTCCAATTCGTTAAATAAAAAATTAATTATAAATAAATGTATATTTTCACAAAAAAATTTGTTCACCATCATACTATAAATAAATTGTTGAAAAATAGCTATATTAAGTAGTTAAAATGGAAAATGAAAATAAATGGAATAAAAAATTTCATTAGCCAAGTTCTTATTTATTAATATATATATATATATATATATCTTAAAATATCTAAGTAAATAAATAAAAATACAAAACAAAAGGAGCTTATAAACCAATGTACATCTTATTCTAGCATTTCCTGTAAAAACTATTATTTAGTTGAATATACTACGAAAGAGCTAACATTTATGTAAAAAACTTTAAAATAAAATTGTAAAATTGAAAAGGTACCATTTTTATTCGCACAGAAACTACAACTTTAGTTATCTCTTATATACTTTCATAAAATATCATTCTGGAACTGAAAATTTCATTCTCATATTGGTAATTAAAATATTTTGCTCTTTGGGTCAAATTCTACTTCAACCAGTATACCTTCCTACTCTTTATTTTGCAGGAAATAATTCTTATTTGATAAGTTTTACATTGAGCTCAAAAAAAATAATCAGTTTTATAAAAATTTTTTGAAAATCTTCTAATAAGAAATATTGTTCCGGAAAAAAGGATGAATTCTAAATTTTCACCAAATTTCAGTAAAGTGAAAAGAACAAGGGAAAATTTTTTTCCTAAGATTCAATAAAGAAAAAGCTCATTATTTTACCGTTTTAAAAGCTTCCCTTTCAAAAATTTTCATTTATCGTTTCTGTTTTTCTCCATGAATCACGCACAAAGTAAAATTTCAAATTATATCGATAAAAAAAAAACGAAAACAAAATAAATTCAACAACAAAAAAAAAATAAGTCAAAATAAAATTGTTTCCTGTTTTGTTATACAAAAAGAAAAAAAAAAAAACGATAAAAAAAAGTACCGTTTAAATTTTTCATTCCTTTTTTCCTTTTTCCTTTCCTTTATATTTTTATTATATACGGTTTTTATTCCTTTGTCATGATTATTGTTTGTTTCTCTCTTTTGCTTATAATATTATAGAAAAATGTACAGAAAAGGTGCGGTGCGGTGGCTGGTATGGTTATGCGCTAGCGCTTATAAAAATGAAATCCTCTCAAATCGAATTCTTTTTTTAAGTATAATTTTGTTTTTTATTTCTTGCATTTCGGTTTCGTTTAACTTTTTCCTTTTTTCTTCTTTTACTTTTTTGTTGTCAAATTTCTTATAATATATTTTTTAGTTGAGTATCGGAATTTGATGAAAGTAGAAGGTACCGTTATTCGGAATTTTTTTTTTTGTTTGTTTGCAAAATAATATTATAGCTAATTATATTATTTACATTATATATGTATATATATAGGCATATATACATTTATATTATATAATATAAGGGAAAGAGAGTATGTGTACATTTAATATAATAAATATTATGTACAATATATGTATAATAAAACATCATTTAATTAAAACTTATATGAAAATAAAAATAATAATTAAAAAAAAATTAATAATAAAATATTTTAAAATATATATTTATTAAAAAAGAAATTTATTACCAAATTAAAATTATTTTATTGAAAATATGAAAAAAAAAAACAAATTATTAAATTTTAAAAATATTAATAAAATAATTATAATAAATTAATAATCATAAATATGTACATATAACATTATATATATATATATATATATATATACCGTATACAATTATGAATATACATTGTTATATATATATATATTGAGTTCTTTGATAAATTATAGTCGGTGCGCGTTCTATATATTTACATTTTTATATATTTAATTGAATATTATAATATATATATATATATATATATATATATATATATGTTTTAGAATTTAGCTTATACATACATATATACATATATATATTACGTCTATATATATATATATTTTTAAATATATATAAAGAAATATAAAAAATAATAACAATATATAATAAAAGTAAAAATTTCAGAAGAATATAAATTTATTGAATGAAAAATTATTATTAAGGATAATAGGAGGAAGAAATTTATTTTATGCGTTCCTATACATACATATATATATATATATATATATATTTAAATTTTTTTTTACTATTTCTAATAATATTTTATTTTCTTTAATAATTTTATTTTAACAAAATTATTTTTATTATTTCACCTATTTCTTAAATTTGTAATTAATTTTTATTTAATTAAATTTAATAAATATTTTAAAAATTTGAATTATTCAAAATTAAATAATTAATTTTGAATAATTTTAATTAATTTTAAAAAAAAACTACATAATTTATAAAATTATTAAAAGTATTCAATTGAATATTCAACAAATTGTAAAAGAAAATAAAAATATGTGAAAATATGTGGAATTATAATAAAATAAAAAAAAAAATAAATTAAGAGTAAAATTAAAATATTAAAAATATTTTATATGAAATTTTCATTTCATTATCGATTATTTAGTTTAAATATAAAATATTAATTTAATTTTTAAATAAAATAATAAAAAATAATAAACGAGAAATTTTAATAAAATTATTTTTAATATTATAAAAGAAAATTGTATATGAGACTCACATTTTATACTTCCTCACTTCAATAAAAATCTTTAAATTCCTTAACTTCTTCAGTTTGTTTTTAATAATTTTAATTTAATTCATATTTCTTAATTTCTTTTTTTCATTATTCCTTTTAATATTGCCACGACATTTTAAAAAGAATATCTTGAAAATTGATAGAGTAGGGAAGTGCGAGCAGAAGCTTATAATAAACGAATGAAAAACTAGATAATTAAGAAAAACGAAGCAAAAAAAAAAATATTTATAATAATAAAAATCATACGATTGAAACGATATTAAAATTTCGATAAAAATTTTCTTAGAACAAAATAAGAAAACAAAAACAACGACAAGGAAAACAAAAAACCTGGCTAAAAAAGGATATTAAAAATAAATTTTCATGTTTTTTTGTCATGGTTCATTTTTCATTATCCTTAAAGAATTGAAAACCAAAAAAAAAAAATAATTTCATTTCTTCGATTCCCACAATATTAAAAGTGTTGTACTACTTACCTTAAAATCGAGAAAAAAAATTAATTAATTAAACATAGAAATTAAAAAAAAAAAAAAGTTAAATTTGTGAATTTGAAAATACGAAAAAAAAATTTTTTTTTGCCTTCCTTAATTTTTAAAATTTAAATATTTTATTTTAATAATATTTAAAAAACAACCAAAAAAAATTAATACAACCGTCGAAAAATAAAGAAAGGAACAACAACAATTCAAGAGAAAAAAATAAAGGATTAATTCACAAATTGGATAATGGCGAAGGTAAGTTTAAAAGAGAAAGAGATTAAAGACAAAAAAAAAAAATTATTTTTTTTATTAATTAAACTTTTTTTATAAATTTATAAATTTTATTCAAATAATATTTTTAAATAAAATGCTAAATTTTGTAATAAATTAAAAAAAAAAATAATAAAAAAAATTTAACAGTTCCGTATTTCAATGTAAATGTAAGAAAAATCTCTACAAATCCTATAATAGACAAACAAATAAGACTCAAGTGAGGCCAACGAGAAATTTATATGAAAAAATAATTGAAAAATTAAAAAAATTTATTTTGTTCTATTGAAAAAGCAAAGATATGGAAACAAAAAAACAAATTCCGTGCTAGAATTTTAATAATAATTTTTAAATCTTTCATATATTATAAAATTTAATTTTCCCCATATATATACGATATTATTTAATCCGAGTGAATAATTTCGAACATTCGAATCCGAACGAATTTCATATTAAACAAGAGAAATTAAATGAAAAAAAAATTTATTACTATTAGCAAAGACACATATAATATGTATTTATAGAATAATATATGAGTCTTTGCTAATTAATTTGCTAATTTCAGTGAATTTCGAAGAATAACTGGATGAAGCGAAATTTTTTTTTTCTCTATAAATTTAAAAAAAATGAATTACTAGTAATGAAACCTTTTAAATGGGTTTAATTATAATTTCAGTATTTTCGATTTTAATTTAAATTTACATATGAATATATATATATATATATATTTATATATATACATATATATATATATAAACTATATAATATATGTATATATATGTAATATATATACATATATTATATGATATATATAATATATGTATATGTATATATACATACATTATAAGCATATTAAATTAAGTTACTTTTTGTATTATAGAAATTATGGCTGAATTTAATGAATTTCGAAAAAAAAATCTATTTTTGTACCATACTTCCTTCTTGGTATATATGTAGGTTTTCTTTTGAATTTTTTTTATTGAAATCTATACATATATTTAATTTAAAATTTCCAATGAATGTGATATATATATAATATTAAGAATATTATTTTAAGAATCTAACACGAAAAACTAAAATTATTAAAAATTCATTTTTCATTTTTATGATATTAAATGAAAAATTAATCTTACGTTATTTATATGTAGTTCATCTTTTGTATATTTAGACATACATATATAAAATAGAATTTGTAAACTGATATATTAATAAAATAATCAATAATATTTCGTATTTTTGTTAAAGTTATGTATATATATCAGATATGTGTGTTAACATACAAATTTATTAAATTTATATCAAGACTATATTAATGAAATATACTTAGTATAGAATATTTTAATTAGAAGATTATCATTTTTTCATTTATTAATTATGATTATTTGTAAAATAAA
Source organism: Condylostylus longicornis (assembly GCF_029603195.1). NCBI lineage: Eukaryota > Metazoa > Arthropoda > Insecta > Diptera > Dolichopodidae > Condylostylus > Condylostylus longicornis. The sequence continues at coordinate 6,414,700 of NW_026578000.1, forward strand.
ATATAAAATCTGTAATATTCGCACAATAATTTATATATATATATATATATATTATAAATTTGTATTATAAAAATATTTTTGTAATTTATTAGTTTTACAGCTTAAATTTAAGGTTGTATATTGGATCGAATTTCTATAATAGGGAAAATCCCAATTACTTAAGATCGTTCGAGATTTTCAATATTACTATGGACTACGGGATGAATTACCGCACATAATAACGCGTATATTACCCAAAATCAACTTATATTTGCACGTTTTTTTAATACTAATATTATTTTCTCTTTCCCTTTCCCGATTTTATCTATAAATGAGGAAGATTATTTTTTGTTGCTATTCTAAATGCTTGTACTAAGGAATCGTCTGACAAGATTTAGAAATTTGGATTTTTTTTTTGGAAAAATTTTTAAGTTTTCGATTTATATAAATATAATATATACAGTAATTTGTTATTATGTACTGCATATATGTAAATATATACACAATATTCATAAATTATTGATTGTGTGTGTTAAATAGCCAAATTGAAATTAATTTAATTAATTATTTTATTGCCTATTAACATGTTTTGTTTTCTTCCTCTATAATCTAGGTTAATGTATAGAAATGCTTTTTAATACATAAAATTATATAATTATATATATAGATATATATGACTTTTATATATATAGTGTAAATTTAAGAACATTCTGAAATTCGGTTTAATAATAATTACTTTGATAATTACAATAATGTTTTTATACGATCCAAAATAATTCGTATTTTAATTTAATAAAAATAAATAGAATTTTATTGGTGTAATTGTTTTCTATTATTATTTTTTTTATATTTATATTGCATATATTTATAAATTGGTACTTAATTAAATTGAATTTATACAAGAATTTGAGTTTAATGATGTAAATAAATAAATCCTAAATCTGTTATATAGATTTTTCAATTTTATTATTATTTTGGGTCAATATAGAATAATTTTAAATATTAACTTTAATTTTACACAAAGAATTCGGGGATGAACTTTAATTTGTTACGATTCGTTCGTAAGTCCTGTATTTTAATTAACTAATTGCAGGAGACAAAAACTACTTAAAAATTGATGAAATTATATTGCTTAATATGTTGATCGAGCTAGAGTATCGCATACGTATAAGACATAAGATTGAAAGAAAAATATAAAAATACAACAAACGAACAATTTCCGTCTTCTTAAAATCTTAACCAACTATTCGGAATAATTTTACGATATCATATGTGATTTTACGATAATATTTACGATTTTCAATAATATTGGTAATTTTACGATAAAACTTTTTATAAAAAATTTTATATATTAGTTTATAATTTAAATGAAAACTATAATTATAAAAAGAGAACACAATGACTTATTTTGAATAATTCCATTCTTTGTCTCTAATTTTCATAAGATATCGTTTCTAAAAATTTTCGTAAAAAACAGCAACTTTCTTAAAATATCGTAAAAATAATAGCTTTGAACTTTAAAATCTTATACAAATATAAATTTTTAATATAGTAGTTGCTTGCATGTGGCAATTTTCATTCAAAGGTACGATATTGTATATATACAATGCACTGCTATGTAAATATATATATATATATATATATACAGACCTCTTAGTTACATTGTCCTAATTAAATATACATTTTTTTTGTAAACATTATGACATTATTCTGACATATACAGAAATTATAAAAATAAAAATTTTTCCATTTCGTTACCCATGTCATAATGCTTTTAATACTTATGTATAAGTGCCCTCTGTATATTATATAAGGTATTTCGTTATTTATATATATATATATATATATATATATATATATATATATATGAAATGAGGTATATAAACGACTTTCACTTATTTAGCTTAAATAAATATAATAAATTTCTTTATTTATGCTAAAGAAACGCAAAAAAATATACTAACGTTTTATTAAATGTTACAATATGTCCTCTTTTTTCTTCTCCTGCCTTACATATACTTTATATTCTGGTATATAACACGTTATATATACGGTATTATAATACATATAGACAAGAAAAAACTTCATATCGATTTTTAGTTTTCCAATTTTTTTTTCTATTTAGAAATTTTTTTAAAGAATTTTTTGTTTTTTTCGTATTTCATTTTTTTAAATATTTTTGTGTCTGTACTTTTAACGTAATCATTTACATATATATATATATACATACATATCTATGTATGCAGAGTTTGTAAAATAATCTAATATACAAACGTAGGAAAGAGATATGACAAAACCGTAAAGCAATCATTAGAATGTTTTCTAAAACACGCAAATTAGTTCTAAAACCTCATAATGAGAAAATATCCCAAAAGGTCATAAGTCTGACGATCACATCAATCATATCGATCATGTCAATATAAAGCTCTTATTTGGAAAAATTGTTTTTATAAAATAATGCAGTGGTTTACAAGAGAATTGAAAATTTTATTATAACTTGCGCTAGCAAATAGAACTAGAACTTATGACACTAATGCCAAACATATAGGGCTTTTGCAAGTTATCTTCTTCAAAAGTGCCTATCGACTTTCAATTATTTACTCAATATGAATTTTCCAGATTTTGATTTGAAAGACTATCCATTAAGATTATTGCAATTTGACTTCTGTAGTTATAACAAATAGGCAAACTTACTCTATATGCAAGACATTCTTATTCAATTGTCAAATCTGTAGACATTCATAATACCGTAAATTGACATTTTCCGGTTATAGTTGACAAAAATCGATTCTCAGTTGTCATTTACCATTGAGCAGACTGTC